>NC_091407.1:15067480-15410874 GCF_032191515.1 Phaenicophaeus curvirostris | reverse complement strand
TCCTCTCCCTCTTTTTCCTTTTTCCTCTTTTCCTCCCCTTTCTCTCCCTCCTCTCTGCTGCAGCTCCATGTACCTCAAGCCAAGAGTGTTTGACTCTCCCACCGCTCCTGGCACTGGGGTCAGCGGCACATGAGCACAGCAGCACCGCAGGGCTCGGGGTTTGGATAGAGGCAGCACAAGCCTTGGCCTCCAGTGCCTCCCAGTCCTGGGAGGGTGTCTGGGAAACGCCAGCGGATGCTCCTGCTGCGATGAGCAAAAACCCTCCACAAGAAATGCTGCTGCCGATGGGATGACAATGGGCTGGACTGACTAGCCTCGCTCTCCGCTGGGAGCAGGGCCACCAGCAGCCACTGCCTTGGCAGCTCTGCCCACCCTGCTTCTGCTCGGGCTGGCTCCCCACCCGCTGGAAAATTTCAAATCTCCAACCCCCTCCCCGGGCAGCCTCTGCCAGTACCCAATGACCCTTTCTGTGAAAAATCTTTTCCTAATGTCCAGCCTGAACCTCCCTGGCGGAGCTTGAGGCCATTCCCTCTCATCCTGTCCCCTGTCACTTGGGAGAAGAGCCCAGCTCCCTCCTCTCCACAACCTCCTTTCAGGTAGTTGTAGAGAGCAATGAGGTCTCCCCTCAGCCTCCTCTTCTTCAGGCTAAACACCCACAGCTCTCTCAGCCGTTCCTCATAAGGCCTGTTCTCCAGCCCCCTCACCAGCTTCGTTGCTCTTCTCTGGACTCGCTCCAGAGCCTCAACATCCTTCTTGTGGTGAGGGGCCCAGAACTGAACACAGGATTCAAGGAGCGGTCTCACCAGTGCCGAGTACAGAGGGAGAATAACCTCCCTGGACCTGCTGGTCACACCATTTCTGATCCAAGCCAAGATGCCATTGGGCTTCTTGGCCACCTGGGTACACTGCCAAGAGTGGGCACCATCACACTCGGAGCCTGGGAACCGTCTCCCAC
Source organism: Phaenicophaeus curvirostris (assembly GCF_032191515.1). Classification (NCBI taxonomy): domain Eukaryota; kingdom Metazoa; phylum Chordata; class Aves; order Cuculiformes; family Cuculidae; genus Phaenicophaeus; species Phaenicophaeus curvirostris. The sequence continues at coordinate 15,409,919 of NC_091407.1, read as the reverse complement.
TCATGGACCACAGAATCCCCTGTGCGGCCCAAGGGACCCCAGCTTCGACAGCTCCCAACCCTTTTTATCCTGGCACAAGGAGTCCTCAGAACGGGTCCAAGGCTTCCAGTTTTGGAGGGGGAGGTAGAGCCAACCGCCTCAGGCAGGCCACGAGGATGCTGAAGCATTTGGGAGCGCGGGGGCAGGCCAGCAGGACCTGGCAGGCGATGAGACAGGAGGACAATACAAGAGCCCATTTGTGCTCCCGGCTCCCAGCCCCCTCTGCCCTGCCCCATGCCATAGTAAGGCTGGTATTCAGGAATTAATTGATGTAATTAAAATGTGGCATGACTTTGCCATGGCCTCCAAAGGCGGTGGCTGCAGGCCAGGGGCTGCGGGTGGAGGAGGAGCCCCTCGCGTGCTATTCTTCCTATAGAGAAAGGGCAGAACTTGAGCAGATCCAAGGCATGAAATTGGGATAAAGAGATTGTCAGGGAAGCATAACGGTGCTGGTCTTGCTGCCATCAGCAGCTGCAGGAGCAACGAAGCTGGTGAAGGGGCTGGAGAACAGGCCTTGTGAGGAACGGCTGAGGGAGGTGGGGTTGTTTAGCCTGGAGAAGAGGAGGCTGAGGGGAGACCTCATTGCTCTCTCCAACTACCTGAAAGGAGGTTGTGGAGAGGAGGGAGCTGGACTCTTCTCCCAAGTGACAGGGGACAGGACGAGAGGGAATGGCCTCAAGCTCCGCCAGGGGAGGTTCAGGCTGGACATTAGGAAAAGATTTTTCACAGAAAGGGTCATTGGGCACTGCCAGAGTCTGCCCAGGGAGGGGGTTGAGTCACCTTCCCTGGAGGGGTTTAAGGGATGGGTGGACAAGGTGCTGAGGGGCATAGTTTAGCGATTGATGGGAATGGTTGGACTTGATGATCCGATGGGTCTTTTCCAACCTGGTGATTCTATGATTCTATGATTCTATGATTCTATGAATGCTGAGTCCCAGTGGGGCATTGGAGAGGAGGAAAGGAGTGGCAGAGCTGCCCTGTGCTGGCCAGGGAGCAGAGAGCCCTGGCAGATGCCACCTCCCACCGCTGGGTGCTAGGGAGATGGAGCACCCCAAGGTAGGAGCAGGAGCACCCAGTACAGTTCAGGCTGGACATTAGGAAAAGATTTTTCACAGAAAGGGTCATTGGGCACTGGCAGGGGCTGCCCAGGGAGGGGGTTGAGTCACCTTCCCTGGAGGGGTTTATGGGACGAGTGGATGAGGTGCTGAGGGACATGGTTTAGTGATTGATGGGAATGGTTGGACTTGATGATCCAGTAGGTCTTTTCCAACCTGGTGACTCTATGATTCTATAATTCCCCCAGTCAAGCTGCCTCATCCCACCCCACAGCAGCAGCACCTCCGGCAGGAGGTGCCAGACTCAACAACGAGCAGTGGCCAGGGTTGTGCCACCCAGCTGGGCTCCGTGGTTTCTCCATTCCAGTTCTGGCCCATGGTTCTGGAGCACAGGGAGGGCTCAGACATGGGGCTGGGGGCTGCATTGGCAGGTTGGGGTCCCCTCACTTCACTCTGCAGGACACAGGGATGTCCCCAGACTTCCCCCCTCCCCTGCCCCTTCTCTCGGAGGTGGCACAGTTCAAGCAGTGACAGCAACAGTGTCCCAACCCCAGGAGCACACAGGCGAGCGAACAGAGCCAGGCTCTGGTTTCTGATCGCTTGCCCGGGTGGGAATAATTTTCCCACTGGGGTTCCTGTGTCATAGGGCTGTGAGCCCGGGGTAACCGCGACACGCCAGCTGGAGCCCTCCCAGCTCACTGTCGGCCTGGCAAAGTTGTAAGTAAACCCCCCTGGTGTTTTCAGCAGCCGGGGGAGAAAGGAGCAGTGCAGCCTGGGGTAGAATGGAGCAGTGCAGCTCGGGGGGAGCAGGATCCCACAAGGGGCTCTGCGGCGAGCTGGTGACAGGGGACGCATTGTTGTTAATGAGGTGCAGAAGAGGATGCAGATATCCTCCTCACCTCCCCTGGCTCTGCAGCCACCCCAGGAGCTTTCCCTGGGCACTGGAGAAGCAGCAGGCTGACCTCTGTGCTCCTCCACATCCCCCTGTCTGAGCACCGAGCACACCCATGCCCACCAGAGTGGGTGCAAGTCCTGGGCCACCAGCAACCAGTCTGACCCTGCTGACACTGGGTGCTGGTTACTGCAGGACACAGAGTCCCTCACCATCCGTACAGCACAGTGTCAGCATCGGGCATGACCCCTGTCTCCTGCCAGGACCCTGACTTCTCCTCCAACTGCTCCTCCATCCGCCTTTCTCAGCACATCCAGGCAACCTGGAGGCCAGAAGGAATGACAACCCGGGAAGCTGGAAGACAAGCAGCTCAGGAGTGAGCATCTCCCCAGGGTCTCCATCCCAGCACCTCAGGAAATGGGCTGCACTTCAGTTTCCCCTGGGAAAGGGAGAAATAGTGACAGGGGACAGGATGAGAGGGAATGGCCTCAAGCTCCACCAGGGGAGGTTCAGGCTGAACATTAGAAAAAAATTTTCATGGAAAGGGTCATTGGGCACTGCCAGAGTCTGCCCAGGGAGGGGGTTGAGTCACTTTCCCTGGAGGGGTTTAAGGGACGGGTGGACAAGGTGCTGAGGGACATGGTTTAGTGATTGATGGGAATGGTTGGACTTGATGATCCAGTGGGTGTCTTCCAACCTGGTGATTCTATGATTCTAATAAGCTATGTGCCGGCTTATTTCACATGGCCATAAAGGAGTGATGGTTGTCCCTGTGCCAGAGCAGCACGTCCAGCCCGGTGATCCATCCCACATGGGCCCTGGGATGGCAGAGCAGGATCATGTAGCAGAAAGAGCATCCACATGGCTGCAGCCCCTGGGCTCACTGGGTGGAAGACAAACCAGGAGGACACCACCTCCAGGAACCCTCCCAGCCCCTCATCCAGAGCAGCAGGACTCACTGGGTTCCCACCACAGCTCCACCAGTGTGGAGCAGGAGGGAGAGAGGATGTGAGATCAACCTCTAGAGCAGCTACTGGAAAGCCAAGTAGAGCAATCTGGCTGCACTGCAGAGAGCTAGGGCTCTCCCCATCCCTCTCAGGGGCCGCTTCTCCTGCGAGCCACCACCAAAGCCATGCACCGGCCCCTCTGCCTGCAGAAACCACAGCTCCCATGACTTGCACGCTCCATCCTCTCATGGTTGCTTGCCAGACACCGCAGCTTGGCCTGTTCCCGGTGTACTCTGTCTGAGCACGCCTGTGGCCCAGGGTAAACAAACAGCCTTCGCTCCAGGGCTGTTGCCTCTTGCCTCCGTGGCTGCCTCCAGCCTGGCTGCAAGGATCAGCGAGGTCCATCCCTGTGGTCACTGTGGGCTCGGCTGCCAGCGCTGCCTGCCACCAGCCCTAGCAGAAAGCAGGGCTGAAACAGCAAACAAACAAGAAACATGAACTGCTTGGCTAGCCCTGCATATTGGAATAAGAGATAAGCTGCTCCGAAGTCCAGAGAAGTGCAACGAAGCTGGTGAAGGGCCTGGAGAACAGGCCTTATGAGGAGCGGCTGAGGCAGGTGGGGTTGTTTATCCTGGAGAAGAGGAGGCTGAGGGGAGACCTCATTGCTCTCTCCAACTACCTGAAAGGAGGTTGTGGAGAGGAGGGAGCTGGGCTCTTCTCCCAAGTGACAGGGGACAGGACGAGAGGGAATGGCCTCAAGCTCCGCCAGGGGAGGTTCAGGCTGGACTTTAGGACAAAATTTTTCACAGAAAGGGTCATTGGGCATTGCCAGAGTCTGCCCAGGGAGGCGGTTGAGTCACCTTCCCTGGAGGTGTTTAAGGGACGGGTGGACAAGGTGCTGAGGGGCATAGTTTAGTGATTGATGGGAATGATTGGACTTGATGATCCGATGGGTCTTTTCCAACCTGGTGATTCTATGATTCTATGATTCTATGAATGCTGAGTCCCAGTGGGGCATTGGAGAGGAGGAAAGGAGTGGCAGAGCTGCCCCGTGCTGGCCAGGGAGCAGAGAGCCCTGGCAGATGCCACCTCCCACCGCTGGGTGCTAGGGAGATGGAGCACCCCAAGGTAGGAGCAGGAGCACCCAGCGCCCAGCTCCAGACGTAGACATGCACATGGAAGGCACATTGGATGGGAGAGCGCAGTCCCATCCCCTCGTGCTGCAGCCAGAGGCCACGTGGCTGAGTGCACCCAGTGATGGTGGCAAAACGAAGGGCAGTAAATTCCCAAACCGCTGTGGCTGTGCTGCTGACACCCCACCTTGACAGCGACACCAGGGCTGGAGTCAGCACCTCCGTGCACGCCTCTCTGCCCTTTCCCTTGTGCCAAGCCCCTGCTGCGCTGCTCTGGCAGGAGCTGCAGCCTTGCTCCTCAGGCTCAGTATTTTTTTCTAAACAACCAGTCTTGCAAGAGCAGTTTGGACCAGAGCGACTGCTGTGAAACTGGGACTAGGTTATTTCTACAGCCCTGATTCTCTGGAAGCTGCTGAAGCCAGCAAGAGAATAATTCACAGTCCCCTCGAAGACATCCGACCTCCCTGGAGGCTGTGGCTGAGTTAGCGTTTGGAGCAGGAGAAGGCTTCTGCTCTATTCCCAGCTCTGCCACTGACTCACTGGGTGGCTTGGAATGAAACACTTCCCTCCACGGGTGTTTTCAGCTGGGAAGTGCTGGCTGGGGCAGCTGCGGCTCTGCAGGCACCAGGCAGACGTACCTGGCTGCAGGATGGGCCACAAAGGCACAATGGGGTGGAGAAGGGCAGCGCTTCCCTCCATCAGGGGTGGCCTCTGCCCTGAGGACCAGCTCATCCTGCTAACAGGTGCACGGTAGAGCAGGCTGGCACCCTGCAGCAAACACAGCTTATTCCCACAGAGGCAGGGACACCACCGCCTCTGCCATCCAAGGAGGGTCCTTCCTCCCTGCCTTGACACCTTCACCATCCCCACATCCTTGGAGAACACCTTTGCCTTGGACAGCCTCACACGCCCCATCAGTCAGGGCAGATGGGGCTTCCATACCCCCTCCCCATGTGCCACGTTGGATAGAACCCAGCCAGCGGTATCCCCAGGATTCCAGGTGCTTTGGGGAACAAAAAAAAGGCTTGTTGCTAGAAACAACCCTTCCAATGTTCTGGACCATCATGAGGACTCGGTGCTGTTAATGCTGTGCAAGCTCTGCATCTCCTGGGCTTGCACCAGTACAGATGTTGTGCACCAGTAGGATGCACACCAGGACAGATGCACACCAGGACAGATGTGCACCAGGACAGATGTGCAGCAGTCAAGGGGCTGCACCCACAGCCCTGTGAGGTGTTGCTCCCAAGTCCATTGTGTCCCTGGGCAGGGCTATTGAAGCCATTAGGTATTCAGGGCAGGGATCACCAGGTCCTGGAAATGCTTCCAGAACAGCGATCTCCGGGACGTTACAAGTGGATGAAGTGAAAATAAGAAATGCAGAAACTGGTGGGGAATGTGGACAGGTGACCTAGTCCAGACACCGGGGGGAGGTTGGAGGCGCAGGGGGCAGCATCGTGGTGTTTGGAGAAGAGCGAGGGTCGGTCCATGAATGCAAATCCCCTACATGATATTGGCTGCTGGCTTCCTTCCATGCGGCATTACCCAAGGACATGATGTTCTCTGCATTTTACGGAAGAGAAAATTGTGGCAGGTCAGCAATGGTGTGAAGTCGGAGAGCAAGCTCAGAGCACCCAGCCCAGCACCTCCATCACACACAACCTTCCCGTGAGGGCACCGTGCTGCTCTGCAAGGCACAGGGATGCTCTGGGCATGCAGCCAGGCACCTTCCCTTCCACGGCCACCGAGCCAGAGAGAGGGAAAACACATGCATGGGAACACAGGTATCTTCCACAAATAACACAGATCCACTCCTTAAACCCAAGGAGTTTGCTCTCTTCCACTTTGCAGCCGGCTCCGGGCAGGGGAAGAGCACCCTCTGCTGCAACATCTAGTCTGGAACAGAAGAGAAACTCCCAGGCTCCGGCTCATCACCAGTTTAATAAGCCCAGCAAAAGGAAGTTTTTCAATCTAGCTCGCGTCTCTAAATGGATTTGCATTTGGCATCTCTTTCAAGAAGGGCAATGAAAACAGACTTTGATATCATATGTTATCATTTTACTAACAAAAACAAACCTCAGTTGCCAAATACATCTGAGCATCTTAAAAGTGCTCTTTGAATTAAAGAGACACTGCCAAATTTGAAGTGCCTGTTCTTCATTTAGAAACAAGACTGCACTGATTAGGCACGAGCACCAGCAGAGATGAAGGCTGGGTACCCACGGATGCTCCCGCACACATCCATATGCGCACGCAGCTGCTTGCACAAGTATGTGTCTGGCCCCTGCTTTGCTTTTCAGCAGCAGCATCCCTGGGTTGCTCCCTCTCTCACACCTGCCTGGGAGAGTCGGGTTCCCACAGGAACCAGGGTAGCAGCACTGCGGATACCATAGCAGCACGGCAGATCCCGCAGGCAGCTGGCTGCGCATGGAGCAGTGAGCCTCACCAGGAGCCAGCGACTCACTGCCGCTCTCCCATGGCTGCTGCATGGCCTTCCAGGCTGATCCCACCTGTGGAAAAACCTGGTAGGTGAGATCCCCTTGGGGATCGGCTGGCTGCTGAGGTGAGTTCATAGCATCATAAAATCATAGAATCACCAGGTTGGAAAAGACCCACTGGATCATCGAGTCCAACCATTCCCATCAATCACTAAACCATGCCCCTCAGCACCTCATCCACTCGTCCCTTAAACCCCTCCAGGGAAGGTGACTCAACCCCCTCCCTGGGCAGCCTCTGCCAGTGCCCAGTGACCCTTTCCGTGAAAATCTTTTTCCTATGTTCAGCCTAAACCTCCCCTGGCGGAGCTTGAGGCCATTCCCTCTCGTCCTGTCCCCTGCCACTTGGGAGAAGAGCCCAGCTCCCTCCTCTCCACAACCTCCTTTCAGGTAGTTGGAGAGAGCAATGACGTCTCCCCTCAGCCTCCTCTTCTCCAGGCTAAACACCCCCAGCTCTCTCAGCCGTTCATGACACAGAGCTGAAAGCCTTCAGGTTCAAATCAGAGGGGACCCGCACATGGGTGGGAGCCAGCGGCTTTCCAGCCCTGCAGCACCCATCCCCACCTGCAGCCAGACACAAGAGAAGGAGAGCAGCCCTCGAGCAGCTCCAACCTTCACCAGCTGCAGGGGCCAGGGCTCAGAGTGTCCACAGGGTTGTTGGTCATAGTACGGGGGCCTGTGTTTAGGAGAGAAGTTGGGACCAGCAGCCCGGGTGGTTACAAAGCCTGTCCCTGTAGATTCCTGTCTCTGAGTCGCTGGCAGATGCTGCCTAACAATACAGGGAGTTATCAGAAAAGCAGTTGTCGAAAGGAATAAGTCTGATTGTTCTTGTCCCTGTCTGCCTAAACCTGTCTGCATACCTTCACGCCACATTGGTGCCATCCCCAAGGCTTGGAAAGGTTCCCGCTTCCCAAAAGTTCAGAGAGCTGCTTTTGAGGAGCCCCAGCCGCCACTCAGCATGCAAGAGGATGCAGGGGGACACGCCGTCCCTCCTGCTGGCCACATCCCCTGGGGAGATGGGATCTCTGTGCCAGCTCCCCTCTGGAGCCATCTAACTCTTTTCAGCCTACGGCCCCCAAACTCAGCTCCTCAAGGAAGGATCTAAAACTGGGAGAGGTGAATCTCCCCCCTTCCTCACCCCGAGGGCAAAGCTGGTCAGGAATTTTCTGTCATTGCCATGTTCCTAAAGGAAAATCCACTTGTGCCCAGCCATGCCTCTCTGCTCTGTGACCTTTAAGACTGACTGTCTGCTGGGAAAGCAGGAAACAAACAGCTTTCTTTGGTTCAGTTTGATCCAACTCGAAATATTTTTAGTTGTGGTCCTGATCCAAACCGTTTCATCTCAGATCAGTTCCACATTAATCCGTAATTCCCTGGCAGGCTGCGCTGCCAGCAGCACTGGAGCTGGGATGCTGCTTTCTCCTGGGGCCCCGCTGCTCCACCACTGTGGATCTGTGTGACTGTTCCAACCAGCTCCGGCCAGGTGAGCCGTGAGGGTCACACTCAGCTTGGCAGGAGCATTATTCAGAGGCTGTGGGTCCCGGCTGTGAGTGCAGGGCTGTGACAGCCCCCTCACCACTGTCTCTGAGCAGCTCAGTGCCCACATTTCAGTGTGAACTGTGAGAACTTGGCGTGCACAGCACCAGACAGGCCATTGCGGCTCAGCAGGAGGCTCCTCTGAAACAGATTCTCACTGCCTTCTCTACAACTTTCATCTGATTCTCCCTGCTCTGGAACATTTCAATGTCTTTATCAATGACCTGGAGGAAGGCTTTGAGTGCACCCTTAGCAAGTTTGCAGATGACACTAAGCTGGGTGGAAGCGTGGATCTGCTGGAGGGCAGGGAGGCTCCAAAGGGATCTGAACAGGCTGGACCGCTGGGCTGAGACCAATGGCAGGAGGGTTAACAAGGCCAAATGCCAGGTCCTGCACTTGGGGCACAACAACCCTGAGCAGCTCCAGACTAGGAGAAGTCTGGCTGGAAAGCTGCCTGGAGAAGAAGGACCTGAGGGTGTTGGTTGACAGCGACTGAACACAAGCCAGCAGTGGCCCAGGTGGCCAAGAAGGCCAAGGGCATCTTGGCTTGGATCAGAAACGGCGTGGCCAGCAGGTCCAGGGAGGTTCTTCTCCCTCTGGACTCAGCACTGGTGAGACCGCAACTCGAATCCTGTGTTCATTTCTGGGCCCCTCACCACAAGAAGGATGCTGAGGCTCTGGAGCGAGTCCAGAGAAGAGAAACGAAGCTGGTGAAGGGGCTGGAGAACAGGCCTTATGAGGAGCGGCTGAGAGAGCTGGGGTTGTTTAGGCTGGAGAAGAGGAGACTGAGGGGAGACCTCATTGCTCTCTACAACTGCCTGAGAGGAAGTTGTGGAGAGGAGGGAGCTGGACTCTTCTCCCAAGTGCCAGGGGACAGGATGAGAGGGAATGGCCTCAAGCTCCGCCAGGGAGGTTCAGTCTGGTCATTAGGAAAAAATTTTTCACAGAAAGAGTCATTGGGTACAGGAACAGGCTGCCCAGGGAGGGGCCTGGAGGGGTTTAAGGGATGGGTGGACAAGGTGCTGAGGGACATGGTTTAGTGATTGATGGGAATGGTTGGACTTGATGATCCGGTGGGTCTTTTCCAACCTGGTGATTCTATGATTTTATGATTTCTTTCCCACATTGCCCCATGGTCAGCAATCCTTGTCTTCCTGACTCTGTACCCCTACCTTGCTCATCATGCCATGTGTGAGCGTGGTGGGAAATCAACCCTGCGTGCACAGACAAAATAAACTTTGCTGCCTGTTGCTGCTGAGCTGGTCTCACTGGTGCAATCAGTTAATGTTTCAGGACACAGAGATGCAGGGGTAGAGCCTACAGCCAGGGTGGTGCTTTCAGAAGTGGGACATCTTCTCCAGCAATACCTTTGAGTTACCTGTTTGCCACTCTGTTTGCAACTATCCTGCAAAATAGTTTTATAAAAGGATAGTTCTTGGCCATGGGAGGCTGGTGTACACAGAACCTTCAAGAAACATGTTCAGGTTGGTACCACAGCAAAATCTTACAGCATCTGGCTGTGCCAGCCTGTCCAGCCAAGATAACATGCACACAATATCTTCTCAAGCAGCCATGGCTCCCAGGAGCAGCATTAAAAAAGCAAACATCTGAATGCTCTGCATTGTGCTCTGTGGCCCCTGGGCACAATTTCTGTCTGTTCCTGAAGTCTTCTGGTCAGCTCCTGCACTGTGGCACAAAACAAATCACTGCACACCCAAACAATTTATCGCTTGAATACTCAGTTCCGGGCTCATTTCCCAGTAAAAGACTCACTTCACTTCTCTTTTGCTCTCAGTACTTAAGACTGCCAGCCACACAGTGGGATCATCAATTCACAGTCACAGACCCCGTGTGCCATCCCATCTATGTGTAGGCACATAGAATCATTAGTTTGGAAAAGACCTTTGAGATCAACTCCAACCGTACCTGTCCACTACTAAATCAGGTCCCCACGTTCCTCATCTACCCGTCTTTTAAACACCTCCAGGATGGAGACTCCACTACCTCCCTGGGCAGCAGTTCCAGCACTTGAGAATCCTTTCTGTGAAGAAATTTTTCATAATGTCTAATTTAAGCTTCCACTGATGCAGCTTGAGGCCATTCCCTTCTGTCCTATCACCCATCACTTGGTAAAAGAGACCAACACCCACCTCTATGCAACCTCCTTTTACATAGTTATAGAGAGCGATAAGGTCTCCCCTCAGCCTCCTCTTCTCCAGGCTAAATAAACCGAAGTCCCTCATTAGCTCCTCGTAAGACTTGTTCTCCAGCCCCTTCCCCAGCTCCATTCCCTTCTCTGGACAAGCTTCAGAACCTCACTGTCTTTCTTGTAGTGAGGGGCCAAACTGAACCCAGGATTCGAGGTGCAGCCTCACCAGTGCTGAGTATGGGGGCAGAATCACTTCCCTGGTCCTGCTGGCCACACCGTTTCTGATATGAGCCAAGATGCTATTGGCCACTGTTCCTCATGTTCAGTCAGCTGTCGACCAACACCCCCAGGTCCTTTCCTGCGAGGCAGCTTTCAAGCCATTCTTCCCCAAGCCTGGAGCACTGCACGGGGTTGTTGTGTCCACAGACTTTCACTCTCCTTGCTTCACAGCATCACTGAATGCTGGAAGGGACTTCTGGAGGTCACCTTGTCCAGCCCCCTCAGCGTGGGTACCTGGGAGAAGAGAGAACCCTGTGGAAAAGCGCACAGCTCTAGAGCAAGGCATATCCACACGCAACTGCCACGAGACCGTGCTGACACGCTCACAAGCGGCTGCTTTGCTGCTGCTTAGCACATTGCTTCCCGTTGCCACCCACGACCGCATGGGTGCTGCACACGGTGGCAAATGCATGGAGGGTTCCAGAGACAGCTGCAGAACGGCAGCACATGGAACTGATGTTCTGGGGTGAGTGCCAGGAGCTGCACAAGGAACCAGACAGCTCACAGACAGCGTCGGCATAGCAGGAACCACCTCCATCCCTGGCAGCGTTTCTGCTGTCTTGGCAGGGCAAAACCAAGGAGGCACAGGAGGATTGTGAACGACTGGGCAGAAAGGCAATGGATGGGTACAGACGGCTGGAGAGGGTCTGGGAAAGGGACAGGCAGTGTGACCAGCTGTGACAGAAAACAAGGAGCCAGAAAGAGTATTCTTGGTAATCTAAAAATAAGGCCTTTCAGTTCTTCATCTCTGCCACCTCCGAGGGTTTCAGTGCTGGGGACTGAGAAGTATGAGACAGTCCAGAGAGACAGTAACCATGCCTAAACTGCAGGACCCAGGACTACCTTTCAGCACCAGTGTTTGTTGGGAATCGAGTCACATCACAGCTCCCCAGCAGAAGGATAATGCAGTCACCCCTCCCACTCTCGGTGCCAAGTCAGGCAGTGAGTGCAGCAGCAGGAGCTGAGCAGTCAGCGTGCTGTCCTGGACTCACACACAGCCCGAACCAGTGACACACGCTGCCTTCAGCCAGACCTCCAGGCGCTGGGCAGGCATTTGAAGAGCATCCAGAACGTGGAGACGACGTGCTGGGGAGCTGTGCCAACTGACCTCTGTCAGGCTCAGTGGTAGTCACAGCCTGCCCAGTTGCTTGTGGTTCTTAATTCCAGCTCCCTTTTAAGACTTATGTAGTTCTTTGTCTAGAAACACCTTGGCTGCTTTCAGCAGTTGCTGTTTGCCCTAACTCAACTGTAACTCGCTTTGTTTTGTTCTGTTTATCTTTCCAAGGACACTTTGCCTGGTTTTCCTTATCTCCTCAGTTCTTCTTAAAGAGCCTTGAATCACCCCAGAGCAGCGACTCTGCTCACTGTTTTTGTGGTTCATAAGATGCTGCTTGTGCCAACCACTGCTCACAGCAGGCACAGATCATCTGACCTGCCTTCTTACTCGCTGAATTTTGTGGAAATGAAGGCTGGGCACCCCGCCTGGAAGGGAACAGTGGCATGCTCTAATCCTGCAGATTAAGCAGAATTTATTGATGTAGGGTGAAGAACCAGAGCATAGCAGGAGTAGGCTGGCCTCCAACTTCTACTTTACTATCACAAACAAAAAATCCCAGGTAGCTGGGAAAGCTGAGCAGATCAAAACTGGCTTGTGTCTCCCAGCACCTTCATCCTCCAGCTGGCTGGAGGGACCAGTCTCAAAGCAGGTGCACCCCACCAGGGCTAGGGCACCTCGGGCGCTCTGCTCCGTCATGACTCGCTTTGAAAGACTCCAGCACCTGGGAAAAGGACTGGTCACACTTTGTGTCCCCACTGTGTTCATAAGGGCTTGTTCTGTTCATGCCTCAGCAAAGCCCTTTCAAACCCTGGAGCAGCAGGATCTGCAGTTTTACACCAGATGCTGCAAAGCAGCACCTGCCACCTGGTTCCAATCATAGAATCATAGAATCACCAGGTTGGAAGAGACCGACTGGATCATTGAGTCCAACCATTCCTATCAAACACTAAACCATGCCCATCAGCACCTCGTCCACCCATCCCTTAAACCCCTCCAGGGAAGGTGACTCAACCCCCTCCCTGGGCAGCCTCTGCCAGAGCCCAATGACCCTTTCTGTGAAAATTTTTTTCCTAATGTCCAGCCTAAACTTTACACCAACAAAAGATCCTGTCCAGGAACCAGGAAGCATTGTTCTCATCACTTCTACAATGCTTTTGGTCACAAGCTATCCCATATGGAATGGTTGGAGCTGGCTTTCAGCCTGGTTTCCAATAGAAACAAACCCTAAGCAACTAAGCCATTTGTATTTGCTTACCCATCCCCAGCACCTCAGGAACCCACCGGCAAGTGTCACCCAAATATGACAGAGGGGTCAAGAAGCTCATGGTCCAAACGATGTGTGACACGAAGTCCCTCTCTCCTGCCAACTGCATAGGAGGGACTCACACAAAAAGCTGCTGTGAGAGCTTCACTCCTATCAGACACAAGAAAACAGAACATAAAGCTTCCCAAAATGACCTCTTCATGCAGAAGCTTTAGGTGGGACTCGCATTTGCCAGGAAATCACAGGATCCACTAAAGAAGATAGATCCCTGGGAAAGGAGGTTTCCTCAAACTGGCTGCTCAGACATGCTGCCTCTGACTTTGCACTGAGGCTGCCACCACCATAAAACAGAGAGGTTAAGACATAGAAACAGAATGACCAAAAGCACCAGCACCTGATGGAAAGAAGCAGGCCCCCTCCTTAGGAGACCAGCACCCAAAAATGCCACACAGCATCAACCCAAGTCCCAGAACGGCAGGAAGAGCCACAATTTTCTCACCCTTCCAGGCAGGTCTTAAAGACAACAGTGTCTTTTCTTTACCACACATTCAGAACAAAATCCAGGGGAAACAATTGATGTCAGTGACTGATGCACCTACTGCAGTGCTCAAGCTGTTATAGGAAGAAGCACAAAAATTATTCAAGTTCACTGTTTATCTGACACCAGCCAAGGGCAAAGTCAACAAACAGCCTTGGGATTGCTCAGGAGACACAAAGCTGACAGCCCCAGCCTGCCCTCAGCGGACACCGGACGCATTGACTCTGGCAGCGCCGGCTGCTGCGTGCTGTCATGTCAAAAAACATCCCCACACCGACATCTGAAGGAATCATGGAATCATAGAATCATAGAATCACTAGGTTGGAAGAGACCCACCAGATCATCAAGTCCAACCATTCCCATTAATCACTAAACTATGCCCCTCAGCCACTCGTCCACCCGTCCCTTAAACCCCTCCAGGGAAGGTGACTCAACCCCCTCCCTGGGCAGCCTCTGCCAGTGCCAAATGACCCTTCTCATGAAAATTTTTTTCCTAATGTTCAGCCTAAACATCCCCTGGCAGAGCTTGAGGCCATTCCTTCTCGTCTTGTCCCCTGTCACTTGGGAGAAGAGGCCAGCACCCTCCTCTCCACAACTTCCTTTCAGGTAGTTGTAGAGAGCAATGTAGGAGGTGAATGGTCGTGGGACGAAGAGGGGAACAGTGTTTGCTCTGAAAAGATAAGGGAGAGAGCAATCAGTTTTATAAATACTAACAATTCCCTCTATGATATGCTTTTGAGTAAGGATGAGCAGGAACACAGGTAGGGGAGGCTGTGCCAGATACTCTCCAGCACGCACAGTGTTGCTCGCGCTGCTGAGCAGCTGGGTACGGCTACGGAGGTCGTGCTGATGAGGTGCTCCCACCACTGCTGCTGCTGTTCTCCTGTGTGCTTCCAGAAACACCTTTACCTCACCACTCTCTGGCTACTCCTCTCCAAAGCACAGTCCCCAGTTTGCACGGAGAGGGACGCAGCTTTGTGCTAGACTGTGGCTGGAGAGCTAACCTGGGTCCCTCTGAGCTCACACTCCCACTTGGATCCAGCCCCTCTCCCACCTCATGGCCTGCAGGCAAGTTCCCAGCTAAACTACATTTGGCTGATAGAGCAATTTACACGTGGCTCCTGATGATGCTGTTACTGCTGGAAACCCACAGGCAGAGAACTGCAGCTCACAGAGCAAATTTCGTTCGCTGAGATGTGAGGAGTCCAACACAACCCCTTCTGCTGCTTACATGGAGAAGGGAAGCTTGTTTCCAACGTCTTCAGAGAAAAAGGGCTGCCTGAAATAGAACCAAAAAGCAAATGAGACCGCAGAGAAAGGCCAGTCCATTAGCCCTGCAACACACATTTCAGCACAGAACAGACGACAGCTTGTGAAGGCCCCTTCGAACAGCAGCTGTGCCCTCCAGCACATTGACTGTTGGCCCCTGATGTGGCATCACCCACAAACTCACTGGGAGTGTGCTCTAAGCCAGTAATAAAGACACTAAGCATTACTGGTCCCAGTGTCACAAAAGGATTGAGTTTCTCTGCCTTTTGTGTGTCCTTTGTTTCCAGGTCCTCTGCCCCAGTAAGCAGCAAGCCCATGTTTCCCTTAGCCTTTATTTTGCTGACGGAATACTGAAAAAAAGTCCATTCTTGGTGTCCTTCACATCTGGTGGCTCCAGCACTGCTTTGGCTTCTTCACTCCAGTCATGAAAGCTCTGGCAATGCTTCCATGTCAACTGCATGCAGCCTGTTCCTGCTTCTGCTGTTGTTCTGGGAGTCCTTGGACTCCCTCCCCTCAGAGCACTGCTCTTACATCAAGGAAGCCGGTTCCTATCCGAGACACTGCTGTTTCAATGGATCCAGGATGAAATGGAAGGTAAATTTGCAGCCCAGCCTATCCATGGGGAATCAAAGGTGAAATTCCACCCTTCTCAAAACATCTAAGATGCACATAGGGTACAGAACCATTTTAAGAGCAACAATGCCCCCTGCCTGTCTCCATCCCAGCACTCTCTTCCCATTCCTTTGAATTTTCTGGTTGCAAATCAGTTGACTGTGCTCTGTCCCCTTTCTCATAGCACAGCCAGGACCTGCAACTCCAGGTTTAGGGAAGATGGGGCTTTCAGGACTAGATCCTGTTTCAGCATGGCGTAGAGTAAAGGTGGCTTCACTGAAGTCTCTGCTGTTCAGCATGAACGAGGGTTTTGTTCTGGACAAGCCGGGTCACTCGCAGAGGCCCATGTCCTCAGGAGCATCCAGGATCTCGGCTCCTTCTGTTTTCAGTTTCATAATCCATACTTCATCTCACTTCTCTTTTCAACTCCAGCTTTTCCAAACTCGCACTGCACCAGGGAAAGGATATTGCCCAGATCCTCTGACCTCACTAAGTTACTCTGCATTGATCCACTGCTTTCTCCATGTGGAGAGAACAAACAAAGCTGGAGGAGAAGGCTGGTCATGGTGCTACTGGAGGGCTGCTGGGATAAACAGAGACCAGAGTTTGTGGAGCGAGGTGATGTGGGTCCCCATGGGGAGCTCCTTGCCCAAGTACCCTTGGCTGTGAAGAGGACTACAAAAGCCGGAGCCCAAAGGAGACAGTTGTGACTCCGTGGTGCAGGGCAGGAAGGAGAGCTGCCAAAACCGCTTTCTGGAGAGACAAGAGGCTAGGGTGGGATACCAGACATCCCTGACGCAAAGGAAATCGGGCACTGGGAACCTGGAACATGGACTGAGAAGCACAGCAAGGAAGAGTTTGGGGTGATGAGTCACAGACTGAACGCAAACAGAGGAACGGGCCATCACGCGGTAACCAGTTACTGCACGTCAGCATTACAGTCCATGTGCATTCGCTTAGTTCGTGCAAATAAGGTCATTCTAGCCAGCTTGGTGCGGTTCTGTCACGTTGGCTAACTCGAATTGACTTGCATGTGCCATGGATTAAGGGCGTGCCCTCACATGGCCCCCACCACCAGCTGATATACAGACACATATTCCTCTGTGATTGCTTGTCCACTCTGCCCATGTCTCCAGCCCCAGAGGAGCTTCACCGGTGGGACAGGAAAGCCTCAAGAAAAAGCAGCTGGAGTATGGTAAGGTAGCTAAGGAGGTCACACAAACCAGGCTGCCAGTGTGGATCTGTTCAAGAAGAAGGAGGACCCAGACCATGCCATTCCTGCCATCTTGAGCGTGACTCCTCCAGGACCACAGCCTCCCATGTTCCTCTCCTAGGCTGGAGCCTACTGGGCTTGGAGATGGCTGCCTGACAGAACTGCCTCGTTAGGAGGTTTCGCAACAGGCTCCCTGTGACTGTATTAAGCGGCCTCCATCATCTGGTTTGACTTTGCTGGGTTTGTCTGTGTTCAATATACTTCTCGCAAGGGTCCCAGTTCAGCCCTCATTGACGTCAATGGGAGTCAGTCCATTCCCTTCAGTGAGAGCGAGAGCTGTCCCTTGGTGCTTGTATCTTGGCTCTCTCATTCCAATGCCCAGTTCCACACTTCCTCCTACCTTTCCCATCCCTTCAGCGTGGCTGGCAGCTCTATCCTGTCCCTTCTTAGCTGACTCGTGGACCCTGTTCTAAACTCACTTCATCTTCCCAGTCATTGTACAGTCGCTGTCCCACTCTCATTTGTTGTTCAACACCTAATTTGATTTTAAGAGCTCCTTCAGCATTCAACCTCCTCAGCTGCACCCTCAGCCACGTTTCCATTTCTTAAACATAGACAAAGCGAGTCCTGTTGGTGGCCTTTCCACCTTGAAATCCCCTCCTACAACACAGTCACCACCTTGGCAGTGAGGGAGGCTTCCACTGCAGTTTTATTTCTTCATTAGCTCCTCAGTTCCCACCCTAACTCAGATCTCTGTGTGGGTGATTATCCAAGAGAAAGGCTGGACAGTCACAGGAGTCTGAGAATCTGGTTTCAACACCACACATGGTTAAGGATTCCCACTGAGATTTTGGATAAGCCATTTAAATTCTTTGCTCCCCCCTGTAAAGTTGGGAATCGTGCTCCCCTCTCTCCAGTGTTTTTTGATGGTGAGATGTCCTCATAGCACTTTTGCGACCACTACTAAATCCCATGCAGAGAACTCTACATTCCCAAGTCTTTCAGAGTTAGCAACATTGCTGCTTCTAAAACACTTCAAAAGTGGACAAACAAAGATGCAAACTGAGCTGATCACCCTCCAGATAAACCTTTCAGCACATCCGTGACTGCCAGAGGACAGGCAGGACAACACACGCCATGCATGCATTGTTTGAATCCCTTTCCTAAAGCACTTGCTCCAGCAATGCCGGGAAGAGGATCCTGCACCAAACAGCTCCATGGTGTGACCCAGCACACTCTTGCTTACGTTTGCACATTCATCCTGGAGCCAAACTGTCCATCTGCATTACTTACCCTAAAGAAGATCTTAAGTTAAAGGCACTACAGTTCTTCCGAGAAGACCCATCTCATGGAAAAGGGGAAAAGACAGGGAAAGAGGGAACAATGGGAAATCTTCTCCTTCCGCATCCCAGCTGGGCTTGGCTGAACCTGGCTCCAATTATGCTGGTGGAGCCCAGAGCTGCGTGCACTTCTGAGGCTGACACAATATCTCCCAGCGCCAGAGACGCGCTCTCCAGCAAACTGGGAAGCAGATGGACAAAACTCAGCACCCCCCCTCCTTGCGGCAGGCACAGTTGGAGAGAAGGGGATCATTTTTATCAATAACAGATATTCTGGTGGAAGGGGGTAGGCTTCCTGCGAGCTTCGGCAATGAGGAAGGAATGGCAAAGCACTCCAAGAGCCCTCAGCCACGGCTGCAGGGCAACACTTTCAAGGTCTGCCCTACTGATATGCAGTCACAGAGAACCCAGCCTCAGGAGCAATTCCACATCCCACCACATTGAGAAATGAGAAGAAGGAGAGAAAATGCTTCCAAGCTGATGGTGTCCAGGGTTCCCCTGCACATCATCTCCCTGAGGATGTGGTGAGGCCCATTAACTCTGCCACACGGAAAGCCACGCTGACTAAAGCGCTTGCACCTAGTTCCCATCTCCCAGGCAAATCATGTGGAATGAACTGTCAAAGCCAAGGCCAGCCAGCATTGCAGTCCTGCAGTGCTCCACCAGCACAGCACTGGTACCAGAGGCAGTCAGGGCATGGGGACATGCAGTGACACTTCTATTGGACTAAGGAGGAACCCGGGATATGAGGAAGGGGAAGGAAGACAGATGGAAAAGGTGAACGTGGACTGCTAGAGCCTTGTTCAGGTGGGAGCTGGGCAGAAATGGCAGTGAATCCACTATTTACGAGGAGTAAAGTGTTACAGAGCACAGCTGGGTCTGGACTACCTTCACCAACACCACGGCCTGCCAAGCTCTTAATAAAACCCAACACAGGTTGACTTGGGTTCTCATGGTGCTCCACAGCAGCAGCTTCCCCCTCCCCACCTGGGGCCCACATGTGCAATGAAGCAAGAACTTCCCCAGCATCTCCCCGCACCCAGGGCCTCCAGGGCTTTCCCATCCATCTCCAGAGCCAAGCGGAGCAGCCCAGGAGCGGGTCCATGCCCTCACTGCTTAACCTGACCTCCGCAGCCCCACCTCGCCACACATGCCTCCCTGCTCCAAGCAGGGATGGAGTACGCCCATGGGCTGTTGTTGTTGGTTTTGGCTCAGCAGTAGCAGGCTGCTTCCAGCAAGAGTGGTATGAATAATTGGCCAATTAACTGGAGGAACTTCCAGATGTGTGTTTGCTTTCATACACATCCAGCCCCCCTCCACCCCACGTGCCTAACGCCGTGGAGAGCGGTGGGAGTGAGGGAGCCAAGGCTCTGCTAGCTCACACAGCGGCGTGGGCAGGGCTAGCCCACGGCCTGGCTCAGCTCCCCTTTCCATCCTCACCTCCCTCCTGCTCTTTAAATTGGGAAATGGTCTTTTTTTTAATGACCCTAGGGAAAAGGAAATTTGCCCTGCCTGCCAGAGCATGGTTATGCATGCCAAAAGCCAAGCAAGCAGAGGAGAAAGCTGATCCCATGTTATGATTTTTATCAGGTGTATATACAGTGAACCCTCATAAGACAGGTATTTTTTTGCCATTTCCCCCTG
The DNA here is from genome assembly GCF_032191515.1 of Phaenicophaeus curvirostris. NCBI lineage: Eukaryota > Metazoa > Chordata > Aves > Cuculiformes > Cuculidae > Phaenicophaeus > Phaenicophaeus curvirostris. The sequence continues at coordinate 15,390,460 of NC_091407.1, read as the reverse complement.
CTTTTCCCATTTAATAAACTCACACTCAGCAGAGGTTTTATTATCAGCTGAACTGCTCTCACCCTGCGGGTGCACTGAAGCATTTCAAGACTGTGGTTCTTCTCTGTTATCAGTGGGATCCAGCCCTCACTTTGTTGCCCATTCACTTCACACTGTGTGAGGAAGGGGGCTCTTTCCAGGATCTGGGCGGAGCTTTGACCTGGGCACGAGGTGTCTGGCACTTGGTCAACAGAACAAGGCCAAAAGGTGGCTTAGATCCCACAGACAACATGATCTTCCCACCATCCCTCACCCACACAGAAAGTGGAAGGGGTGGCTTTTACCTCCTCTGATTTTAGCATCCTCACCACTTGAATGTCTGAGCTCCAGTGAGAAGAAACAAAAGAAGCTCCAGAGCAACCTGCTCCATCTGGTAGCACCTGGCTGATTTGCTCACAGGAGGCTTCAGTCTCTCCCCACTGCACAGATGGAGCTTAAGGGACAAAATTACACCAGGCGGCAAACTTCTAGAGAGCTACTGTTTGGGGAAACAAATCCCATCCAAAACACGTGTTCTGCCCAGCCATGGCATGAAGGAAGCAACTCCAGGTCAAGGCATTCTCTTGCAGACCAAAACCCCAGCGTCAGGACCCTTCAGACAGGGTGTCCAGGAATAACAGCATCTAGAGGGGATGAATGTCTGGAAGCAGCATCAGCTTGGCATTGTGGGCACCACACAACCTCTTGTGTCATTCCCTCCAAGGTTTTATCTTGCGGATCTTCCAGTGGCAACTAGCAGAGAGCACCTGGGATTGGGCACTGACACAATCCCAGCCAGGACATCTCCTTTAGCATCAGCACACAGACACACATACAGTGCTGTTGAAACAGAAGGTCTGCAAGTCCTGCTGTTCACACAGCAGCTGAGAAAGACTTAGCCCAAAGAAAGAGGGCAAACTGCCACATAATCCTTCCCTGTGGTGTACAGAGAGCCTGGCAGGTCAAGTAAATACTCTCCCTAACTCAGCATCTTCAGGGGAAGTGTGAGAAATGGTCTGGACAATGCTCTGCTTCCCCATCCTTTGAATCAGGACAACTGGACAGGGCAGACAGCCAAGCTCCAAATACCTTCAAAAGATGAATGATGATGTTTTCCTGAGAGAAGCTCAACAGCCAACATTAACTTTTCAGAAATCAGCAAATAGTCCAGTGTCAAAAACACTTTTTCATGCCAAATTTCCATACCACATATCACAAGAGTCAGGAATAAAGTCCCATTTCTCACAAGAGTCTCTTCAATCACTGGAAAAGTCACTGCTGCTGGGAATGACTTTCCCGTGCCCTCCAGATTGCTATTCAAATCCAGCCCACCTACAGCAATGATGACTCATTTGTCCCTTTCTCTCCACAGCACATTTCCAGGTCAAATCCAGAGGTGGCAAACTAGATGATCACATTGTTTGTTTCGTGAACCCGGTTGCTAGAGAGCAACTGACCTGCTGTACAGCCTGCCCTCAGGTGGAGTTATTCACGGCTCCTGTGCTTGCTCTACAGCACATGGGGCAACTCAAGCAGGCTGGCATTCATTCTTCCACAAGAGGACAGAGCATCAGAGCCTGAGGAGGAAGGAGAAGGTGCCACACAAATGAGGAACTCAAGGAAGTCAAGGTCAGAGATCCCGGCCTGAGAGGTGAGGCTGTACAGTATCAGAAGCAGAATGATGGGGAATTCCATAAATCATAGAATCACGGAATGGTTTGTGTTGGAAGGGACCTCAAAGCCCATGCAGTTCCACCACCGTGCCATGGGCAGGGACACCTCCCACTGGATCAGGGGGCTCAAAGCCCCATCCAGCCTGGCCTTGAGCAGGAATGAGGCAGCCACGCTTTTTTGGGCAACCTAGGCGGGTGCCTCACCACCTTCATCGTGTAGAATTTCTTCCTATTGTATAATCTAAATCTTGCCCCTTCCAATTTAAAGACATTCCCTCTCATCCTATCACTGCATGCCTTTATGGAAAATCCCTCCTCAGCTTTTCTGGAGCCCCTTTCAGCACTGGAAGGTCACTATAAGGTCTCCTCAGGGCCTTCTCTTGTCTGGGCTGAACAACCCCAACTCTCTCAGCCTGTCCCCAAAGCAGAAGTGCTCCAGCCTTCGGATCATCTTTGTGGCCTCCTCTGGACCCATTCCAACAGTTCCATGTCCTTCTTATGTTGAGGATTCCAGAACTGGACACAGGACTGCAGGTGGGGTCTCATGAGAGCAGAGTAGAAGGGCAGAATCCCCTTCCTTGCCTGCTGTCCATGATTCTTTTGATGCAGCCCAGGACACAGCTGGCTTTCTGGGCTGCGAGCACCCATTGCTGGCTCATGTCAAGCTGCTCATCAACCAGCACCCCAAGTCCTTCTCCTTGGGGCTGCTCTCAATCATGTCATTCCCCACCCTGCATTGAAACCACGAATTGCTCCTACCCAGATGTAGGACCCTGCACTTGGCCTTGTTGATCTTCATGAGGTTCCCACAGACCGACTTCGACACCTTGTCTAGGTCCTCTGGGTAACATCCCATCCTTCTGGTGTGATAACTGCACCACTCTGTTTTGTGTCATCTGCAGACTTGAGGAGGGTGCACTCGATCTCACAGCCTATATCATCAATGAAAATATTAAACAAAACCATGTCCCCTCTAATGCCAACAAGGCTTTATGTCTGTCCTGGGCACGGGTGTCTCACCCTGGTCTGCCACTTGTGGGGTGAGGCGCTGAGTCTGCCAGCCCACAGCGCTGCTGTTGAGGCATAGGAAGCTTTCAAGGCTGTGTGGTGTTTTGCAAGGGTGGAACAACCGGCTTCCCTCCGCAGCCATCGCACTCCCACCACCCCGCAGGACTCTAAGTGGGCCATAAATGTTTTCAGCATGGCACTCTCCCAAGCATATGCCATAAATTACAGTCCCGTGCCGATAATAAGTCAGGTAATAGCGCCACTTTTTTGTCCTGCCAACTGCACAAAAGGTGGCAACTGGGAGGGAGGAAGGCGGGGGAGACGCCTATTAGCACCAGGCTGGATTTTACACGCAATGGAAAGTGTTTGTTCAGCTGGAAGTGAGAAACGGTCCTTAACCCAAGAGCTCGTGCTAATGAAAACAGAGTGTGCCGAGGGGCGGGGACACGGGCACAGAGTGGCGATTCACACTCCAGTGCAGGTGCAAGGGCTGCAAGGACCAGGTCAGAGCACCCACCAAGCCTGCTTTTGCTCTGGCCCCTGCTTTTTCTCTGGCTCCGTTTCACACCTTTTGGAAACACAAACTGCAGGTTCTGCTTGCCCTAAGGGAGAACACAGAGGGGCCTGAGAGCACCCAGTGCCACAGGCTTTGGAGCAAAGGCACCTGACAGGGTGAGCCAGTGACCCATGTTGGCCGTTTATCTGGGGCAGTGAGGAACCTGCTCCAGCCAGAGGGCTGCTTGGCATCACAACCTCTCCTCATCCTTCACCCAGGTATGTTCAGCCCATCGTCAGGTGTCTGGAAAGCAAAGCCACAGGATCACAGCCTGGTTTTCCACTTGCTTGTCAGCTGCCTCTCTTGTGAACTCCACAGGCCCCCTGCTGCTCCCACTCCATCACAGAGCGTGAAAAGGGCACCCAAGACCCAGTGCTGGCTGCCCAGGCAGAGGCGCAGCGCCACGAGGGACATCACTGCCTGAAAAAACAGACCCTGCTTTGCCTGGTGAAAGTCGCCTGGGAAGTGGCAGCACTGTGTGTGGGTGCAGAGGAGCAAGGGGGGAAAAAGGGACTGAGATAACATTGATGACAGTGCAGGACATAAATCAAGCAACATTTAGTTATCCCTCCATGTCTGTAGCATGTGACTCATCAAGAGTGCCTGAAGCTTATACGATACACCTGCATTTGAGAATAAACCAAGCTCCTTCAAAATCACCCTCTCAGGAAAAGCCCTGGGAAAAGAAGCCATTCCCTACGATCTCACAACTCATCAGGCAGGCGCTCCATGGGCAGAGGTAAACTGCCTCATGCAAGATCCTTCTGCAAGGAACTCTCTCTCTCCAGCCAGCCAGGAGCTGCTGAGAGGTTTCCATAGGCACGAAGCAGCCAGAGGGATCTCTGTGCACCTGATCATACCTGGTATCCGATGCAACAGCAGGACCTGCAGCCACAGCCAGGTGCTAAGAGGCAATCATCCCACGTTTTGGAGTATCTGCTGCAATACACTGAGAGCATCCTGCATGTGGTCCAGCACAGCTGTGTCCTGGTCTGCTTACAGAGGAGGGGGATTAAAGTCATCCAAAAGGGAGGCTGTTCATTCCCTCCTAACAACCCCCCCGACCACACCAAGAGGATCACTCAGTACCCAACTCTAACATTTCCCACAACCTTCATGGCCCAAGATGACTATCCACTCCGGAAAACAGGAGGTGCCATAGCTGGGGAGATTGGAGAAACAGGAAAAGCTGGCTGCAACCCATCCAGCCAAGCAGAAAACTTTCTTGGAGCCACAGAGAAACACGCAGTCCTTTCAAGACAGTGTCCCTTTTAGTGTCATTAAAACATTCACCAGCACTCCCCCAGTGCTTTCACCCCTGGCTTTAGACTCACCCTTCCTCGTTGCCAGAAGAAACATCCGCAGCTCATTCAGAGCAAGGCAACCTGGTCTGGCTGCTGCAGGTGGCAGGGAAGGTGATCCACGCTGCCAGGCAAACTCCCCATTAAGATGCTGGCACATGATATGAAAAGTATTTGCTTAATTGTCCCACGGTAATTCCCAGTTTTACCCACAGGAGGTCACACTTCGCCAGGCTTATCAGCTTTCAGTGCAAGGAGCCCTGTGCAAATAGCATTGCCGTGGGACCGGCCACAGTTTTAATGGCCCAGCTTGGGTTTTGACCCAAGTCCCTTCTGCACATCCTGGAATTCTCTGCTGATGTTCCAGCCACTCTCCTGCCCACCCTACAGGCGCTGGCCTCCCCTCCAGGACTGTTGGACACCCACATGGTCAGCTTTCCTGGGTGACGGTCCATTCCCCCCTCTCAGCCATTCCTCCTCCTTTCTTGCTCATGGGAAAAACAAGCTCATGGGAAGATAGGTGTCACTGAACACTGCACTCGTGGAATGACTTATGTCGTGCCATGTGAAAGTTCTCTAAAACCCACAGAAGCTGTTGACTGGCAGCCCTATAAACCCTACGAATCCTTCATTTATCCCTAGAAAGCCCTTGCAGGCTCACTGCCCTCAACACCCAGTGGGTCACTGGGTCTTGCTTTTTATTCGAGTCACGGCAGAGTTTGCCTCTTAGAGCCTTAGCATTCCTTGGCTTCCATAAAGCTGCCAGCAACGGACACCTTCTCCAGGAAGAAAAGTAGATCACTCAAACATGTCTTCCACCACTCTCAAATAGCATGGTTTTCACCCTCTCCCACATAGTCACACAGTCCAACAGCCACAGGACACGCTTATGGAGACTATTCCTGCATTCATGCAGCCTCGAAGGTTTTCATAGAATAGAATCACAGAATCGTGGAATGGTTTGAGTTGGAAGAGATCTTAAACCCTACCCTGTTCCAAACTCCTGCTGTGGGCAGGGCCACCTCCCGCTGGATATGGGGCTCATAGCCCCATCCAACATGGCCTTGAACACCTCCAGGGATGGGGCAGCCACCACTGCTATGGGCAACCTAGGCCAGAGCCTCCCCACCCTCACAACAAAACATTTTTTCCTAGGATCTCATCTTTACCTCCCCTCTTTCAGCTGAAACCATCCCCCTTGTCCCCTCCCTGATCCAGAGCCCCTCCCCAGCTTTCCTGGAGCCCCTTTCAGCACTGGAAGCTGCTCTAAGGTCTCCCCACAGCCTTCTCTTCTCCAGGCTGAACAACCCCAACTTTCTCAACCTGTCCTTGAACAGGAGGTGCTCCAGTCCTCAGATCACCTTCATCTCAGTTCATCCATCTCTGATGGATCCTCTGATCCATGTCCTTCCTGTGCTGTTTTAAAACAGTACACGGTATCCCCACAGTCCACATCTGCCAGTTCTCCAGCTTCTGCTAGTTCACAGGCTGCTGTCTCCTTTAGTCCTGCCACCACGCAGGACCCCTTCTTAAAGACCTTCTGCGTTGACCTTACCCCTGTGCAGGGCTCTGCCTCCTCAAACCCTGCCTCGTGACACCTGGGCTACTAGAATAGTGACACCATCGGGCAATGGAGAGACTTTGGTGACAAAAGGCTCTCAGTTAAACTTGTAAAATATCTCTTGACAGTGCACTGCTGAGCCTTCAATTACTTCTGTTTTCTGAACATGGAGAACAATTCTGTGGCTAAAGGGTATGTTCAGTTCAACTCATGGTTCACACTTCAGCAGAAGAATTCCTGAAGTCCAATCCATCCCCCTTTTGCCTGGTCTCACATTTCTCAAGCCTACCAAGTGCCAGCTTTGTTTCCAAGATGTTAACATCTGTCTGCCTCTGTCTCCCTGAAGAAACACGGGAATACCAGCATTGCTTTACCACAGAGGGGCACGAGGAGTCCAAACACACGTACTGCACAGGACCTTCATACCACAGGGAAGAGATGCTGTGAGTGCTGAAGACAGATGGAAGCTTTTCATCTTCCTACAAAATCTTACGAAATACTGCCCACATTTATCTCTGTTCCCACACCTCTCCATCTTCTTTCACCTTATAAACCTGCTTTCCTTGCTAGCTCAGCTTCAGTTGGCGTAGGGAACATGATCCTTTCCATATGTGGAAGTGCCCTCTCAGATCCTACAGAACCAAACAAAATTGAATGTAAAGTAATGCACTCGATTTCCGGCTCACACTTGACTTGGCTGAAGGAGTGATTTCTTGGTGCAGCTTCTGGAAACAGCTCTGTCATGTGCTTCCACAACCCAAGTCCATTGCTCTCCACAGCAGCATCAGCCACTCACAAGGCAGCCCTGAAGGATGCACAGATTAACAGATCTGCTTAACACTTTTGGCCAATTAGGAGCTGAGCTCTTCTTTGCAACAGCACTGCCTTTGGAAGCACCAGGCCCCCAGCACTGCCACCACCCTGCAAACCGCTCATCCCTGGCACCTCAGATGCTGTCCCTGTCTCCTTTCTGCCCAGGAGCTTTAAGATAAATATGAAAAATCCTCTTAAGCTGCCACTTGAAATCCAGCTGTAATGGCAACAACCTATCTTTGTGGTTATTGTTTCATTATCATCTCTTGTATGTTTCTAGTTGTCCTTCATGTTTTCTTTCCGATTTCTGGGTAAGGGATCTGTTATCTGTTTGGCAAGAGCCGGCATTACCACGCTGTGTACATTTACAACACCATATAAAAGATTAGCGCTTTATTGGTCACTTAAGCATTCCTAGTTAATAATCTTTAATGTGGCAGCTATTTACCCAGTCGTAAACAGAACACTGCTGCCAAGTCAACTCAAATAAACGCTGCGCAAGTCCTTCATCTTTAAAACAAACCAGTTTCTGTCCCAGCCATTTCAGGCTTTGTTACCAAGCACAAAACTATTCAGATATTAAAGTGCTGTTAAAGCAACAACCATATCTGATATTTGCACTGAGCCTTTCCTTGAAGCCTCTGGAAGGTTGGGACACAATGCTGTCTCTCCAATGCAGAGCCAGGCGCTCAACCTTCCCTACCCAACGCTGCACACCCAGCAGCTCGGCCTACAGTGCCAGCACTGCCCCCAACACCCCCACACCCCTAAGAGCCCCCCCATCACCCCTCAGAGACCTCATCACCCCTCAGAGCTCCCATCACCCCATCACCCTTCACAGCCCCCATCACCCCTCACAGCCCTCATCATCCCCCTCACAGCCCCATCACCCCTCGCAGCCCCATCTCCCCTCGCAGCCCCTACATCACCCCTCACATGCCCCCACAACCCCTCACAGCCCCCACCACCACCCCCAGCTCCCATCACCCCCTCACCCCTCACAGCCCTTGCATCACCTCTCACAGCTCCCATCAACCCCTCACAGCCCCATCTCCCCTCGCAGCCCCCACATCACCCCTCACAGCCCCCATCACCCCTGACAGCCCCCATCACCCCTCACAGCCCCCATCACCCCCCTCACAGCTGCCCTATCATCCCCTCGACCCTCACAGCCCCCATCACCCCTCACAGCCCCCATCACATCCATCACACCCTTCAAATCCCCTCATAGCCCCCTTCACAGCTCCCCTACCGACCTCTCGACCCTCACAGCCCCGTCACCCCTCGCAGCCCCAGGGCGACCCCTTGCCCCCCTCACAGCCCCCCCCAGCACTACCCCCCCACCTCCGCTCCGCCCCTCCCCGTCCGCCCCGCCCCGCGCCTGCGCGCTCCCGCGTTCTCGGTGCCGCCGGGGCGGCCGGAGGCGGCGGGCGGGGTGAGGCTGGGGGTGAGGCCGGGCTGCGGCACCGGGGCCGCCGGGGACGGGGGTGGCTGTTCCCGGTGATCTCGGCGCTCCCACGCGCTGCGGGGACCTCGGACCCCCCCGGGGCGGCGAGCGGGCTCGGTACCGGCGGGGATTCGGTGTGCGGGAGGGGGGCCGGCGGTTCCGCGTCCGAGCGGTTCGGTGTCCAGGTAAGCCGGCGGTTCGGTGTCCGAGTGATTTGGTGTCCACGCGGTTCCGTGTCCGAGCGGTTCGGTGTCCAGGCCAGCCAGCGGTTCGATCTCCAAGTGATTCGGTGTTCAGGCCAGCCAGGAGTTCAGTGTCTGAGCGGTTCGGTGTCTGGATCAGCCAGCGCTTCAGTGTCCAAATGATTCCGTATTCAGGCCAACCAGCGGTTCGGTGTCCAAGCAGTTCGGTGTCCAAGCAGTTTAGTGTCTAGGCCAGCCAGCAGTTCAGTGTCCAAGTGATTCGGTGTCCGGGTCAGCCAGCGGTTCGGTGTCCAAATGATTCCATATCCAGGCCAGCCAGCAGTTCAGTGTCCAAGCGGTTCGGTGTCCAAGCGGTTCGGTGTCCAAGCGGTTCAATGTCCAAGCGGTTCGGTGTCCAAGCGGTTCGGTGTCCAAGCATTCAGTGTCCAAGCGGTTCGGTGTCCAAGCGGTTCGATGTCCAAGCGGTTCGGTGTCTGGGTCAGCCAGCGGTTTGGTGTCCAAGCAATTTGGTGTCCAAGTGGTTCAGTGTTCAGGCCAGCCAGCAGTTCAGTGTCTGAGCAGTTCGGTCTCTGGGTCAGCTGGGGGTCTGGTGTCCAGGTAAGCCAGCGGTTTAGTGTCCAAGCAGTTTGATGTCCAGGTGAGCCGGCAGTTCAGTGTCTGGGCCAGCCAACAGTTCAGTGTCCAACCAGTTCGGTCTCTGGGTCAGCCAGCGGTTTGGTGTCCAAGCGATTTGGTGTACAGGTAAGCCGGCAGTTCAGTGTCCAAGCAGTTTGGTGTCCAGGCCGGCCAGTGGTTCGGTGTCCAAGCAGTTCGGTGTCCAGGTCAGCGAGCAGTTTGGTGTGCAGGGCAGCCAATGCAACAGGGACAGTGTCCGAGGCTGGTCAGTGTCCACAGCAGGCAGCGGGTTGTTCTGTGCCAAGCTGTGTTGTTGTCAATCTTTGCATTGCACGTGCAATTCCTGCAGGAAGATGGAGCTTCTGAAAACTTTTTTGGCTCACAGGCAATCCCAGCAGAACTGTCAGAGCATACAGGAATGCCCAAAGCATCCTGGGCCTTACCAATAAAAGGAATTCCCTTTTGTTAGAATTCCCTTCTTGTGCAGTCACCAGCAGTTTGGCCACGTTGCAAAAGGATTCTCTCTAAGATTATTTGCAGGATCAGCACTGATAACTGAAATCCAAGGATTCCAGACACGTTTTATGCCAGCTTTTTGTTGCTTCCATGCAATATGTGACACTTGTCTCCTTTGTGATTTGCAGAACAGCTGGGGCTGGTGTTGCACAACAGTCACTGTTGGGAATCTTTTTATTGAGTGGCTTCTCTGACATTAATATTTGAAAGTTTGCAGGTGCTCCTGCGAACTGGAACTTGAATGCAAGGAAAAGCAGCGTTCTGCTCCTCTTTCTTGCTGTAAAAATTAAATGCTGCAGAGCAGGTGTTTCTGATGGGCTGTCTGTGCACCCAGCACATAGCGAAGCACCTTTGCTCTTCTCAGCTCTCTCCTTTCATTGCAACTTTTGGTTTCTCCCCTTGGTTGTCTTTGCTTCTTCGTTCTGTTAATTCAAAATCTTAACAGAGCCTCTTTCCCTGATCAGCCTTGTCACTTGGACTGTAAATACAACTGGGGAAAAAAAAGCTGTTCCTGTACTAAAACTGCCTTGTCCATAAACCCCAAGCAGGAAAGCGAGTGCAGCAAACCCTCTCGTGCTGCACATCCTCTGTCTCCCACACCAAGGTTACTGCCATCTGATAACGCGATCTAAACACATGCCAAGGCAGTAAGTGCCTGCGCTTCAGTGCCGATGCCAGACAGAGTTAGTGGCAAGCAAATCATTGGCAACAGACCATGAATTTAGGCCTTGCTGTTCTTCCAGCCCTTTTGGATGCGCCCGGCCCTGCTGGTTCAGTTGGAGAGGTCGCTAAAACGGCTCAATAGGTGGCCCAGATTCTGCTCAGAGCAGATAGATGTGTGTTGGCAATCAAAATAGATAAACTCTGTCAATGGCGTGTAAGAAAAATATCCATTTATATTCCATCCATACGGAGACTTGAATTGTGACTGAGAATCATAGAATTATAGAATCATAGAATAGCCAGGTTGGAAGAGACCCATCAGATCATGGAGTCCAACCATTCCTATCAAACACTAAACCATGCCCCTTAGCACCTCGTCCACCTGTGCCTTAAACACCTCCAGGGAAGGTGACTCAACCACCTCCCTGGGCATGTCTGCTCATTTGGGGGTGCCTTTATTGTTGGCTTCAGTTCTGGTCATTGGACACATGTGCATGGGGGGTGTTTGGGGTGCGGTGGGGTGAGCCTGGGCAGTGCTGCTTTTCGGCCATTTACTCCTTCTGTGCTTGAGCAGGCAGTCATGTGGACTTTCTGATATAAAAATAGACAGGCTTAATTGCGCTGCGTTAATGATTGACTTGTTTTGAGTCCATGTGTGCTGGTGGGAGTGCATGCTGGAGAGGTCCAGCTGCGGAATCAACTGGTTTAAATTTTATAAAATTGATATATAGAAATCATAGAATCACAGAATGGTTTGGTTTGGAAGGTACCTTACACCTTACCTGATTCCACTCCCCTGCCATGGGCAGGGAACCTCTCAATGAATCAGGGGGCTCAAAGCCCCATCCAACCTGGCCTTGAACACCTCCAGAGATGGGACAGACACTACTTCTCTGGGCAACCTGGGCCAGGGCCTCCCCACCCTCACAGCAAAACATTTCTTCCTAAGATCTCATCTCAATCTCCCCTCTTTCAGATGAAAACTGTTTCCTCTTGTCCTATCCCTGCAATCCCTGATCAAGAGCCCCTCCCCAGCTTTCCTGGAGCCCCTTTCAGTACTGGAAGCTGCTCTAAGGTCTCCTTAGAGGCTTCTCTTCTCCAGGCTGAGCAACCCAAACTATCTCAGCCTGTCCTCATACAGGAGGTGCTCCAGCCCTGAGATGATCTCTGTGGCCTCCTCTGGCCACGTGGACTCCAACAGCTCCAAGTCCTTCCTGTGCTGAGGACTCCAGAAATGGACACAGAACTCCAGGTGAGGTCTCAGCAGAGCAGAACAGAGGGACAGAATCCCCTCTCTGGCCCTGCTGATCCCGCTGCTTTGGATGCAGCGTAGGACATGGTTGGCATTCTGGGCTGTGAGTGCATGTTGCTGGCTCATGTTGAGCTTCTCATCCACCAGCACCCCAAGTCCTTCCCCTCAGGGCTGCTCGCAGTCATATTGTTTGCTGTTCACAGGCTTGGGTAGTGATGCAGCCAGGGAAAAGACCCAAGTCTGCTCTCTTTCATAGACTCATTAAACTAGTCCATGCAGAAGGCCCGTGAACAGACAGTGAGAACTGCTCCCTCAAGCCTGCCAGCCTTTAGTCCGTATCCCAGTAAGGGAAAATGAACCCCAAAACACCCAGTAGATGATTTCCCATCCTTGAGGAACACTCAGTTATGTTTAAGATGTTTGCTTCATGTATTAAAGAATGTGACAGAAGAACAAAGCAACACAGCAGGAGTCATCGCTGTGGAATAAAGACAGCAGGCAGACGATTTCTTCCTCCCCTCAGAGCCCTGCAGGACATCCCGCAGTTTTCTCCAAGCTCACAGCAGCACACCTTGACATCTCCACTACGTGGATCTGAAGATCTGAAGATCCATGTAGCACAGCAGCACCGTCCTCCTTCCCACAGACCCCTCCCAGTCAGAGGTTTTGTCACACTGGCAGCTTCAGCTCCATCCTGCTCCCCACACCTTCGAGGAGGAGGGGTTCAGCAGAGCTCCATGTCGTGCCAGAATAAGTGGAACATAACCAGTTTATGGCGTGGAGGAGAGCAATTCAGACCACGCTGATGCATTCTAAAGCACCGATCCTTTCTGGCAGAGCGCACAGCGTTCAATGAATCGCTTTAGCGAGGTTAAATGCATTTCGATCGCTATGATTTGCCCTGAGCACTGTGTGCAGCATCAGCTGGGCTCCAGGAATGCAGTTCCGATTAATACTGATTTACCAATAACAGTAGAGTGTTGTTAGTTGCTCCCTGCGGGTTCTTCCATGTTCTTTTGGGACAAAGGCTAGAAACCTCCCACTTTACTGTGGAACTGATAAAAACCTGATATAGGAATGCACTGTAGGGCAAATCATTTTAGGCACCCGGATGATCGGGATGAGGTTTAACAAGGCCAAGTGCAGAGTCCTGCAGTTGGGCTACAACAGCCCTGTGCAGCACTCCAGGCTTGGGAAAAAGCAGCTGGAAACCTGCCTGGCAGAGAAGGACCTGGGAGTGCTGTCTGACAGCAGCTGAACACGAGCCAGCAGTAGGCCAGGTGGCCAAGAAGTCCAATAGCATCTTGGCTTGTATCAGAAATGGTGTGGTCAGCAGGAGCAGGGAAGTAATTGTGCCCCTATACTCAGCACTGGTGAGGCTGCACCTCGAATCCTGGGTTCAGTTTGGCCCATCATTACGGGAAAGACCTTGAGGTCCTGGAGTGCATCCAAAAAAGGAAACAGAGCTGGTGAAAGGACTGGAGAACAAGTCTTAAAAGGAGCGGCTAAGGGACCTGGGGTTGTTTAGCCAGGAGAAAAGGAGGCTGAGGGGAGACCTTATCACCATCTACACCTGCCTGAAAGGAGGTTGTGGAGAGGTGGGTGTTGGTCTCTTCACCCAAGTGAGAGGTGATAGGATGAGAGGAATTGGCCTCAAGCTGCGCCAGGGCAGATTCAGATTGGACATCAGGAAATACTTCTTCACAGAACAGGTACTCAAGCACTGACAGAGGCTTCCCAGGAAGGTTCTTCATGAAGTTTTCACTCAGCCCCACTTTCTCCAGCTTGGCTCCACTCTCCACTTCATTAGTTAAAGAAGATGCTGATCAATCCCAAGTTCTGTGCACTTTCCCATCTGACACAGGAAAGTCTGTGGGTTCTTTGGAAGCATTGCAGTAACTGCTTGTGTAGATGTAACCTTGCGATGTGATGTCTTGATTACACAAAAGGGGTTTGTAGGGCTGGTGTGTTCTGTAGGGCTTGTCTGCCTTTGCAGAGTGGGCCGCACCAATGGCAGCGTGCTTCCCAGCTTTCGTCTGGCACGGAGGACACACTGGCAGAGACGTTCCAGCACCAGGCAAATGCCTTGCCTGCTGTTATTAGCACATTTTATTCTATCTTCTCATCTGGTTCTCTGGCTTGATTAACGCTGATTGAGGAATGGACATTAGTGGTGATGGTCACACTGTCTGCAGGGGCACAGGTCTGTGTTAGAGCTGGAGTCACTGGATGGTCATGTAAATGCTTGGTTTGAGGAACTAGAGGTCAGGACCTGATCCCTTCTCCTGGTCCTGTGGCAGTGCTGTGCATTTTCAGTCTCCCACTGCTGGTGACAGCAGGCCCTCTAGAGGGGAATTCCATCATGGAATCACAGAATCATGGAATGGTTTGGGTTGGAAGAGACCTCAAAGCCCATGCAGTTCCACCCCTGTCTTACTCTAAAATACTTGATATGCAAGTTTTCCCACAGAATATTTTTGTTGGGTGATAATATCAGGTTTTGGCCACTTTTATCTCTGTAATCCATATGTACGAACTTGATGTGGCTCTTACCTAAAGCAGACAGGAAGAGCTGAGAGGATATACAGAATCACAGAATGGTTTGGGTCAGAAAGGACCTTAAAGCCGATCCAGTTCCACCCCTGCCATGGGCAAGGACACCTCCCACTGGATCAGGGACTCCAAGCCCCATCCAACCTGGCCTTGAACACCTCCAGGGATGGGACAGCCACCAGTGCTCTGGACAGCCTGGGCCAGGGCCTCCCCGCCCTCGCAGGAGAACATTTCTTCCTAAGATCTCATCTCAATTTCCCCTCTTTCAGCTGAGAAACATCCCCCTTGTCCCCTCCCTGATCCAGAGCCCCTCCCCAGCTTTCCTGGAGCCCTTTTCACTACTGGAAGCTGCTCCAAGGTCTCCCCGCAGCCTTCTGTTCTCCAGACTAAGCAGCCCCAACTCTCTCAGCCTGGCCTCGTACGGGAAGTGTTCCCATGGAGCACGTGCAAGGTCAGGACCAGGAGTCCAGTGCTGTACTTGAGAGATGAAGAAGCAGTTTCATGATGCTGTTTAAGCTGACGTGAGCCTGAAGTCAGAAAGGGTGGCAGTCACCTTCGCTCTGGCACTACTGCTGATCTGGCTGACGCATCTTGGTTATCCAATGGAAAAAGAAAAACCATACCAGCCCAACCAGCTGATCCCAGTGCGTATGTGGCCCTACAGGTGCCTGTGGTGGCATGAAGGAGTGACTGAGGACATGTGGCTGTACCTAGCAGGGTCTCTTGTCACTGGCCACATAGTTTTAGAACACCGTAAGCTGCTCTGAGACTGTATATTGTAGTATCAATAACAGTCACTGCCACAGGGAATGAAGAAAAGAGA
The DNA here is from genome assembly GCF_032191515.1 of Phaenicophaeus curvirostris. NCBI lineage: Eukaryota > Metazoa > Chordata > Aves > Cuculiformes > Cuculidae > Phaenicophaeus > Phaenicophaeus curvirostris. The sequence goes on along the minus strand of NC_091407.1, from coordinate 15,375,458 downwards.
TTCCTAATTGAATGGACTTGGCAACGGACAGTTTTGAAGTGGGTGGGTTTTGTTCTCTAAGTGAGAAATTACCATAAAGATCCATGTCTCACCTTGGACCTGCAGTCACAGAAATTAACTTCCTGTGGAGGTGTCCTCAGCCTCTGAGCCGGCTGTGGATAAGTTACTGCAGTGGGAGTTATTGATGGAATGGAACTCAAGTTTGGCTTGAAAATAAAAAGGCATCTCCCTTTAACTTTCCTTGCTTTAGAAAACAGTTTGGGCGTTGCAGGAACAAGTTGAGTATGTGGGTATGTGTTCCTAATAAATATAGGACCTATTTTGTTACCTACCTCTTTTGTAACCTTTTGTTGGACCTAAACTTTGTTACCTGTAACTCAAGCCTCCTTTTTTTTTCACTTTCTTTTTGCAGGAAAAGCCACCAGTCATTTAATGACCAAATAAGGTCCCATTTCTCATGGTTTATCTGCTATGCTTCTCCCAGAGCCATGGATGAATATAACCGCTTTGTGGATTGGGACAAAATGGATGTTTCTGTCCAGAGCCAGGATTCGAAGGAGCTAACCTGTACGGAGTTCCAGGAGCTCAAGCAGCTGGCCCGGCAGGGCTACTGGGCCAAGAACCACTCGCTGAGAGCCAAAGCGTACCACAAACTGATCAGCAATATCCCGTGCCGCACAGTGACCCCAGATGCGAACGTGTACCGGGACATTGTTGTGAAGATCATTGGAAAACGGAGCAGTAGCTCCCTTCCACTACCAGAGTTTGTGGATAACAGCCTGGTCCCCACGTACTGCTTGAACGCAGAAGGCATCGGGGCAGTCAGGAAGATCATATTGTGCATCGCGAATCAGTTCCCAGACATATCATTCTGCCCAGCGCTGCCCTCCGTGGTAGCTCTGCTCCTCCACTACAGCAAAGATGAGGCAGAGTGCTTCGAACAGGTTTGTCGCATCCTTGCTTGCAATGACCCCTCAAAGCGGCTCATCGACCAGACTTTCCTGGCTTTTGAGTCCTCGTGTATGACCTTTGGAGACCTGGTTAACAAGTACTGCCAGGCGGCGCACAAGCTGATGGTGGCCGTGTCTGAGGATGTCTTGGAGGTGTACTCGGACTGGCAGCGCTGGCTCTTTGGAGAGCTGCCCATGGTGTACATTGCTCGCGTCTTCGATGTGTTCCTGGTGGAGGGCTACAAAGTTCTCTACCGTGTCGCGCTGGCTCTCCTCAAGTTTTTTCACAAGGTGCGGGCCGGGCAGCCCATGGAGTCGGACAGCATTCAGCAGGACATCCGAGCTTTTGTGAGAGACATCGCCAAGTCTGTGACTCCGGAGAGGCTCTTGGAAAAGGCCTTTGCTATCCGGCTCTTCTCGCGGAAGGAGATCCAGCTCCTGCAGATGGCCAACGAGAAGGCTTTGCAGCAGAAGGGCATCACAGTCAAACAGAAAAGGTAGGGGTCTCGCCACAGGCAGCCTGAGGGGCTCCTGGGGTTCCCAGGGTGGTCAGTGGGCAGGCAGACCTGGAGGCTGCTGGGCAAGGACACTGGGACACTCTGGGAGCTCTGCTGGGTTTTGTTCATATAGTCATAGTGGTTGGTAGGAATGGTTGGATTCGATGATCCTGTGGGTCTTTTCCAACCTAGTGATTCTGGATTGTGGATTCTGTTCTCTGCAGCAAAAGTCAGTGGCCCCAGAATTTAGCATAGCTGGGATAGAACTGAGAAGCATAACTGGGTGTTCTGAAGGATGCTCTGACAGAAGAGAAACAAAGAAGTTTCTCATAGCTTACTCAATGATTAATTTATAATTGCCTTTTACAGGTATGCGTTAATTGCAATTTCCTTATGTCAAAGGTGTTTTCACAAGCTGTTTGTAAACTAAAAGGCATTTTACCACATCTGGAAAAAAAAAATGATTAATTTCTTGGAAGAAAAGTACCTGAGCAACTGTGAAAATTCATTCTTAAATATGAGATTAGTTGTATAAAATGTCAGTTTTGTGCTGCCCGGTACTCTGAATTCAGCAGTTTTTTCAGTGTAAGCAGGCAAACACTGTCCCAGCTGGGAACACTTTGCTCAGTTGGGGAGTTATTGTAACAAAGCAAGGAAGAAATTAGTCTCATTTACAGGTTACTTTTAAGATTAGTTCAACCACAAGCTTCCTGAACACCAAGAGCACGGTAATCACAGGTAGGAGTTGCCCTATTTTGTGATAGGTTCATGTACAGTCAGAAATAATGATTTTGAAAGAACCGTGGCAGAGAAGAGTGAGGATCGGGATCCAGAAGGTGACTCATAATCACAGTTTCTTTTCAGAAATGAGGGGAGGAGAAGCCAGCTGTGAAACCAGTCAATGAGATCCTGCACCAAACATGACAGTAAAAGCTGCAAGAATAAAAGCTGAGCTGAAAGGCCTCTCAGCGTCTATAGTCGAGGCAGCAATATATTAATCTAAACAGAATCAGCATCTTGTCAAGCACAGATGCACATGCAGGTAAACCCCGGGCTGCAAACCTGTTCTGTCTGATGAGGCTGCCTGGGATTGTGGAAAACTCCTCCCACACGTTTGACACCTCAGTGTAAATGCTGAACAGTTTGATCGACTGTCCTGGCCTCTGAGGGAGGGTAACTTTCAGGAGTCTGCTGGGAGCAGCACATGAGAGAGCTGGAATTTGGTGTTCCAGAGGAACAGGCCATCATTTCCTCTACATCTTTAAAAACTGAAACGTCTCAGAGCTCCTGATGTATGGGAATTTAACAGCAGGTTGTGTTGCTGAGGTAGTTATAGCAGTTGCAAATAGAGACCGTACCATGGTATTGAAGTAGGTACAGAGGAGATTTCATCCCAAAAAATAAAGTAAATGTTAGTCGATTCTCTTCTGTCTGCCAAAATACCTGTGAAGTTCCCTCTAGGCATTGCCAGCAGTTTATTTTTAGCTTCACAGTCTGGTTTACAATTGGCTCATGCTTTATTTTGCTCTGATCTTGGAAAAGGCTTCCGTCAGTCTCCAGTGTCTCAAGGTCTTTAGCCACTGGAATGTCACATAAGTAGAGCTCAGCCTATGGAGCCTGGGACTTACAACCCAGAGTGTTAACTCTTCCTTTACCACAGTTCAGAAGAGCTGTAACACCCTCTCTGAATATATTCTTCAGCAACAGAATGACAGCTTTAAAATAAAAAAAAAAAAAATAAAAATAATGATAAAAGAAACTAAGAACCCCACCCTGAAAGCCTGGGAGCCCCTGATGGGTTCCCTGCTGTAGAGAAATTCTTGCTCAGAACAGCAGTGATGCCTTCAAAGCAAAATACAGTAAATTTGGACCCAGGTAATGCCAGGAGGTACTGCCTTGTCTGTCAGAGTTGCGAGCGAAAAGCTTTTCTCCTCTCTCAGCTGTTTTTGTGAACCTGCTGGGACACCTCGGTGTCCCCGGGTTCAGACCCCAGTGTGGGCAGAGGTGGGAGTGGGAGCAAGAAGCCTTTCTCCAGTGCTCAGTAGAGTGTGAGGGAGTTCTCTTGTCTGGCTGGGTTTGGTCTGTGCAGGGAGATGGGGAATTGTTAAACTATAAGCAAATAGCAAAAAAAAAGGAGAGGGGGAGGTAGAAATAGGAAATAATTGAACCTGTCTGTTTGTTTTTCTCATGCTTGGTGATTCAAGTCAAACCGTGCTTTTTCTCTCCAGGCCTCTCCTATTTCTTTGTCGCAGATGTAGGAAATCACTGATCTTTTCTATCTTTTTTTTGTCTTTCTCCTGTCTGTTCTCCCTCTGTCCATTCCGTACCCCTGCACCCTCCTGCTTGCAGTGTTGCATCTCCCAAAAGGTAGGTTCAGCTCTTGAATCTCTGCTCTCGGCTTGTTCTACAGTCTGGGGGCAGTTGATTTTGCAGGCTGTCCTTACTAACGTTGGGGCCGGAGCGGGGCGGCGCCTACAGCTTCCGATTGCTGCATAACAGCTCCTGAGAATGCTCTGGGAAAGTGGCTTCAGAGCACGCTGCTGCTGTCCCATCCCAAGCTGGCACACACTGTTGCAATAAGTGTGAGACACTGTCAATGTTTTCCTTCTTCGCAAGCTTTCCACAGTTAGAATCATAGAATCCTTAGGTTGGGAAAGACCTTTGAGATCAAGTCCAACCGTACCTGTCTACTACTAAATTATATCCCTAAGAACTTCATCTACCCATCTTTTAAACCCCTCCAGGGATGGGGACGCGATCACCTCCCTGAGCAGCCTCTGCCAGTGCTCGAGAACCTTTTCAGTGAATTTTTTCCTAATGTCTAATCTGAACCTGTCCCGGCGCAGCTTGAGGCCATTCCTTAATCAGAAGGATATTGGAGTGGACCCAACTTGGCACGTTCTTAGAAGCAGCTCACCTCTATTCATAGTAGATTGTATTTATTTTTAAGTAGACTGGGGATTTTTTAGAGGCAAGATGACTGTTTTCCTGTGTCAAGGAGATCACTCAGCCATACAGCATCAGTGGTTAATCACAGAATCACTAGGTTGGAAAAGACCCACAAGATCATCGAGTCCAACCATGAAGTAATTCATCAAGTCCTGGCCTGAAAAGCAAATCTTAAGGAAGAAAACCCTGTGGATTGTGATACCTGATAGGTAAAGAACTTGGAAAGGAGAAAGGCTGCCCTGAAGTGTATTAAAACCCCTAGATGTAGGAGGTTAAATTACTGCCTTTGAGAATCTGCTGGCCTTGTTGCAGGTGCCCTGAGTTAACCTCAGTGATGCACACTAGCATTTGTACTAGTTTATAACATGAAAATTGGAATTGATCTCCTCATGGTTTCCTGTCTGAAAGAACACCCCAAGGGACTCTTCAGAGCAAGGTGCATATCATAGTGTGGTGAGGATTGCACCTCTAACAGAGCAGCAGACTGTTAATTCCAGCCAAGCAAAGCTTCACTGTCCGTTCAGCATTCTACTGTAGTTACAGAAAAAAAAATACAAAAAACAAACCAGTAGAAAGCCTTGATTTCTGCTGTGAAGCTCATAGTTGGGGCTTGAGGGGACTTGGATGGATGAAAGGTCCCTGTTGACATTGGTGTCAACACAGGATTAGGTTCCAGGCTGATGCAACATGACTGGCTCATATTGCCGCTGATGACAACATATCCCTTCTACCAGGCATTTATGCCCTAACTGAAACTACAATGGATTTTAAAAGTAATGCAGATCCTGGGAGGTTTGACCCAAAAAGAAGTAGAGGCAGATGTTCTTCTCTCAGTTAACAAGTGGTGGGATGAGAGGCAATGGACTTAAGTCATGAAGGGGAAATTTAGACTGGATATTGGGAAAAAATTCTTCACTGACAGTGGTGAAGCCCTAGCAGGGGCTGCTCAGGGCAGTGGGGGAGTCTCTGTCCCTGGGAGGATTCAAAACCCGTGTAGAGATGGAACTTGTGGGCATGGTTTAGTAGGAATGGTGGGTTTGGGTTGATGGTTGGACTTGATGATCTTAGAGGTCTTTTCCAATCTTAATGACTCTGTGTAATTCAGTGAGTCCTACCTTGGAGCGTGGAATTGGTTGTCCTGGAATATGGAGCTTATCCGCTGTGACAGCTGCTACATGTTGGCAATGTTTGTTTTATCTTTGGGAGCACTGAGGTCTCTGAAGCACATTGTGTTAATGATAAAGCTGCAAAAACAACAGCCCTATGAAAAGAGCAAATCAGCTGCTCTGTTAAACGTTTAAATTGTGCTGCTTTCCTAAATCTAATTTCCCCTAGGAAGATAACAAGGGAACATCATTCCAGCATCAGCAATCAGTAGAATCATGCCAGTCCCAATAAGCCAACATGAAGGGCTGAGGGAAATGTTGATGCAGGATAAAACCTTAATCATAGAATCACAGAATGGTTTAGGATGGAAGAAACCTTAAAGCCCATCCAGTTCTAACCCCCTGCCATGAGCAAGGACACTTCCCACTGGATCAGTGGGCTCAGAGCCCCAACCAGCTTGGCCTTGAGCACCTGCAGGGATGGGGCAGCCAGTTCTAGTGGAAGCCTTACATGCACGGCCAGCCCACCTTTAGTGTGCTCTCAGCCTGCTGGGTTTTACCAGGAAACCCTGGAAGGCCTCTGGCGTGGTGAAGGCTGAACTGAATCTTCATCAACCAATAGAGACCAAAACATATATTTTTCCTTATCCGACCCATGCACTGTTCATTTTCACTTTGCTGCCATGAAAAGCAGCTCCCTGGCTGCAGGAGGTGGGTTTCAGTGCCATTGGAGAACCACTGTCAAAAGAAAGAGGGTACCTGAAGGGGGCTACAAGAAAGCTGGGGAGGGACTTTTTACAAGGTCATGGAGTGATAGGACAAGGGGGAATGGCTTTAAATTGGAGAGGGACAGATTTAGACTAGACATTAGGAGGAATTTCTTCACAATGAGGGTGGTGAGGTGCTGGAACAGGTTGTCCAGAGAAGTGGTAGCTGCCCCATCCCTGGAGGTGTTCAAGGCCAGGTTGGATGGGGCTTAGAGCCCCTGATCCAGTGGGAGGTGTCCCTGCTCATGGCAGGTGGGTTGGAACTAGGTGATCTTTAAGGTTCCTTCCAACTCAGGCCATTCTATGATTCTGTGTGCACTGTCTGAGAGCCTTGCTGGTGCTGGTATTTAAGCATAGAGAACAGAACAGCTGAAAGAACAGCCAGGATCCACAAGGAGCAGGGAGTACTTTTTCCTCCTCTGAGGTCCTGTCTGTATTATGGAATTAGAGCTTCCCAGCTTTCTTGTAGCCCCTTCAGGCACTGGAAGGTCACTATAAGGTCTCCTCGGAGCCTTCTCTTCTCCAGGCTGAACAACCCCAACCCTCTCAGCCTGTCCTCGTACGGGAGGTGCTCCAGCCCTTGGATCATCCTTGTAGCCTCTTCTGGACCCGTTCCAACAGTTGCATATCTTTCTTATGTTGAGGATTCCAGAACTGGACACAATACTCCAGGTGAGTTCTGAAAAGAGAATAATAAAGGGGCAGAATCACCTCCCTCAACCTGCTGGCCACGCTGCTTTGGATGCATGGCTTGGTCTGTTGAAGTTCACAGTCATACTGGCTGGCTCTCTGTTGTGTACACTCTATATAAAGGTGTGGCTGCAGCTTCCATCTACAGGAATTGCTCCGGGTATATCAGTAAGGCCAGGTTACTACATCTCTAGGGTGATGTTAAACTGCAGTAACTGATGGTCTTTACTAAGTCATGGTCTGATCCCACGGGCTGTGGCTCTGAACAGTAGCGGGTCTCCTAGGGCCTTGTGGTGTTCAGCAGGCTCTGCATCTCACTCCCCAGTAAGGAACTTGGTTTGGTGTTAAATTACAGCTTCTCAATGTTTTGTGTTGTCTTTCGCAGGCAGAACGTGCATTTAGCTGTTCATGCTGAGAACTTCAAGTCTGAAATTGTCAGCGTGAAAGAGATGCGAGATATCTGGTCATGGATCCCAGAGCGGTTTGCGCTGTGCCAGCCCCTCTTGCTCTTCACCACCTTGGAACACGGCTGTAGTCTGAGCAGGTAAAGAAAACCTTCCTGTTCCTCTCTGGTGTTGGGCAGAAAAGAGCAGCTAGAGAACTGTTTGCTGGGCTGACAACAAGGCCGTGCCTGGTCAGAACTTGATCTGAAGAGTATTATTAGTGATGGGACATGACTATGACAAATTCCTATTGGCTACAGCATTTGACCAGGATGCTTCATGTACCAAACCATGGGAAACACTTTTAAACTGTCCAGGACCAATTGGAAAAGTCCAGCTTGTGTCAGTTCACAGCAAGTGCTCATCTAAGATTGTTTCATTCCCCACAGAGTACGAATGATTTAACTCAGAGGCTGCTCTGCAGGCTCTGTTCGTAGATAACCACATTCAAACTGATCCAAACTGGAATCTGGAGATTTCTCTACCTATGAGTCTGATTGTTGTTATTTTTAAAGTGGGATGAACTTAGTCCCTTTGAACTTGACATGGAAGATTAATCCTGTAGCTCCTAGTTATGCCCTTGACATCTGCAGTTGAGGTGCCGAGGTGGGCAGAGGTCTGCTGGCCCAGCCCCGCTGCCTGTAAGGAAAAGCAAAAGCAAGCCCAGAGAATGCATCATAGTTATTTTCTGTGAAAACCAAAAGCTGTCTGGCCACAGCCATCCATGCTCAGGACACAACTTCCTTTGGGTTGTCTCACTTCAGCGTGCTGTGACACGTCCCTATGGTGAGATATAGATCTCATTATTCCGCAGCGGCATGAACAGAGTGCTGAGGAGAGCTGCCTGATAATATGTGTTGACACGCACTGTGTTACTTACAGAGGGCTGTAGAAGGCATTTGCAGGAATATTCTTAGTCTTCAGATGTCTTTGCCGTGCCATTAGTTGGAGGAGAAGGTGAAGCCTTGGCGTTAAGGAGGAAAAGAACAGTGTTTGGTGGTAGTTGAATGCTCATTTTTGTGTACTCTGCACTTAAGGTTCTACTCTCACTGTGAGGGACATGAGCCAACTCTTCTTCTCATCAAGACCACAGCAAAAGAGGTGAGTGAGGTGAAAGCCAGGTGATGAAATGAGGTTTTCGGCAGTTCTGTAGTGCTGCATCGTGACGCAGCTGTTCAAGGTGAAATGAAGAAGCATGGGACCTGAAATTGTTTGGGTTTTTTCTTAACAACACATGCTTTAAGTGTTCCATTTGTCGATGATGGGGCTATGCATTTCTGGATGAATCTTGTCAGTGAGGTCTTGGTCTGCTGCTCTTTCTGTTGGAAGTGAGGTGGGATGACAAACTGGAGGAAGTCATGGAGCTCCATTGGATCAAGCTGCTCAAAGCACCATCCAACATGGCCTTGAACACCTCCCAGGGATGGGGCAGCCACCACTGCTCTGAGCAACCTGGGCCAGTAACTCAGCACCCTCATTGTGAAGAATTTCTTCCTAGTGTCTAATCTAAGTCTGCCCCTCTCCAATTTAAAGCCATTCCCCCTCATCCTATCACTCCATGCCCTTGCAAAAGTCCCTCCCCAGCTTTCCTGGAGCCCCTTCAGCACTGGAAACTGCTCTAAGTTCTCCCCACAGCCTTCTCTTCTCCAGGCTGAACAACCCCGACTCTCCCAGCCTGTTGTCGTATTGGAGGTGCTCCAGACCATCTCTGTGGCCTCCTCTGGACCCATCCCAACAGTTCCATGTCCTTCTTATGTTGTGTTGGTGCACACGATTTATAGGGTAAAACTGCTTTTTGGGGGTTTTGTCCTAGGAGCTCTGCTTGTGATGCTGGTGAAGGCCGAGCAGCAAATGTACCCCAGAAAAATTCTGTTTAGCCGAAGATTTTTGAGGGGGGAAAAAAGAAAACGGGGTGGCTTTCATTCCATTCTTAGAGCTTCATTGTTTGCTCTTTGTCCGCTTGGCAGTGATGCTCACTGCTGGTAGCTAGAAATTTTTCTAGTGCAAACAAAAGACTCCACAGAAAAGCTCTGCCTCTGGGTCTCCTTTTCTTTAGTGGTAACCAGTGAAGCCGCTGCACTTCCAACAAGCTGGCTGCTCGGTCAGCATTGGCTGAGCTCAGGAATTTGAACGTAAGGTTTGAAAGGGAGAAAGACCCCCAAGGCTTGAATATTCAGGCAGAACTGCTCACGCTGTGACTTGTGACAGTCCTGTGCTTTGGATAGCAAAGTGAAGAAGCATCCCGAGGAGGTCAAGATGTTGGGGAAGGGTTTAGATGGGAAGAGTGTGAGGAGCGGATGAAGTCACAGGGTCTGCTCAGCTTGGAGAAGAGGACGCTGAGGGGAGACCTCATCGTGCCCTGCGGCTTCCTCACATAGGGAGGAGGAGGAGCAGGTGCTGAGCTCTTCTCTCTGGGGACCAAGGACAGGACCTGAGGGAATGGCAGGAAGATGCCAGAGGAGGTTGGACATTAGGAGAAGGTTCTTCCCGCAGAGGGTGGTGGAGCCCTGGAACAGCTCCCAGGGAAGCAGTCACGGCGCCAAGCCTGAAGCATTCCAGAAGCATTTGGCCAAGGCCCTCAGCCCCACGGTGTGAATGTTGGGGTGTCCTGTGCAGGGACAGGAGCTGGACTCGATGGTCCTTGTGGGTCCCTTCCAACTCAGGACATGCTATGAGCCTGTGATAAGGGGGATAGGCTTTGCGGGTTTGGAGTGTGTTTGACACCTGGCGTTATGTTGGAACATTGGCCTTTAAGGCCTCAGAGATGTGAAATAATGTTTATGAAACTCTGCGGATTTAAGAGCACCCACCAGTGGATTAAAGACATTTAAATCTATCTTTAGGTATAAGCACTTGTGCTGCCTTAATCCACTGATGCAGACATTTTGAAAATCAAACTAAAATAAAGCCTTCTGTTCTGAACACTGCAGTGTTGATGTGAGTTGGTTTTACACGCTGTCTCTGCTGGGAAGCCTGACGATGCTATTTGTGCTAGGTCTGCGGTGCTTTCCTGTCAACCGACTGGGGCGAGCGTCGGCGAGGAGGAAACAAGCTGAGTTTCTTTGGAACTGGCGAGTGTTTCGTGTTCAGGGTGAGTACAGTTGTATTGTTGCTACCCAGGAGCGAACCAGAACCACTGCACTGATGTAGCTCTCACATCTCTCTATTCAAAGAACTTGGATTACATGCCCTCCCAGTTTATAAACTGGAACTCTCATGGAACTCTTAATTAACTGTGGAAAGGAAAATTTTACTTTGCAGTATTAGGTGAGCCTTTTTCTTCCCTTGCACAGAATGTTTTATTGAAAGATGTAATAAGGTAACTCAGAAAACACTGCATCATTTCTTCCATCACCTAAAAAAGCAAAGGTATAAAGAAAGGAGGTAGCGTCTGCTCTAAAAAAGTTTGATCCAACCTTTACTGCTCATTGTGTGGGTGGAGGCTTAGGGGCTCGAATATTGTCTACTGTGTGAAGCTCTCTGCACAGTGCATGGACATTGATTGAAGTTTAGCTCTTCTCTGCTCTTCTGCAGCTGCAGCCAGAAGTGGAACGCTATGAGTGGGTGATCATAAAACACCCAGAACTGGCCACTGGTTCAGAGCCAGAAAATCACACCTCACGAGCTTCCAGCACCCTCTCCTCCAGCAGTGTCCCATCAGACCCCTCCGATCGCCTTTCTCCCTTCTTATCAGCTCGACACTTCAATTTGCCTTCCAAAACAGCCTCCATGTTCATGGCTGGCAGCAGCGAATGCATCATTATAGGTAAGTGTGAGGAATCCCAAGCACAAATCCAGGCCAGGCAGAGAATGGATTGGGAGTACCCCTGAAGAGAAGGACTTGGGGTGCTGGGGGAGGAGAAGGTCAACGTGAGCCAGCAACATGCGCTCACAGCCCAGAAACCAACCGTCTCCTGGGCTGCATCCAAAGCAGTGGGACCAGCAGGGCAAGGGAGGGGATTCTGCCCCTCTGCTCCACTCTGGTGAGACCCCACCTGGAGCCCTGTGTCCAGTTCTGGAGTCCTCAGCACAGGAAGGACATGGAGCTGTGGGAGCGAGTCCAGAGGAGGCCACAAAGCCTCCTGTATGAGGACAGGCTGAGAGAGTTGGGGTTGTTCAGCCTGGAGAAAAAAAGGCTCCAAGGAGACCTGAGAGCAGCTTCCAGTACTGAAAGGGGCTCCAGGAAAGCTGGGGAGGGGCTCTTGATCAGGGAGTGCAGGAATAGGACAAGGGGGAATGGGTTTCCACTGAAAGAGGGGAGATTGAGATGAGATCCTAGGAAGAAATGTTTTCCTGTGAGGCCCTGGCTCAGGCTGCCCATAGCAGTGGTGGCTGCCCCATCCCTGGAGGTGTTCAAGGCCAGGTTAGATGGGGCCTTGAGTCCCCTGATCCACTGGGAGGTGTCCCTGCCGATGGCAGGAGGTGAAACTGGATGGGCTTTGAGGTCCCTTCTGACCAAAACCATCCTGTGATTCTGTATATCTTCCCATCTCTTCCTGTCTGCCTTAGATAAGTCACTACGAGTTACCAGATACGGATTCCATTATTGTTAAATTCAGGGATAAAAGTGGCCAAAACCTCATAGCCCAATAAAAATATTCTATGCATATCAAGTATTTTAGGGGAAGACGTTAACTCATAACTTGAAGCACAGCTGCACCTACATGCTTCCTCATTCACGATCAAAAGTAGTTCTTGAAGAGGAACTTACTTTGCTCTGAGGCTTTTGAAACACGAGGTAAATTCTAAACCATGTTAATTCTGGAACTGTACTGGCTCTGTGATGCTGCTGGGTAGCAGGTGTGTAGAAATTAATGTTCTATGCGATGCCAACTCTAGACCACAGTTCCCACCCTTTTGATTCTTCAGATGTTTTCAGTAGCTGTTCTCAGACTGTGGCAATAGAATACTCTTCCTTTTTGTTTTCCTAACACATTTCTGTCTGGATTTATTTCACTCCCCTGCATTCTGTGTCTGTAAGCTCTGTGAATCTTGACACAGACCCACCAATAATCAAAATGCCTTTAACTCAGTGTTACAATGCTTTAGAAGACCAAGCCCATGCTGTTAATTATTGAATTTGTTCTGCTCCAAGCTTTGATTTTTGACTGCTAACAGATTTGCTGACAGATTGCTTTGGTTTATCTTTACTGGAGGCAAAAGAGGCAGCTTGTAGCTTCCAGGATCCTCCCACACTGAAAAACAAATTTTAAATGTAGGCATTTGAGTCAGGTTTCTTGTTCTGATTGCATTACTTTTATATTTAAATTCAAAAAAGCCTCATCCTGCTCTGATAGCATCATTTAAAAGTCGTAAAGCTCTGCGTTTGATCAGGCTGCTACACTTGAAGCCAGACAGCAAGCAAACAAACATCACTTAGGGCTTCCAGTTGTTCCCGTGAGAAAAGCACTTTGGTCTGGTTTTGTGCATTTGTGCAGTGGGTTCTCTCGCTAAGGAGTGCAGAGATGCCCCTACGCCTGTCTCTGTCTGTTCACAGGAGGCGGTGACGGCCAGGCGCTTTACCTCGATGCGGATCTGAACCACGGAAGAACCAGCCACTGCGATACTTTCAATAATCAGCCATTGTGCTCCGAAAGCTTTCAGATCTCTGTCTTGGAGGTGTGGGGTTTCAGGGACACCATGAATGGTTGACATGACTATCGTTAATCAACTCATTTTTCAATTGGCTTAGGATTCTCAAGGCAAATTCCAATGCAGGAGCCAAGTTAGAACATAATTTCTGCCAGGCTCAGTGGTTTTAGTAATTGCTGAACAGTGCACGGAAGTGGAGGGCTTAGGTGTTTACTCTTTTTTATTTAAGAGTGGTCAAGGTGAAGTAATGTACCTGGTTAACTCCTTAGCTCTTTACCTGTAGAGATCTGGATTCAGATCCTGTTATTAGGTAAAAATGAAAATGTAATGATGTCAGACCATCCTAAATGGATCCAAGCCCATATGACGGGATAGGTTTGCAGCTGGATGCGGTTCCTCAGAGGCACGGAGCTGGCTGAGCCGTGCTGCAGAGCTTTGTGCCACTGTCACCAGAATCTGGTGTAATATCAAATGTCTGCTCACAGGGAACATCGATGACCTCAGATCTGATGCTGGGCAGTAGCTCATAACATCATTGCCCTGCCTCAAGCAGACATTGCGCAGACAAATCACAAGTTATTATCAGTAGCGTTTCATAAGGTGTGAAAGCCCTCAATTCACTCAAAGGCCATGATTGCTGGTTATCCTTCTTTTATCTGATCCCTTGGCACAGTCCAGTTGCATCTGTTTGAGGAATTTGCCTCTGAGGAAAGCATCCAGACTGGGCGACAATATCTCAAAGGCTTGGTGTTGTTTACATTCCTATTCCATATCAGTATAACGACTTCAAACCGAGTCCTGTTGCAGGCAGCTGGAAGCTACAGTCTGTGTGCAGTGTTCATAGAATTCCCTTTCTTTGTCTTTCCTGGAAGCTGAAATGGAGCTTTAAATCTAAGACTAACTGTGCTGATACAACTACCTGTTTAGGGGATCGGGCACTGCGATACAGAAGCTGGATGCTTTCCCCACAAGTCAATGATGGGAGGCGGGAGGGAGATCTGTGCAGTGTTATTGGAGTAGACGAGTTTCCCAGGAGACCTCTAGGCGACACTGTTTCCCATCTCATGAGTCTTCTCAGTGACCAGATCTGGAAAAAAGTCACACCATTTAGCCAGCAGTGTTCTGGTAGGGTTTAGATGATACCAAGAGGCTTTTGCTTATTCCTGAGGATCAGTGTAGTTCTCTGCAGGCCTGCAGAGGTCTGGAGGCAGCTGCCCAGTCTCTTCTTCCAAAAATTCTGGTATCTTCCCTAGAACTGCTCCCACACAAAGTACGAGGACATAAACATCAATGGATAGTCCAGAGCAGCAGGATGCTCTCAAAGCTTCAGTGGGTATTTGCAAGTAAGAAGATTTACCACAGCAGGTGAAAGGAAAGAGGAATTGCTGGTTTTTTTAGCAGTTCAGTTTATAAAATAGCTTTAGAGTGAGGGAAACATTACCCCTGCATAAATGTGAAGTTCTTTAAAAGGAAGAACTAAAACTGAGCAGTGACAAGCTCTCAGCTGGGCTGGTCAGGGCCGTGTGAGTATTCAGAGGTCACTGGTGTGACTCGCCTTGGTGATGTCTTGCATAGCTTCCCCAGAGTGAAAATCCCACGTGTCTGCGTGAAGCATTGCCTCTTGCACAGAATGAGAACAAACTTGGCAGAAGATGGTTTGCTTCTTAAGGTGCCATGCTGAATTTTTGTCAAAATGATTCTCTGAAATATTAGACTTCCTATATAACAAGGTATCTTTTGCACCATTTCTATCTGCACTTTATTTCCCCCTGTTAGAGCATCAGCACTAGGCTCTCTTTCTTTCTCTCTTCCCACTCAGAGTTCTGTCTGGCTTTACCGTAAGCTGGATTGGACTGGAAGGGAAGGTGTAATCCAGTTATAACCATGTATTGGGATGTGGAGGAACTTGAAAAGTCATTTGTGGCTTTTACAAATATTGGCTCTGCTGCTTTCCGTTATTTTTTCAAAGATATCTATATCGCTTGGCACTTGCCAGCGTCCCACAGTTTTCCTTAGAAAAAAGAAATCCCTCAAAAAAAATCTGTCTTAGTTAGCAGCTTCTCTTACATGTTGGTGGGATTTCAGTGTTGCCTGTGTCCTCTCTTTTGAGCTCATCTGCAGTGCCCTTGGAAAAAAAAACAAACCAAAACCTAATAGCTTTAATTTTCAGGTTGTTCACTTGTCAGAAACACCCCAAAGGAAGAGGTTTTGTCTGCAAAATCTTTCCTGTAGCTGGCAGTGGCGATGGGATCTTCTCACTGCCCATCCCTGCCAGATGCAGCTGTGCCAGCAAAACCCGAGTGCTGTAGCCATAAGCGATGCTCTTTCCCCTGCTCTGTTCTTACACACAGGGATTTGTGTGTTGGAAGTCAGGAATAACTCATAGTCGATCAGAAATTCCCCATGGAATATTAGGGTGAGAATCCAAGGAGCAGTATGAAAAAATCAGCGAGGTTTTGGGTATCTGAGTCCCGAGCGTCTTTCAGAAAGCAGCCGCAGGGCTCAGCTCTGCTTCCCTTGGGTCATGTGAGTACAGGACCTCAGCAGACCCTGAGTGGGCAGCTTATCGAGATGAGCAGCCTAACTCTCATGTGGGAGGACCACGAAATCTCCATTGTTAAAGGAAAGGTCAGGCTGGGTGGCTGGTAGGATCTCTCAGCCCCCTGTGCCTGTGTGTGCACAACCGAGGTGGGATGCTTGGAGCACGCACCGCGCTTGAGAGCAGTGTGAGCTGTGACCCTCAGGAGCATGCAGATCCCAGTAACAGGATCGTACTGCTGCTGCCTGGTCGCATGCGTTGCAGGGTGGGTTTAGTGGGACACAGTACTGCCCTGCTGCAGGCATCCTGCGAGACCGGCTGTGAGTCTTAAGTCTGAACGAGCAAGAGGCTGCAATCACTGAGCAAGAGGAATTGTACAAGTGTCATCTTCACAAGTAAAAATGAATGTTCCTTCTCCTGTGTAATTCTCCTTATGGTTGTGAGACACCTTAGCAGAACAGCATCGTGACTGGGTCGTCTCTTCAGTAGCAGAGACATTTTTTGTGTTTGTGTAGTTAATGGCTGTTGCTGACCAAGCATCAATCAGTGTTCAGGTCATTAAGCCATGAGTTCGTTACATGCAGAACTCTTGAGGAGGAGACCGCAGACTGGTTTTTAAGGCAATGACTACAATGGGCACCTTATCAGTGTTAAAATTATGTGAAGTCCCCTGCTGTGAAGCGCTTTGGTCACGCTGTAACTGAAGAACCGTTGATGTCGTTGTAGTCTTTGTTTGTCGTCTGCAGCGATAGCGAGGGTCGCATGATGAACTGTTGGGTGTGGAGCCGGAGAGCTGAACACAGGGCATCAGCTACGACTGCTCTTCAGGATCGTGTTTGCTCTCCGGTTTTGCTTTGTTATATTCTCCCAAAGGTAGAAAAGGCTGGAAACTCCTGACATCAGAAATGTGAATTTGCTGTACGTGGCATCTGACCGATTTGCTGGCCATCAGAACCATTCCCAGTCTGCCAGCTTGGACAGACTTCATCACTGGGCCCAAAAAACTGTTGCTTCTACATATCATGTACTTTGACATGCTCCCTTTTCTGATGAAGCACATTAATCAGCCTCTTATTAATAGAGGTCAGTTAACAAAGGGAAGGGAACAACTCCCATTCTCTCTGTGTAGAAAGAAGTGAAGACAAACCAGAGGGGCTGTATTTTAACCTTCATGCCAACGGAGATCTGTGTTCAGCCATGGAGGGATGGCACCTGTAGATCCATTTGTGTGTGTGCATCAAAACCATGTGCTTTAACCCTGGAAATCCATCCTTGTTTCTGATGGGGAGATGATGTTTCTGATGTTCTCTGTCCGCCACAGCAACATGGATATTGAGGCCAGTGGGGACCAAGAGCTGGAAGAGCTCAGCTCCTGATGCCTGGATCTGGTCGCTGGACAGGTTGGAGGCTCCTAACGTTGAGGTGCCATTCTGCCAGCGCTCTGTCATGAGTTTCAGACTGCTTATAGGTGCAGTGAGTATGTGTATTGGGTGATGTTTGTCTCCAGGTGAGTGGTGCTGTGCTGCTGAGTTGGATTTCTACCCTGCTGTTGGAATTGCTGCCCTACATTTGTGTTATTTTTGTCACTGTGCTGAATCTTGAGTTATATTAAAAGACGTTTGGCTGTGGAGGCTACTGACTGTCCTTCATTACGTTCTTTTCCTTCCCATAGACTTTACAGCAAATGGCATGCTGGAATGGAGAAATGATAGAATTGTTTGGTTCATTGGAAAAGACCTTTGAGATCATTGAGTACAACTGTTCCTGTCCACTACTGAACCAGATCCCTGAGCACCTCATCTGCCCATCTTTTAAACAACTCCAGGAATGAGGACTCCACCACCACCCTGGGCAGCCTCTGCCAGGGCCTGAGAACCCTTTCAGTGAAGAAATGGTTCCTGATGTCCAATCTAAACTTCCCTTGGCTCAACCTGAGGCCATTCCCTCTCGTCCTGTTGCCTGTCACTTGGGAGAAGAGACCCACCGCACTACAATCTCCTTTCAGGGAGTTGTAGATAGTGATGAGGTCTCCCCTCATCCTCCTTTTCTCCAGGCTAAACAGCCCCTCAGCCACTCTTCATAACCTTTGTTCTCCAGCCTCTTCCCCAGCTCTGTTCCCTTCTCTGGACACGCTCCAGCCCTCAAGGTCCTTCTTGGAGTAAGGGGCCCAAAACAGAACCCAGGGTTTGAGGTGTGGCCTCACTGGCACCAGGTCCAGGGGCATGGTCGCTGCCCTGGTCCTGCTGGCCACACTTTCTGATACAGGCCAAGATGCCTCTGCTGGCTCATGTTCAGACATTGCCAACCAAATTCAGCCACTGTCAACCAGAATACATCTCGGAGCATGTCTTCTTTCACATGAGCTCCTCACTATAGTAAAGCCATTGCGCAGTTATGACTGTTTTAGAAGATCTCACAAAGCTTCCACCAAGATTGGTGCCAAACTGAAAAAGCTCAAAAAGGCTCATTCCGGAGTGACCCACCTGCCCTTTGCAGGGCTGGAGAGCATGGTTTGCTCAGCCCCGTTGGCCAGTGGAGCAGCGTCTGCTGCTGTAGATCAGCCAAGCCATGCTAAACCCGCGCTGTCACCAGTGCTGCTCACGCTGTGCTACCTTGTGCCGGCACAGCCAGGGCTGTTGGCAGCGGGCAGCTCTGTGGAACAGCTCGGTTAAAGCCAGGATTTTTGTTCTCCTTGATGGCTTGCATTTTGTGGGGCCAGGGTTTAACCTCAGTCGCTCGGAGACCATATTGCAACCTTCCAGTACCTGAAGGGAGCTAAAAGAAAACTAGGGAGGGACTTTTAACAAAGACATGGAATGATAGGACAAGGGGCAATGGCTCTAAATTGGAGAGGAGCAGATTTTGACTGGACATAAGGAGGAATTTCTTCACAATGAGAGTGGTGAGGCCCTGGCCGAGGTTGTCCAGAGAAGTGGTGGCTGCCCCATCCCTGGAGGGGTTCAAGGCCAGGTTGGATGGGGCTTGGAGCCCCTGATCCAACGGGAGGTGTCCCTGCCTATCACAGGGAGTTGGAGCTGGATGGGCTTTGAGGTCCCTTCCAACCGAAACTATTCTATGATTCTTCCCTGCCTGCATTTCTGATAAGGACGCGTGGTTAAAGGAGCATTTCTAGTCAGCAGTGCTGCTTTAAACAAATATTCCTGGTCCTTAAGCCTCATCTTTGCCAATGCCTGAAACTTGTGGGAACTACAGGATCTTATGGTATTTGTGGGAACTACAAGAACTTACTGGTATCGTTGGAAGCTGCCAAGATCCTCTGAGCAAAAAGCCTTTGGAAGCTCCCCACAGGCAATGACCAATGAAGTTTAAGAAGCTGGTTTGATCTTCCAGTAAAAGCCCACTGAATCCGTGGGCTTTGAGTGAAGCAGTTGGTAGGTGGAAGGAGCAAACCCCACCCCAGCGTGGCCCACGCGGGTGTTCCCAAGAGGAAAGGTGTGGTCCAAGGTGGTGCAATGTGTCAAGGAGGGACAGCTGAGCTTGCAGGACAATTTCCAGCCGGTGTGCACCCCACAGCAGTGCCGTGAGGAGGAGTTGCTGCAAAGAAAATCTAGGACCAGTAGAGGTTCCCCATCACCTAGCAGCAGCTCCTGCCTCCCACCAGTTCAAACAGAGCCAACCCTGAATGCCAGGAGTCCCAGAATTCAATAAGCATCATCAGGGTGAGAAGGTCTGTATTAAAAGTGCTGGGAGTAGGGAAGAGGGGCGTGAACAGGCTTTCGCTGCTTGATTTCCAAGTGAGCTTAGCACTAAATCCCATAAATCACAATTTTACAACTTCTTTAAGGGAGACCTTAAACTTAATAACAAAGGGGCTCAGTAGCAGGGAAAAGTGAGGGAGGGATCTGGAGGAGCTGAGCAATGTGGCTGGTGTGGTTTGAACCCTACAGCTACTCTAAACTCTGTGACTGAGGACTTGAAAGGAAAATACTCTGTTTGATTGCATCAAGGCGTGGGAGCTCTTTATCAGGCCTGGAGGGCTTGGTGGGAAGGCTATGGGGCTGGGAGTTTGCAGTGGAGCTGAGGAGCCTTAGCTCCTGGAGAAGGAATGTTCTCCTGTCCTGTGAGAAGAACGTGGTGCTTGCCAGTTGTGCCTTTATTTAGGGGATTTTTATAAAGTCATGGAGTGGTAGGACAAGGAGGAATGGCTTTAAATTGCAGAGGGGCAGGTTTAGACCAGGTATAAGGAGGAATTTCTTCATAATTATGATGGGGAGGCTCTGGAACAGTTTGCCCAGGGAGGTTGTGGCTGCCCCATCCCTGGAGGGGTTCAAGGCCAGGTTGGAGGGGGCTTTGGGCAGCCTGATCCAGTGGGAGGTGTCCCTACCCGTGGCATGGCAGGTGGAATTAGATGATCTTTAAGGTCCCTTCCAACTCAAACCATTCTGTGATTCTATGATTTACTGTGTGCAGCCTTTTCCGTAAACACAGCACAGATACCTGCTTCCTTGGGAGAGGTTTTGTAACCAGCCAAGGGCTCAAGACTGCTTCTGGCACCAGACTTAAAGGTTTCCCAGGGTTTGAAAGATTTGCCCCAGTTGGGTGGGCTTGTGGAGCCTCTGCAGGAGCAGATAGGAGGAGCTCAGCTCTGGGGTCTTAGGCTGCTTGTGGCTCTGTCAAATCACACAACCAGCTGGTTGGTGGAACTGGCTCCAGACTTCATCTGGGCGATGTTTGAGAGCATTCAGCTAATCTGACGCTCACTTCTCTGGTGTGAATATAGGTGCCAGGACTGTCTGCGCTGTCCCTGACCCTGGATAAATGCTTCCCGGTTGCTGACACAGCTTCAGTTCATTGCTTACTTGGTGGGACACCTCCCTGTTGTGGTTATGTTATCCTCCAAAGCTAAGGGCTGTGCCCTCCATCTGCCTTTGACAGGGTTTCTGACTGGCCTTGTCCTCATCTCTCCCAGCTGGAAGGCGAAGGAGACAGCTTCGGAAACCCTTCAGCAAGTCACCTTCCCTGGAGGTGTTTAAGGGACGGGTGGATGAGGTGCTGAGGGACATGGTTTAGTGATTGATGGGAATGGTTGGACTCGATGATCCGGTGGGTCTTTTCCAACCTAGTGATTCTGTGATTCTGTGTGACAGTGATCAGTGCCTCATCCTCACAACCTGCTTGGTGCTGGATTCTCCCTGCCATTCTGCGGGGAAACCTTAGAGCAGCTTCCAGTGCTGAAAGGGGCTACATGAAGGCTGGGGAGGACCTCTGGATCAGGGAGTGCAGGGATGGGATGAGGGGGATGGTTTTCAGCTGAAAGAGGGAGATTGAGATGAGATCTTGGGAAGAAATGTTTTGCTGTGAGGGTGGGGAGGCCCCATCCCTGGAGGTGTTCAAGGCCAGGTTGGATGGGGCTTTGAGCTCCTGATCCAGTGGGAGGTGACCCTACCCATGGCAGGGGGTGGAAGAGGATGGGCTTTGAGGTCCCTTCCAACCCACACCTCTCTCTGAATCCATGATTCTATGATAAATGACTGGGAGTCTGTGTTTTGACCTGCAAGTGCTGCAGCCAGGGCAGTGCCAGCATTGGCCCCACCAGCTCCGCAGGGCCAGCCAGCTGCAGCCAGCTCCCTCCCGTGCGTGGTGGCTGGGACGCAGTGTTTCTCATTCTCAAATGTTCCTCCTCGTGCTGCAAAATGCTGCTTCCTTAAAGCCCTCTGGGTTACTGTGCAGACACACTTTCTCCCCTCTTGCATTGTGAAACTCTGCTGTGCTGCTGTGAGATCGCTCCTTGAATCCTGTCTTCAGTTCTGGGCCCCTCACCACAAGAAGGATGTTGAGGCTCTGCAGAGAGTCCAGAGAAGAGCAACGAAGCTGGTGAGGGGGCTGGAGAACAGGCCTTATGAGGAACGGCTGAGAGAGCTGGGGGTGTTTAGCCTGGAGAAGAGGAGGCTGAGGGGAGACCTCATTGCTCTCTCCAACTACCTGAAAGGAGGTTGTGGAGAGGAGGGAGCTGGGCTCTTCTCCCAAGTGACAGGGGACAGGACGAGAGGGAATGGCCTCAAGCTCTGCCAGGGGTGGTTCAGGCTGGATATTAGGAAAAAATTTTTCACAGAAAATGTCATTGGGCACTGTGGGAGGCTGCCCAGGGAGGTGGTTGAGTCACCTTCCCTGGAGGGGTTTAAGGGATGAGTGGATGAGGTGCTGAGGGACATGGTTTAGTGATTGATGGGAATGGTTGGACTCGATGATCCAGTGGGTCCTTTCCAACCTAGTGATTCTATAATTCTAAATACAGTGGCGGGGGCGGGAGAATAGGCAGCAAAGTCTCGATACTCAGTTTCTCTAGATTGGGCTGCCTGTTGTGCAGAAGTGGGAAGGGAGCCTCTAATGCTGCCTCACCAAGGGAAGGGCTGCGGTGAGGGAGTAACCCTTGTTGAGTAGCAGGGAGTCCCCCCAGTCACGCACTCCGGAGACAAAGTCAGAGGAAAACCGATTGCAGTCGTTCTACAGCTCACATGAGTGCTTGCTGATATTCTTTTCCTCTAAGGAGCTGCCTTCACTATGTGCATAAGTTCCTTATGCTTTCTCTTACAGTACAGGAAAGTTAGCCACGAGTCCTACATAGCAGTGCCATCCTGCACTCTTTTGGGGCAGAAAAAGACAGAGAAAGTCTCAGAGTCACAGTTTCACTCGCCAGCAAGCAGCAAATCGGGCGCCTGGGTTTGTTCCCTGCTCGTGAGCTGCTGACTCCAGAGGGAGCAGCGCAGCTTCAAGGACTTCAGGGCTCTCCTGAGGTCCTGAGGGTGTGGGGCTTCTTGGGACAGCTTCCTCCCCTAGTGAGAAATATCACAATCATATTCAGACTTCATGAAATTGCAGAAGTGGAAACCACCAGGGGAATAACTGACCAGCAGGGGAGATTTGAATAACATATTCGACAGCCTTGGGTGGAGGATGGGGCAAGCACAGAGGTTTCCAAGGACAGCTGCTCAGCCCTTGGAGAGATTTGGAGCTGCCTCTAGCTCAAGCTGGCATCCCTGAGACAATTTCTAGCCTGTATTTGGGAGAGAAGGTGTCCTACTGCTTTGACTGCCTAGAGTGGGTGTTTGAACACGTTCCCCAGGTCCATCTGCATCCTGCCCCGACTCCTGGGCTGCCCTAGGGAGCCCTTTGCAAAGACGAAGGTCCAGAGCTCCCAAAAGAAAAGGGAAGGGCAGGCCCTTGCCCTGTAAACCAGCACAAACAAGCTCCAGGCAGAAGCCTTTGGCCCGAATTGTATCTCATGACCTTTGCCGTGATCCGTCTCTTGCGCAGCCAGAACCTACTTGCGGGGGCTGGATCTGTGTTTCCTTGTACACACAGCAAGGGTATGAACGCTCCTGTGCCCATCCACACCAGCCAGCTCCTGCCCTGACTTTACAGTGGGGTTTTTTGAGGCAGAGGGTGTTTTCAAGGGCTTAATGTTTAATCTACGAACCAGAGGAACTTGCAGAGGTTAAATGAGATGGAGATGGCTGCCCAAGGTCCTGTTCCTCCTAGGGTCCAGGTGCTTCCAGCCTGGGAGGATTTCGGACGTGCAAGGAATGTGACATCCAGCACTTGCTGGTGAAAGGCACGTGATGAGAAACACACTCCAGGGCAAAGGGGTTGTGCTGCGGGTACGGGAAAGAAGAGGAATTATGAAGTTTGGAATTTCTGGGCAGTGCTTCTGCAAAAAAGCACAGCTCTGGGCAAAGCAGGAGCAGACGTGTTGGGCAGCAACACCTTTCCTGAGCCATGCCAAGGCCCCAGGAGCAGGTCTGTCCCCCCCTGCCATCCCACGTGGGCTCTCAGAGCCCCTTGGGGTGCGACTGTATTGTCTCCCCTCACCCAGGTCTTCGTGACCGGGAAGCATCCAGCAGGTCCCACTTGAAACCCGCAGCCAACCGGTGTCTGCTGAGCACTGGCTCTGCCCTGGCCTTGGACAATCCTGGGTTTTGCTCTGAAGGATTCGATCTCCACCAAATCTTCCCTGCTGCTGCTCACTCAGTCACTGAAACACGGAGGGGATGTGTCCTCATAGCCCCTGGGGGCCAAAAACCTCTCTGTCCTAGTCATAAGTGTTTCATAGAATCATAGAATCACCAGGCTGGAAAAGACCCACAGGATGATCGAGTCCAACCATTCCCATCAATCACTAAACCATGTCCCTTAGCGCCTCATCCACCCATCCCTTAAACACCTCCAGGGTGTTTCCTGCTGCCTTTCCCACAGCCTGTGGTCCAGGACCCCCTAGTGAGGTCTGAGCATCGTGCTGCCACCCCACATCCAGCACCCAAGCAGGAACATCTCGCCCTCCTCTCCCGGTGAGTGAACGTCAAAGAGACGAGTGCCACAGGCTCTGCCAGGGCTGCTCCAGCACACAGAGGATTTTCTGTGAGCAGGGAAGCAGGGAGGGTCGGACCACGAGGATGAGCAGGACGGAGCAACAGCCGGGTGAGTGTGGTGCATCAGCAGCTATTGCTAATGCAGGAGGAGTTGTACGGGCGTTCTCCAAGAATGAGCCACCTCGTGTGATCCTGACTGTGTCAGCTGATGGGGAAAAAAAACAGTCTCTTTATGGAAGAAACGGCGTGTTCCTTAGAGAGGCCTCAGACCATGCATGTCCCCCTCTGCTCAGCCAGCTCAGAGCCAGAAGGCAGTTGCGCGTATTTAACCTGGAGAAGAGGAGGCTGAGGGGAGACCTCATTGTTCTCTGCAACTACCTGAAAGGAGGTTGTGGAGAGGAGGGAGCTGGCTCTTCTCCCAAGTGACAGGGGACAGGACGAGAGGGAATGGCCTCAAGCTCGACCAGGGAAGTTTCAGGCTGGACATCAGGAAAAAATATTTCATGGAAAGGGTCATCGAGCACTGGCAGAGGCTGCCCAGGGAGGGGGTCGAGTCACCTTCCCTGGAGGTGTTTAAGGGATGGATGCATGAGGTGCTGAGGGACATGGTTTAGTGATTGATGGGAATGGTTGGACTTGATGATCCGATGGGTCTTTTCCAACCTGGTGACTCTATGGTTCTAGGGTGAACAACCCCAACTCGTTCAGCCTCTCCTCAGATGGGATAAGGAGAAAGCAATGTCAAGTCCTGGAGGGGAGGCCAAATCTTTGCCTCAAGATGCTCGTTTTGCTGGCGGTTTTCCACCCTGTTCTTTTTTAAGGGACTGGAATCCAATTGCAGCCACCATGTGGCAGGGATGGGTCCTCCCTTGCCCAGCCCATGCCAGGGGTATCCACCACTTTCCACCTCTGGAAACAGGAGGGTGGTTATGAGGATGGGTCCTGTGCTGGTCCAGGCTGTGGGGATGTCACACTGTGCACACTTCCCACAAGGAACTAAAGGTGACGACATTTCCCTCTCTCTCAAAAGACAAAGGAGTCACAAATCTGAATTTATTCCTCCTGGTTTTATAAAACCCTCAAAGTGGTGCTGGAAAGCACGATGCTTCATTCCATCTGCTGTCAGCTGGGCTTTAGGCCACTGCTGTCCTTCCCTCTGGATTTCTGAAGCATGTCAGTGCGTTTCAAACCTGACAGTAAATAAAATACATACAATCAGCTTCTTTTAATCTGTTCCACACATGCTGCTCTTTAATTTCTGCCTTGTACTTATGGGATGTGGTAGAAAGAGGAACTCATTGTTTTCATGTGCTCCCCACATATTTCCACTGACTGTCCTCTCCCTCTTCCCCTTTTCTGAGGTGACATCCCTGTGTGATCCTTCGTCATCTGCAAATCCTCTTGCCCTTTCCATCCCTTGAACTTTGCTGTCTTGGCTGTGTCTTCTCCAAAACCCAGGGTTAATGCAATCCTACCTCCCTGCTCCCAGCAAAGGGCTTGAATTCCAGCTCTCCCAGTGGTGCTGGCGGAGTCTGTGGTGCATGATCAGCCTAAACCGCTAAAAAGCAGAGGGCTGGGCTGTGGGAACCCTAGGGTCATGGCCAAATCTGCTGCTCTTGCAGCACTGAGGTGAGCAGGTCCATGGGACATAGTTATTTCTCCTCCCCAGTATCCTCTTTCCTGGCTGTTTCACCCTGGAGCATCTCCAGCCACTGACTGCGGCTCGGGTTAACCATGTAACACGAACACAAAAGGAGAGTAGGAACCCACAGGCAAACAGCTCCTTGCTCTGCTGAAAACTTGCACTGGACCCTTTGAGGCTCTCAGGATTTCTTTGTGGTCTTATATCTTGGCTAGGATCACAAATCAGTCTGATTAAGACCATCTTTCAGGGGATGATTAAGACAGTGGATTGAGGGGACCCTCAGCAGGTTTGACGATGACACCGAGGTGTGTGGTGCGGTCAGTGCAGAAGAGGGATGGGATGAATCCAGAGGGACCTGGGCAGGCTGGAGAGGAGAGGCTGTGCGAACCTCATGGAGTTCAACAAGGCCAAGAGCAAGGTCCTGCACCTGAATCAGGGCAATCCCAGCACAAACCCAGCAGAAACGCAGCACAAACCCAGCACAAACCCAGCCTGGGTGGGGAATGGATTGGGAGCAGCTCTGAAGTGAAGGACTTGGGGTGCTGGGGAATGAGAAGCTCAACATGAGCCAGCAACGTGTGCTCACAGCCCAGAAACCAGCCGTGTCCTGGGCAGCATCCAAAGCAGTGGGACCACCAGGACAAGGGAGGGGATTCTGCCCCTCTGCTCCGCTCTGGTGAGACCCACAGCCCTGTGTCCAGTTCTGGAATCCTCAGCACAGGGAGGACATGGGGCTGTGGGAGCAAGTCCAGAGGAGGCCATGGAGATGATGTGAGGGCTGGAGAACCTCCTCTACAGGCTGAGAGAGTTGGGGTTCTTCAGCCTGGAGAAGAGAAGGCCCAAGGGAGATCTTAGAGCAGCTTCGAGTGCTGAAAGGGGCTCCAGGAAAGCTGGGGAGGGTCTCTGCATCAGAGAGTTCAGGGAGAGGATGAAGGGAAATGGTTTTCATCTGAAAGAGGGGAGATTGAGATGAGATCTTAGGAAAAAATGTTTTGTTGTGAGGGTGGGGAGGCCCTGGCCCAGGTTGCCCAGAGCAGTGGTGGCTGCCCCATCCCTGGAGGTGTTCCAGGCCAGGCTGGATGGGGCTTGGAGCCCCTGATCCAGTGGGAGGTGTCCCTGCCCATGGCAGGGGTGGAACTGGATGGGCTTTGAGGTCCCTTCTGACCCAAACCATTCTGTGATTCTATGATTCTATGATTTGACTTGACATGCTAGAACTTCATCCAGAGGATCTGTTCAGTGCCATGCCCAGCGTGGCCAAGGTTGGACACGGTTGTTGGAAAACCCAGCACCATCCCAGCCTGCCTCCAGCATGCTGGGAACAGCTCTGAGTGCCATGAGCTGCCACAGACCATGGTCCCACCTGGACCTGTCTCCCCTTCTCCCAGCTGCAGCAGCCAGAGATGTTTGCTCCTCATTCCCCTTCACAGGCAAGCACAGAGCTGGCAAATCCCAGCCTTGGGGCTGCAGCTGATGAGGAAAATTTGTGATTTTGTCTTCTCTCTCCTGCATGGTGGCTCTAAAATGCAGGGGCTGGGCATGGCCCTGGCTGCAAGCACCAGTTCTTTCTCTCTGGAGGCTTAGAAGAGAAGGCAATGCATGAAGCCAGGGACTGAGGAGACCCTGAAGACTCAGTCCAGCCCAGCCCACCCTGTCTGGGTCCATGAATTTTGCTCAGTAGGGTTTTGCGGTCATTTCCTGCAGCCCAAGAGGAACAGGAACTCTCCTCTCCCACCACCAGTGCCTTTGATGCATTGCTGTGGTCTTTCTCATTCCCAGTGATATGCTCATTCCCAAGGAGGCATCTGTGCTTTTGGAGGACACACATTGGCTTCCACAGCCACAGGTACAGCTCAGGGGGCAGCTCCAAAAAGCAGCTGTGTCCTTTGTCCCCACGATTACCCAAACACCCTCTCACTACCGGCGCAGCAGTTCCCATCGGGTGTTGTAGGAGAGGAACTGCCTGCAAGAGAGCTGTGAAACCCAGGAAATGGAAAAATGACTCTTAAAATAAAATCGCCTCATGCCTTGCCCGGCAGCGGCTCTGGAACCCACCAGGCTCAGCAGGCAGCTCCAGTTCCCCAGCAAACCAAGCAAGGAAATCACAGTCTGAGAGGGAAATAACAAAAGCAAAGGAAAACACATTCTTTCTCCCTTTCAATTTGTCTTCACTAAGACCAAGCGATATCCAAGTTAAATTGGTTCCTCCACTGCATTTTGGTTCAGATGCTCCTGGGCAGCAGGGACATGGCTGGGAAAGCAGAGCTGGCTGGGAGAAAGCAGATGGGCAGGGAGGTGAGATGGTAGCGATGTGTGAGTTAATGGAGGCTGCTGGGGGACAGAGCTCAGTGTTGGGGGATGGAGCTCGGTGCCCGTGCACCCATCGTCCAGGCAGAGAAATCTTGAGGTGCTACCAGCACCCACACCCAGAGACACATCTGCAAGAAAACTGCTCTCCCCAACTCATCCACAGAGCAGTTGTTGGATAGAAGCTAGCCCTGTCGTGGCAAGTTTCTTCACCCAGTCAAAAAAATCTTCTATTCTGTGTGTAGGAGGCAGTGCCAGCAGAGCCGTGTGTGCAGGAGAAGGGTGGGAAGCAGGTGTACGCAGTGGGAGAGGAACTTTGGGGGGCCCCAGCTGGCTGCCCCAGAGCTGCCACCAGCACTGACACTGCCTCTGTCTCATCTCTAGGGATGAGAAGAGGGAACGGCCTCAAGCTCCACCAGGGGAGGTTCGAGCTGAACATTAGGAAAAAATTTTTCACAGAAAGGGTCATTGGGCACTGGCAGAGGCTGCCCAGGGAGGGGGTTGAGTCACCTTCCCTGGAGGGGTTTAAGGGACAGGTGGACGAGGCGCTGAGGGACATGGTTTAGTGATTGATGGGAATGGTTGGACTTGATGATCCAGTGGGTCTTTTCCAACCTGGTGATTCTATGATTCTGTAATTCCTGGGAAGTGCCAAGGCGACTGGATATTATTTGCTAATTGGTAGCAGGGTGTTTTGAGAAGAGCTCAGCCGGGCAGGGAGGCAGAGGAGGGGAGGCTCCTGCCCTGGCACAGCTCCGACTAGAAAGACAGCGATTTTCCCAGCCACCCAGCTGCATGGCGCAGCAGCTCAGCAGGAAGGTGGTTTGTCCTGCCAGACAGCCAAGGTTTTATTTCCCTCTCTGCTTGCCAGCTCTGCAGGCTGAGGGAGAGCTGGCAGCACGAAGGAGGAGTGGGTTTGTGGAGGGGAGCAGAGCCATGGCACTGTCCCAGCCCAGTGATTTGAGGCAGCCCAGCACATGGATCCGAAGCAGCCACCATCCAGGCAGCAGAAAGTCTCTGCCTCACATTTCATGGTAGAAATCAACTCATATTTTCTTCCCATAACTAAGCATGGTGCAGAGCAATGACCCCAAATTAAGCTTCTCTGCCTTTGCACCCTGTGGCTGCCCATCCTCAGCTTCTGCCGGCTGCTGCATCCCCAGGAAGAGGTGGTTACGCAGCCAGAGCACGACACCCCGAGCCCTGCCACGTCCTTTCCCCAACACACTCCTCACCCCCAGCACCTCCTGCTCCTGGGGCCAGCAGGGAAACACCCACGTGCAGGGAAGTCTCAGCTGCATCCCACGCTGGCTCCTGGCTCTCCTGCATGGGATGGTGTCTACCACATGCTCCTACAAGCATCTGGCAGGAAAATCCAATGGGTTTGAGGCTCCAGCGCTGGTCCAACCTGCACTTTGGGATTATGCTGCTCTGGGTGTCCCTGCATGGGAGCACAGCCCCACATGCATCTCGCTGCCACCCCACACGCGGCTTCCTGCCACTGAGCATCCCTCCCACTCTCTTTGCCAGAGCTCGCTTCTGCCAGGTCTGGCATCAAGGACAAGATCTATCGCCTGTGCTAAGTAAAATAAATGCGGGTGGTGCTTTACACACTGAGCCCCTGGGACTATCGATTGCAGAGCTGTTACCACCAGCTTCCAGCCTTCTGCAGCCTCGGCTCACCAAGCATCATCTCTTCGAAAGCGTCTCTCCAGGACACATCGGCTGCTCCAGACCCCATTTGCAACCCAGCTTTCCAAAAAACAGGTGTGAAGTTGCAGCAGGGGAGTGACGTGCTGGCCCTCATTTCTCTTCAGGAGCTCCGAGATGCAGCTCAGGTACCAGCTCAGCACTGGGAAAACCACATTGTCTCCTTCTAGCAATGCAAACCCTGGGATTGAGGACCCAAAATCTGCTCCAGCACTGCAGGGGTGTCCAGCATTTTAAAGAGAGGCCTGCTGGAAGGGAGCTCACCCAACACCCAAGGAATTCCTGCCCTTTTGGTGGATCCACTGACAGTGAAATCAGCCAGTGGCGCCGTGTAGCAGCGACTCACCCAGCCAAGGAACAGAAGCCGCGCCGTACGACTTCCATGAGTAACTATGGTAACGCAGAGCAAATAAATGCTATTTTCAAACCATGGGCAGAACATCCTCATGGGAAGCCCTGGCTCATCCCAGCTGCCAGCTGAATACTGGGGTCCGGGCATGGATGCTCTGTGGAGGAAAGGATGGAGAAGTCCAGCCTGGAGAGGATCAGGAGCTCCTCCTGCTTGCCCCCTGCTGAAGCATGTCAGGAAAAGGACAGGGGGGAAATAAATCACACCAAGAGCTGAAGAATCCATAGAAACAAAGATAATTTTTCAGCTGCATTCACCCACAAGCATGCCATGGAAAAAGGAGATCAGAGCTTTTATATAGGACAGGAAAGTCCTAGAGAGAGGGATGAGAAGGGAGAGGGGTTAGATTGGGATGGGATGGGATGGGATGGGATGGGATGGGATGGGATGGGATGGGATGGGATAGGATAGGATAGGATAGGATAGGATAGGATAGGATAGGATAGGATAGGATAGGATAGGATAGGATAGGATAGGTTTAGTGGCCCTTAATTCGCCTCATCAAGAAGTCAAGCACTGGGCAGTGATCCCAAATAAGGAGGTAACAGCTCAGGATGGACGTCAGTTAATTAAGACCGGAGCAGAGCAAGAGAAACCTCATTTGCAAATCACCCAGGGCACTGGCCTTCCAGGGCATGGTGAGGATGGAGCCAGGGAGCAGCCCGGGAGCCCCGTGACTCGGCCGTGTGATTCAGCGAGACACCACAAAGGCACCAAATGAGGAAATGCTCCAGCCAGGTTTGCTCCATCGCTGGTGAGTCTTTGCTGCAGAAGCTGAGGGAGACGGGTCTGCTGCCAGCCCTGTTTTTCTCATCCCCAGTCGCAGCACCAGCTCAACTCTGCTGATCCCAATAGACCCCCTTCCCCAGCCCAGGCTGCTTGTTCTCTGAGCTGGGAGGTACAGAGCATTTTTAAGATGTTAACATCAAATGCCCTCAGGAAGAGCGTGTGGCTGGAGCATCCATGGATAGAGCATACCCTGCCAGAGTATCCCTGTCCTGCAGCAACGCATCTCCATGCCAGCACCTCCATGCCCAAACTCGCTGAGGAGGCAGGGTGCTCCCAGCTGGCCTTCCAGACCTCTTCCAGCCTTGCTTTGCCTGTGTTTACTGGAGCTTGAAGTGGATACAGATCCCCTGGCAAACAGCTGATGCAGCTTAGCTGGAATGTAGCTGTGGTGAGGGCAGAGAAGCAGCTCTGCTGTCCCAGACAGCAGCCCCAGGCAGCCCATGACCAGCTCTTGCTCTCCAAAAGCAGCCAATGAAAGCTGGAAACCTGTGTTCAATTGCTCTCCAGCACCTTTCATCCATGCAAACACGGACGTGTGGTCCAAAGGAGGTGGGAAAGGACACTCAGAAAGTTCACACACACCCCACCAAAGGCAGTGACACTCAGAGCCTGCAGCCACTGGAAAACCCCACTCAACCCTCTGTTCCCTTCCTCAGGATGGGAACAGACAACCTAAAATCACCTGTGGGTGACATTTGCTGCAACGACGCCTCCCACACATCCACAGCAGGGTTAGTCCAGCCCAAAACTAGAAGGCAGAACTCAAGGTGACAAACCCACAGCCTCCAGGTGGATGTGCGTGAGCTTTTGATGGCAGCCTGGGAAGCATCTGCCTGGCTGGAGGAGGAATGTGAGTTGTTGTGGGAACAGGAATTTGGGTTCTTCTGCCTCTGGGTTCCTGGCTCTTTGCCTTTGATTCTAGGTTTGCCTCCCAGTTTCATGCTGCATTTTTTTGCCCTCCTTTTGTCATTCTTTCCCTGAGGATGAAGCATCCCTGGACTTCCCCAAGGTAGAACCTTGGAATGAGAGCCTCTGGTGACTCTGCTTTGGGTGGCAGTGGGGCCAGTGGCCCCTGGGGGGAAGCTGGATGGGGTGCAGCTGCCACGGGGGTGAGGGGCAGGGTGGGAGAGACCTTGGTCAAAGGGTACCCTTCACTCCAGGGTCTGCACAGGCCAGGTGACCTACCTGCAGAGCATTAGTGATGGTGGAAACACTGTGCTTTTCATAGAATCATAGAATCACAGAATCACTAGGTCTGAAAGGATCCACCGGATCATCGAGTCCAACCATTCCCATCAATCACTAAACCATGTCCCTCAGCACCTCATCCACCCGTCCCTTAAACCCCTCCAGGGAAGGTGACTCAACCCCCTCCCTGGGCAGCCTCTGCCAGTGCCCAATGACCCTTTCCATGAAATATTTTTTCCTGATGTCCAGCCTGAACCTCCCCTGGTGGAGCTTGAGGCCATTCCCTCTCGTCCTGTCCCCTGTCACTTGGGAGAAGAGCCCAGCTCCTTCCTCTCCACAACCTCCTTTCGGGTAGTTGGAGAGAGCAATGAGGTCTCCCCTCAGCCTCCTCTTCTCCAGGCTAAACAACCCCAGCTCTCTCAGCCGCTCCTCATAAGGCCTGTTCTCCAGCCCCTTCACCAGCTTCGTTGCTCTTCTCTGGACTCGCTGCAGGGCCTCAACATCCTTCTTGTGGTGAGGGGCCCAGAACCGAACACAGGATTCGAGGAGCGGTCTCACCAGTGCTGAGTTCAACAGCAATAGTGTAGAAAGGATTTCATAGCATTCAATTACTCTTGGGTAGCCCCTCTGGCTTCCACCTGGTCACAACAGGGAGCCAGATCAGGTTCCACATGCTGTCATCAGCATCCAAACCATCCTCACCCTGCTCTGGCTCGTGGTGGGCTTCATACTTCTTCATGTCCACCCACTCTAGCCCCAAATCATAGTATCATAGAATCAGAGAATCATAGAATCACTATGAAGAGCATGGGGGGAGGAGGAAGAGGAGGAAGAGGGGAAGGACAAGAGGGCTTGGCTTGAGGCACTCATGCCCCCGGGATTTTGGCTCCAACTGCCACTCAGGGGCAAGGAGGCTCCCAGTATCCCACAGCAAAAGGTAGAAGGAAGGAAGCTTGGCCCTTGTGGGGACCATGGAGCCAGTTCGCTGCCCTTCTGGAGACACAGCGTCCCCACAGCACCACCACAACTCACAAGCTTGCTGCTACAAGAAGGCTCTTTGTTTGCTGGTATGGGCGGATCAGAGCCATGGTACAGAGACAGGGATCGTAGAATCATAGACTCACCAGGCTGGAAAAGACCCACTGGATCATCGAGTCCAACCATTCCCATCAATCACTAAACCATGTCCCTCAGCACCTCGTCCACCCGTCCCTTAAACCCCTCCAGGGAAGGTGACTCAACACCCTCCCTGGGCAGCCTTTTCCAGTGAATGGAAGGATGGATGCCTTGTGGGAAGCCACCAGTCGGAGAGGGGCAGCAGAGCTGGGGCAGCCAGCTGGCATGGACCCATGAGAGGAGAAGGCAGCATTCCAGCATGTGGGATAACGGGAACCACTCCATCAGGAACCTGGTGCTACCCAGCGGCGCAGCGAGACCTTGGTGGCAGTGGGTGCCTGGAGGCGCTGGGGGCCCCTAAAACCCACCCTGGGCCGCAGGTCAAAATCCTGGTGCTGGTGTTGAAAGCCCCCTTGGGTGTTGTTGACTTCCCTGGGTCTTCAGAGCCCTTGCCCAGCACTGTGTCAGCACCCATCACCCAGTGGCTTCATGGACAAATCCCCATGGAGGCAGACAACCAGGCTCATCTCTCCCAGTTAGGATGCTCATGCCCCACCACCCACTGCCTGGGCTCTGCACCCCACTCTCTCGACGCAGCCAGGTGTTCAGAGGGTGAGGGTGGCAGAGCCCACATGGGCACAAACCTCAGCGTGAGGAGCAGGAGAAGGCTCTGCCGGGCTGGCCCCCGTCACCAGCCCAAACTCAGTGAACCAACTGACAATGCTGCCAGTGCCTGAGAAAGGAGAAATTCATCCAAAACTCAATTGCTCTGGACCTCCTGGGCAGAGATTGTCCCCACCCTGGTGCCAGCCGTGTGCCCAGGTAGCCAAGAAGGCCAATGGCATCTTGGCTTGGATCAGAAACAGCACGGCCAGCAGGTCCAGGGAGGTTCTTCTCCCTCTGGACTCGGCACTGGTGAGACCGCACCTTGAATCCTGTGTTCAGTTCTGGGCCCCTCACCACAAGAAGGATGTTGAGGCTCTGCAGCGAGTCCAGAGAAGAGCAACGAAGCTGGGGAAGGGGCTGGAGAACAAGAGAAGCAGCTGAGAGAGCTGGGTTTGTTTAGGCTGGAGAAGAGGAGGCTGAGGGGAGGCCTCATTGCTCTCTCCAACTACCTGAAAGGAGGTTGTGGAGAGGAGGGAGCTGGGCTCTTCTCCCAAGTGACAGAGGACAGGATGAGAGGGAATGGCCTCAAGCTCCACCAGGGGTGGTTTTGGCTGAACATTAGGAAAAAAATTTTCACAGAAAGGGTCATTGGGCACTGGCAGAGGCTGCCCAGGGAGGGGGTTGAGTCACCTTCCCTGGAGGTGTTTAAGGGACGGGTGGACGAGGTGCTGAGGGACACAGTTTAGTGTTTGATGGGAATGGTTGGACTTGATGATCCGGTGGGTCCTTTCCAACCTAGTGATTCTATGATTCTACGATTCTATGAAAGGCTTCCTGATGTTAATTGGGGCTGCTAGAAACTAATAATAGTCACCACCATAACAACAATGACAGTATTGCGCTGACAAACTACACATCCCAGGGTGCGATGCTGCAGGAAGAGCAGTGCAGCAGTGACGGTGATGTTAGGGTGCTGCTGTTGGCGGTGACAGTGGACACAGCAGTGATAGCAGTGGTGCATACATGGGCCTTGGAGCTCTGCCCCCTGGCACTGTCCCCACAGCTCTCTTCTCCCTCCTGCTGTCTCTGAGCTTTTCACAGAATCATAGAATCACTAGGTTGGAACGGACCCACTGGATCATCCCTGCAGGCTGTGAAGCCCCGGTGACAGAGCTTGCCAAGGCCTGGGAACAGAACCTGCCACCAGCCCAGCTCCTCTGCCAGCATGGTGGGACCTGGTCTCAGCAAGTGCCTGTGGGAGCACCAGGGCCAGCTCTGAGGGATCAGCAGGCACAGGGGATGCCAATCAGGATTTGAACCTTGTCCTCAGCTTCCCTGTGAGCTTTGACAAGGCTGAGGTGTCCCCAAAAGTGGCGACAATGGGAAAAGGCAGGCGGCTCTCAATGACTCGAAAGGTCAGGGTATGTCAGGGCATCAGGAGACGAGCAGGATCTGTGGCAGCAGCAAAAGCAGGCGTGGGGAACGGCTAACGAACCCCCAGACCCAGCGGCCACGCTCCGGGATGTGTCGGTATGGGGTGCAGGGGGTGCCTGCAGCGGGAGGACAGCACCTGTGGGCGCTGACACTGTCATCAAACCCAGCAGCCCCCCCATCCTGGGAAAGGGGGAGCAGAGGCGCTGGCTGCCTGCTGG
The DNA here is from genome assembly GCF_032191515.1 of Phaenicophaeus curvirostris. Taxonomy (NCBI): domain Eukaryota; kingdom Metazoa; phylum Chordata; class Aves; order Cuculiformes; family Cuculidae; genus Phaenicophaeus; species Phaenicophaeus curvirostris. The sequence goes on along the minus strand of NC_091407.1, from coordinate 15,340,176 downwards.
TGTGGGAGCAGGAAGAGGAGCAGGGAGACAGCAGGAGGGCTGCGGGGGGAGCCCCAGGGAGGACAGCGGGGCCCTACGGGCACAGCCAAGGCCACAGGGGCAGCCGGGGGCAGGGGGGCACAGTGTGGGGACAGGGCCCCACATAGAGCATAGGGCACATGCTGGGGGGGACACGGCACAGGGGACATGGCTCAGAGAGATGGGACAGGGCCGGGGGGGAGGGGGACAGGGCTGGGGAGGGACGCAGCGGTGGGGACATGGCTGAAGGAGAGGGGACAGGGCTGGCGGAGAGACGACAGGGCTGGAGGGGAGGGGGACAGGGCTAATTGGGAGAGGGGACAGTGTTGGGGGGTGGGAGAGGGGACACGGCTGAGGGAGAAGGGGCGGGGTTGAGGGAGAAAGGACAAGGCTGGGGGAGAGAGAGGACAGGGCTGGAGTGAAGAGGGGACAGGGCTGGGGGGGAGAAGCGACAGGGCTGGGGGGGAGAAGCGACAGGGCTGGGGCACAGAGGGGACGTGGCTGGGGCACAGAGGGGACGTGGCTGGGGGGACAGTACAGTAGGACACGGCTGGGGAAGACGGCACAGGCCGAGGGGACAGGGCAGCCGCTCCCGGGTGTGGGTGTCAGCGGGCACGACGTCCCCCAGCCCCACGCCCCCCGTGAGCCGCCGCGGCGGGGGCGGGGCCTCCCCTGGCCGCGCCCCTTACGCTAATGAGCGCTGAATCACGCTCGGCGGGGCCGCGGCCGCCGGGCGGGACTGAACCACTTGGGCAGAGGGGGGGATGGCGGCGAGGAGGGCACCGGGCGGGGTAGCGGCGCAGCGAAGCGGGCGGTTGGCGGTGTGAAGAGCGGGGCGAGATCCGCTGTTCGAAGCGGCGGCACCGGGCGCGGGGAATCGGGGGCGGGGGAAGGGGAGGGAGAGGCGGGAGTGTCCCCCCCCCGGTGCCCGCGGCGGTGGAGGCGGCCGTGGGTGGGGCGAGGGGCGGTGGGCGCGGATCACGTGACGCGCGCGCCGCCGCCATTTTGTCCTGCGGAGGCAGTATTTAGGGCGCAGCGTCCGGGCCGCCGCGCATTCCCCGCCGGGACGGAGCTCCGTGCCGCCTCGAGCCCCCCGCCGCCTGCAGCCGCCGCCGCGTCTCCTTTCCCTCCCGCTCTCCTCCGCTTCGCCATTTTGCGGCCGGCGCTGCCCGCGAGCACCGGCGCCGCGGAGGAGCCCCCGCCCCCCCCCACCCCGCCCTCTCGCGCTCCCGCTCGCAGCGCCGCCTCGCCCGGCCCGGCGCGCAGCCATGTCCTCCGGCGCCAGCCCCGAGTACGCCTCCTTCTTCGCCGTGATGGGCGCCTCGGCCGCCATGGTGTTCAGCGGTGAGCGCGAGGGGGCTGGGGGAAGGGGAGCGGGGGTGGCAATGGGATTGTGGGGGATGGGGAATCATTCTCCCGGGACCCCAGGGCCGGGCGGGCGGGGCGCCCCCGGGCCTGGCGATGCGCCCCCCCTCCCCCCCAGCCTCGGCTCCATCCGGGTACCGGGAGGGGCTCTGCGCGGGTGACGTCACCGCGGCGCGCGCCGAGCCCCCGCGCCACGTGACTGCGGCGGCGCCGGGGGCAGCGCTCCCCCCCCTTCCCCCCCCACCGGGTACCGGCACCGGGTGTTCCAGCCGCATCCTGGGTCCCCTCGGGAGCGCAAGGACCGAGTCCTTGGGGTTGTGGGAGCGTTTGAATCGCCTGTGCTGGGGTTTATGCGTTAAAATGAGTCGGTCGGTTCCTGCCCTTCCTTTTAACTGTGAGGAGAGTGGGATATTGGCTTTTAATTGGAAGAGGGAAGAATAGATGTTAGGAAGAAATTGCACATGAGTGGGTGGGGAGGCCCAGGTTGCCTAGAGAAGTGGTGGCTGCACCATCCCTGTGCCTACTGATAAGGGAAGGACTTCCCTGAAAACAGTATAGCTGGAATGCTCTAGGAGCCAGCAGTGGGACTACTGACTTGCCTGCCTGTTGGCTAGTGGAGGTCGTGGAGGAGTGGCTGAGATCTGGTGGATAAAAGCAGATCCTTGTTTCTTGCAAAATTGCAAAGAGGCTAAATGCTCAACTTCCTTCATGGGGAAGGAGGCAGTGGATGGATTCCTGTTGGAAAATTGGAAGCAGAACAGCATGGTTGTGTGGCCTTTTAAGGCTGGTTTTGTGATAGGCGAGCTTGGAAACATCACTGAGGGATGCAAGCTTGCGTCAGTGCTTTAATAGGAATTCAGTGTTGTGTGGCGTGTCCACAGTGGGAGGGGAAGCACTTCCCTAGAACTGCAGGTTTAATGGCGTGATGCTGCGGATTTGCCAGTGAAAGAGGAAAGCTCGAGTTGGGTCATTTGGAGTGAGTGCAGAGGTGGTATTGACAAAGGTTTGGTAATGATTGTTAGTGCTGGGATGGGACTGGTCTTTGGTGCAGAAGCTGAGTTGGATAGTCCTGATCCTGGCAGTACTGGGCCTCCTGTGAGGGCCTGAGCACATCTGTGGGTTTGGTCACTAGACAACAAGTTATCGATGCTGCTGATGCAGGTTTTTTAGTTACGAACATTGCAGAACTGCTTGTTTAGTGAAGCAACTGGGATTTTTAGGGCAATATAGCAGAGGCATCAATGTAGGATAAACTAATGTTGCAGTGCTGTGTAGCATTCTTCACAGGGATGTGACACCCCAGCATGTTCTGATGTTAATTGTTAGGTGTTAAAATTCTCGCCCTGATTTAGAAGTCAGAAGTCTGTTTGGGAAGTGATGTGAAACAGTCAGTTAGGTTGGGGCAAATATAATTGGTGGTTTTAAACATCAACATAAGAACCATTGGAATCCATGAATTTTCACCAGCAAGAAATTGATGTTGTCTGGTAGCAGACCATTCTGTACTCCTGGATCTGATGAATTCTTTGAAGGAATCCTGAGGTGCTGCAGGGAGTTTTTGAGATGCTTGAAAATGTGGCAGTGGGTGAGGAGAGGGCTGGGAGAGAGCTGGGGGAGGGAGTTCTGCAGCTCAGCTTGCAGCATACTTCAGATGTTGTCATGGAGAAGGACTGGTCCTTTTTGCTTGACCAGTGGTGGATGTGAAGTTGCAGTTCTTGGTACATTTGTCAATTGCCTGGTGATCCTTCTCTGCTGGGATGGTTTTGCCAGGTTTCAGGAAGCTGTAGTGGATGATTCCACTTGCAAAGAGACCATCTTCTGGTGCAGCTTCAATCTGGGGAAGTGTTTGGTGCTTCACCTCAGTCCAGCTGCTGTGCAGAATGCTGTTGGTTGTGGTATAGAATCCATTTTCCATCACATGTCGCAGTGCAATTGAGAAATGGATTGGTTTTGTTGTGCAAAAGCAGCGCAGGGTAGACTTCGTAGTGGTGATTTTTTATTTTCATCCTGCCTCTGTGGCCCCATTTGAGCTTTTTTGACTTTTCCAATTTGGTGCAAATGTTGAACAACAATTAAATGGTTAACACAGAGCCCTTCTTCAGCCTCAAGTTGTTTTGTGTGGTTCCCCTTCAATACCATCCTGTAGCTGGGTGTTGTCTGTGGCAGGACACCCACGACCTCCTCAGCTAAAAGGCTCTCATTTCAATCACTAAATGTTTGGAGCCACTGTTGAGCTATATGTCTATTGGTGCCCTGGCCTAATGCTTGGTTGATATTGCAGCAACTCCTGCTGCTTTATATCCCCTTTTGAATCTGTACAATGAAGTTTCTCGAATTTGCTTTTTCCATTTCACAGCATAATATAGAATGAACAGCAGAGAGAAACCACTGGCATAAATAAATAAAACTAAATTTCATGCTTTAAGTGGTGCATAGCCTGAACAGCTACTACCTGAACACTTAAATAAAAGGTTAATACAGACGAAGCATTGCAGCTTCCATGCAGAAATGGCAGTGACTTTAGCACCAACCAAATAAAATTGTTCCAGATCAGTGTTCATTAGTGCAGGGATCAGGTCTGACTCATGCTGACATCTAAAGATCACATTCTTGTGGAGCTGGTAGTATCAAGACCTGTTTCTAGTAAACACATGCAGGTTCTGTACTGTGCAAGCTGGTTTGATGTGACAACAAGCAGTGTTCCATGGTGGAGTTTGCTGTTGGATGTTGGCTACTGGTGGCTGATAAGCAGCAGAGCTCGTTCTGGGCAGCCAGCACCGATGGCAGCCAGAAAGACCAGAGCTGTCTGCCGTGACCTTGTCTTTAAGCCTGCTTCTTCATTTGTTGGTTACAAGTTGTTCTGATAGCCAAGCTTCCTTTATTTCCAGTGGGTGGCTCAGTGTCAGATGCTGGTGAGGGAGCAAATTGTTGCGGCTTTTCTGTGTGACTTTGATGTACCAGAATGGAAAAGCATGGTGTTGGGCAAAGATGCCTGGATCTGTGCTTGCTGATGTTTGTGTAGAAGAGCAGGATGTCTTGGGTGCAAACCACTGGCCCCTAGAGTGTGGTTATAGAGCATAGCAGTCACCTGTGCTCTGGGCAGGCATTGAGTGTCTTCAGTGCTGATTTACTGCCAAGCATCTGGAAGAGCATTCATGTAGAGAGCTCCAGCAGCAGTGTTAAGGTCAGTCCCATGTCTGTGCTCACTGTTGCTGCTGATCAAATGGAACAGTGCTCTTCATTTTAAACTGGGGCTGCAGGTGTTGTAGCAGTTGGCTGTTTGGGGCCTCCCTGGTGAAATTGCTGGCTCGGAACATCCAGCTTGATGTGGCTGACAGCCCTGCACAGTCCCATTCCAGAGGCGTCTTGACTACAAACAGCTTGCAGCCCTGAAGGCAAATCATGCGTGCTTCCTGAAATACCATCTGAGTGGGGAGGTGGGTGAGAAAGAGCCGCTTCTTTCAATAAGGAGCTGCAGGCATCCTCCTGGGAGGAGATTGTAGGTAAAAGTGGAATGGCAGAGTGCAGCTTGAGGTGGTCGCCTGTTCCACATCGTTAGGGTGCTTTAGAGGCATCGTGGCATGGGCAGGAGGACTGGGGGCCAGAGGCTGGCTAGTGGAGTGTCAAAACTGGAGTGTGGTAACAGTAGTGAACCAGTCAGTGCTAGTACTGCTTGGTCAAGTTAAGGGAAGGCATCTCAACAAGAGTGTCACTTCAGATCAGTAAATGCTGGTCTTGGGATCAATCAAAAACCAGATGGAGCATCAAGGTGAATGCTGGCTCAAGCAGAGTAAGCAGTTGTGGCTGCTGCAGCTCCCAGGCATACCTGGTGGGCATCCTCTCTCACCCTGAAGTCACTGTAGACCTCAAAGTCTGTGGATCTTTCCCTGCTGATGGGAACATTCGGAGCAGAAGTGGAGATGAATGCTCGGAACACTGGCCTTTTCCAACTGTCCAAAGCCTGACTGAGTTCAAGCACCAGTTGCAACCTGAAGAACTTCCCTGCCTGCTCAGGCTGGTGCTGCACACAGTGGTTTTGCAGAAGCACATGCTTCCACCTGCGTGTGGTCCAACCAGACAGCAAGGCACAACTTGCTGAACTTGCTTCCTTCACACTGACTCCTGTGAGCATGAGGCTCCCAGTCAGGCTCATCTGGCTGCACAAGTCTGGTGGATGCTGTCAGATGACTGTGGTTTTCCCATGTCTTGGGAAGGAGGCGGCTGAGCTGCAGATGCTGGCTGGTGAGGGCTGTGAACTGCTGTGAGACTGACCACATGGAAAGGCCAAACTAGTGACAAGAACTAGTCTGCCAGGCAGTACCTGGAGTCCAGTGGTGTGCCCAGGCTGTAGAGTTGGCCATCTGTGAGGTTGTAATGGAGCTTGTGTGATGGCAAAGATAAATACCAAGTGATGAGCCAGCCTGTACTCCATGGTGAGGCTGAGTCTTTATGCTGCAGTTTGGAGGAGGAAAAAAAAAAACCCACCAAAACCCCAACAGCCATGGTGATATTCTCTCAGGCACAGAGAGCACAGCCCAGAGCTCAGCCTGCAGCAGTCCCCACTGCTCCAACAGCCAACTGGGGGCTCCTTTTTTTCCTCTGGCTGCTGCTATCGCAGCCCCTCAAGGAGCTGCTAGACTTCTGACTTCAGTTTTAGAGTGAATGGCCTGTGAGCGTTGCAGGCTGGCTTTGATAATGCTGTTGGCTGCTGGTGCCAGGCTTGTCTGAGCCCCCACACTCTCATAACAGGAGGGAAGGACAAAAGGCTTGCTGTCATGCATCCTACAGCAGGCAAATCAAGGATTTTTTGTCTGCAGCTTGCTGAAGGGCTGCCGATCTGTTTACCCCTCCAGTTACTGCTGGGGACTGACTGGAGCCAGCCTGCCACCAGCACCATCTGAATTGCAGAAGCTCTGGATACACTTCCACTCATGTCGCTGTCTCTCTTGTGGAGGTGCAACTGGGCACAGCAACACGGTTTTTCCAAGGCAGCCATGGAGTATCTGTTACTGTAACCCAAGGCAGAGCAGTGTTAGATGTGGTGCTGCAGGGCGTGGCTGTTGCTTTGAAAATGCCCTGGTCCCTGGCGTGGAAGCCAGGGCTGTGCTTGACGTGGGCATCGCCTCTAATAGAACCAGCTTGAGGATAAGCAAGCATTGAGGTGACTGGATGTCTGCTGTCTGGTTCAAGGGAAGACTCACTACTGCAGACATCAGCTGCTTTGGGCTGGAATCATTATAAAGGACTACAGATAAGAGTACTCTTAGAGTGCTCTTCCAGGTGCGTTATAGTAGTAGCCTGTGGAATCTTCATTAAGGATTTGACTTGTGTTACTAGTGCATTCTTAAAGCAGGACAAGTCTACCTAGTTGTGCTCTGGAAGTCTTTTGTGTTGTGATTCTCCCTGCTGTGACACAGAAGGAATTGTTGGTGTGGTGGACCAAATGCTGCTGGAGCGTGTGGCTGGTTCTGAACCTCTGTTCTGGAGCTGGGCATGTGGGTGCTGAAACTGCTAATGGTTCCCTGTCTGGAGAGTCCCCAGAGATGTGGTCAGTCTGTGGTGGGTATTGAGTCCAGAGGAGGCCACAGAGATGATCCAAAGGCTGGAGAACCTCCTGTACAGGCTGAGAGAGTTGGGGTTCTTCAGCCTGGAGAAGAGAAGGCCCAAGGGAGACCTTAGAGCAGCTTCCAGTACTGAAAGGGGCTCCAGAAAGGCTGGGAAGGGGCTCTTGATGATGGATTGAAGGAATGGTATGATGGGGAAGGTTTTCATCTGAAAGAGGGGAGATCGAGATGAGATCTTAGAAGAAATATTTTTCTGTGAGGGTGGGGAGGCCCTGGCCCAGGTTGCCCAGAGCAGTGGTGGCTGCCGCATCCCTGGAGGTGTTGAAGGCCAGTGGGAGGTGTCCTTGCCCATGGCAGGGGTGGAATTGGATGGGCTTTGAGATCCCTCCTGATCCAAACCATTCTGTGATCTGTCAGAACTTCGCAGAGCCAACACAAGGCTTTGAAACATCCTCTTTCTGTATCAAGGGAGAGTTGTGTGAGGTGACTTGCAGCTGACTTAGCTGTGAGATTAACGTGCTGGGTGCATGACCTTACTGAGCGCTGTAACTATAGCTACAAAAGATTGGTCCTAATTCTTGGTCCAGCACTTGGTCTGAACTACTGGCTGCCTGAGTTCCGGCAGTGAATATTGGAGTCAAAGCTTCACAGAAGGTCATGGCAGTGGCAAGACTACAGCTGATGTTCAGTCCTTCCTGAAGCTGTCCCCAGCTGAAAATGACTTTCTGGTTGATCAGCTATCTTGATGCCATGTGGCTGCACCACCTCTGCTACCACCACTGGCAACCACACAGCAGCTGCTGTGGCCCAGCAGCATATCCTGGGCCCTGTTGGAGTGTGTTTGGTCCCCAGAGCACTACTGAGCCAGCTCTGGCTCATGAGCTCAAGGAGTTGCTCTTCGGAAGTATTTTGAAATCTGGTTAACGTTTGAGCCAGGCATGCTCAGGGGTGTAAAGTGAACTCTATGTTGTGATACCACTGACTTGGGAAGCAGCGCAGTTTCTGCTTACCGGCAGAACAGCTTTCCCTTGCGGTGGAGCTTGGTGGACCAAGTGCTGCTTCTCTGTTTAGATAACTGTGATTCAAAGGTGGTGTTGCAGCTGGCCTGTTCTGTGTTGGAGGGGATAGGGCTGTATGGTCTGAAGCACACATGGAGTCCTGGTGTGGGATGGGAGTACAGCTGCTTTTCCTTTTCACTGTCTCTCACAAACCCTGTTCACTGACAGGATTTTGGAAGATGCATCCTTCCTGCTCATCAGGCGTGCTGAAATGCAGTGGATGATGCATATGTGCTTCATGGAGCTGCCAAGTGGTTCAGGTCCCAGTGTGCAGGAGGATTGACCCAGGTGCTGTGAGCCTGTAGTTGGATAGTGGTGCTGCTGGGCAGGTGTGCAGTGGTGGGGAGTGGGTATCCTCAGTGCCACCTGGACTGTGACACAGGGCTGCTCACAAAGGTGTGAGGAGAAGGTCTTGGACTGATGAAGAGTGCTGAGGCAAGAGCCTGGAGGTGCAGCTGCAGGGGGCTCCAATGTGAGTTGGTCAAGATGTTGATGGAAGTGTGTGGGGAGCAGAGGTGCCAGGCACTGAGGCTGTATTTTTAACACCTCTGTCTGCCAGTGGGAGTGAGCACTTCACCATCAGAAACTGGCTACTCTAGAGTAAGGTCAAGGCAGAAGCTCTTGCCTGTTCCTTGCCTGTCGCAACTGGAATATAATAACTAGGAATTGAGGAACTTGTGCTGGTGCCCCTCCCCAAAAGCTTAAGCAGGCTGACTTTCTGTAAATGGGATTACAAAATCTGCTTCTGTAATCCATCGCTGCATTAATTGCAACAGCTTTAAGTAACTCAGGACTTGGAGGAAGTGATGACTGATCTATTTTTAAATAGTGAACTTCCCTCATGAGCCTCTGCATTTCTGGAGAGGCTTATAAAAGATTCCAGACAGGAGAGATGTTTTTTGCAAAGTGCTCTAGTCTGGGAGTCGTGATATCCTGAATCTTGATTCATTCTTTCCAGCCCTTAGATGCTTCATCCAACAGAAAAGGCTCATAATTCAAGCTGCTGGTTTGTTTCCAGGCTTCCCAGGGGCTTGACCATCATTGACGCTGTGAGCTGAGCCCATGTGTTGGCTGCCAGGCTAAGCAGATGTGTGCAGGTAAAGCTTATGCTCTGCTCTTGCCTTAGGCTTCCTGCCAAGGTGGATGCAGGTTCTGAATGGCACTGAACAGCCCTTTGCTCCCAGCTCTGATGGGAGAGGGGCAGAAGCTTTGCTGGGACAGAACCAGTTTGTAGGAGATGAAGGCTTTCCCTTCGGGTTCAGTTACAAAAACCTGAGCTCCCTTCTGATGGTGTTTGGGGTTGGTGCTGTGGGGCTGCTTATGTTCACCTTGTGAAGTCTCAGTGTGAAGCCAGGGGGATTGCTGCTCCGGTCCTGACTGCTTGAGGATGGACTGCATGGAACTGCCAAGCAAGAAGCGAGAAAGCACATATCTGAAACCGGCCAGGTAGCACCCAGCAGCTCTTCTGGTCTGCCATTCAGCTGGCACTTGAATGCTGCTCTGAGAGGCAGCTGCAGGTCTTTGGGAACAAGCAGCTCTCCCTTGTCAAAAATATCAGGCTTTGAGTGGAGCAGACACCACTGAGTCTCTGAGCAGTACAAAGGTTTGGTATCCCCATGGCTTTAATGCTCCAGTAGACTTCTAGAGCAGATGGGAGCATTCTTTTGTGCTGAATAGGAGTGTAATCTTTGAATACCAGTCTGGTGGTGTCTGGAAAGACTGCCCAACCTCCTACGTACCTTGCAGTGCTGCTTCAAGAACTTATTCCTGGATGGCTGTAGAGCTGCGTGTCATATCTTGGGAGAAGGTAGGTGCAGCTGAGAGTTAAGGAGTTTCTACAGTACTTGGGAGGAACATCGGAAGGAAAGGGGCCTTTTCCAGTACTTCAGAATCAAAGGATGAGGTATTTTATAGAATCGTGGAATGGTTTGGATTGGAAGGGACCTCAAAGCCCATCCCATTGGATCAGGGGGCTCCAAGCCCCATCCAACCTGGCCTTGAACACCTCCAGGGATGGGGCAGCCACCACTCCTCTGGGCAACCTGGGCCAGGGCCTCCCCACTCTCCCAGCAAAACATTTCTTCCCAAGATCTCATCTCAATCTCCCCTCTTGTGGCTGGAAACCATTCCCCCTCATCCCATCCCTGCCCTCCCTGATCAAGAGTCCCTTCCCAGCTTTCCTGGAGGCCCTTTCAGTACTGGAAGCTGCTCTAAGGTCTCCCTTGAGCCTTCTCTTCTCCTGGCTGAACAACCCCAACTCTCTCAGCTTAGCCTTGTATGGGAGGTGCTCCAGCCCTCGGATCATCTCCGTGGCCTCCTCTGGACATGCTCCAACAGCTCTGTGTCCTTCCTGTGCTGAGGACTCCAAAACTGGATACAGGGCTCCAGGTGGGGTCTTTCCAGAATGGAGCAGAGGGGCAGAATCCCCTCCCTTGTCCTGTTGGTCCTGCTGCTTTGGATGCAGCCCAGGACATCGTTGGTTTCTGGGCTGTGAGCGCACATTGCTGACTCATGTTCAACTTCTCCCCCAGCACCCCAAATCCTTCTCAGGGCTATTCCCAGTCCGTTTTCTACCCAGCCTGGGTTTGTGCTGGAATTGCCCTGACCAGGTGCAGGACCTTGCCCTTGGCCTTGTGAACTCCATGAGATTTGCACAGCCCCACCTCTCCAACCTGTCCCAGTTCCTCTGGGATTTGTGGAGGCTTTTGTGAGACTTAGCCTCTGCCTAGAAAAGTCTGTATTATGTTTTGGGGTGGTGTTTTTGGTCCCCTCTGGGAGTTGTCATCTGGAGGTGCTGAGTCTGTGTTCTGCTTTGAAAACTGAGATCTGGGTTTGTTTGTCTCTGCACAAGTGTTCAGTCCAGTGATCAGTGACCCTTAGGGTTGTGACCCTCTAACCTACAAAGCCATACCCTGCACTTCCAGTGGTTGGATTAACAACTGTTTGGACCTGAATCTTTCACTGGTGAGGTTGTTGACACATGACACATGTCCTTCCTCTGAGGAACAAAGTCCAGCAACAATATGCAAGCTTGCCATCTCTGTGTGTGTGTCTGGTGAGCCTGGAATTTAACCCCAGGCTGGACCTTCAGCAGAGAGGTTTTGTGGGAGAAGAGGCCCTGGGAACGTGACTTGTTAAACATTGGGTGCATCAGACAGCTTGGCCCAAGGTTGCAGTGGCTGTAAATCCCAGCTTTCAGCAGGGTTAGTTAATCCTGCTGTGCTAGAAAGGTGGGATTTGCTGGGTTTTCTCAGCAGAGTCAAGCCTTTCCATGTGGGCTCAGCACCAACTGCGGTTATGAGTTGGGATTTGGATGCTGGGTTTTGGTTCCTAAACAAGGAATGAATGTCTGTGGTGGAGTGAGTTTGCCTGGAAGGCATTCTGTTGTCAGCACCTTTTTCTTGATCCAGCTTTGGTCTGGGATTCTGGGTAGGTCACTTCCTCATCCTGTGGGGAATATTTCCAGCTGACAAACCAAGCAGCTGAGGGACCATGTTAGTTCTGCATAGTTCTACCCTGTGCTGATTCAGCTCTCCTAACGCTGCAGCTCAGCAAAGGAGATGGCGTTTGGGAGAATCTGATGCATTTTTTTCTCTTCCAGCCTTGGGAGCTGCCTATGGAACAGCAAAGAGCGGCACGGGGATTGCAGCCATGTCTGTCATGAGGCCTGAGCTCATCATGAAGTCCATCATCCCCGTGGTCATGGCGGGAATTATAGCAATCTATGGCCTCGTAGTGGCTGTCCTCATTGCCAACGCCCTCTCACCTTCCATCACGCTATTCAAGTAAGTCGCTGCCTCTGCCTGTTCTGTTTGTCTGGTTGCTGCGTGGGTGGGTTGTGCTCCAGGCCCCAGGAAGGGCTGTCAGTGCCCAATCCTCTGGACCTGGCCATGGCAGCAGGGATGGATTTTGCCTCAGTGGCAGCGTGGCCTGGTCAGCTGCCGTGTTAGCCAGCGGCTTGGACATCACGGCTGGGAAAAATTCCATAGTTTAGGGCTTGAAAGAAACTGTGTCCAGGCAGTGCAGGGAGAGGAGGCTCAGCTTGGCTCATGGTGCCATGTTCTACACCTGGAACACACAAGTTTAAATACTCCTGTTGCCTGGGAGATGCAAGTGAATAATTAATATTGTTTGCTGCCTTATGTGCTGGTAAATCGATCCTCAAGCCAAACATCAGGTCTCTCTACCAGCTACAGTCTGAAACTTAATCTGCTCTTGGCTTTTGAGAATAGCTGGAGCTGGCTTGAGTCCTCTCAGAGTAGAACAATGCTGAGGTCTAGCAGCAGATATCAGTTGCTGTATGGGCTACAGCTGATGGGTAGTGTAGTTGGTCTGACATGCTGTGATCTAAGACAGCAGGTATGAAGGCTCTTTTGTGTTTATCAGGTGCCAGATGTTGATGGGGATGGCTTGGCAGGTGCCCCTGCCTGGAAAACCAGGCCCTTCCTGACCAGCTCTTGCAGTGCAAGAGACCTAATGGTCACCTGGATTTGCTGGGGCTGAGTTGCTAAATGTGGGAGGCAAAAAGCAGCTGTTAGAGGGCACAGAGTGCTGTGGGGCAGGGATCACTGCAGGCTGGCCTGTATGGCTGCAGTGAGCATGGCTCTGGGTGCGTGCCAGGCCTGCACTGCTCAAAGAGGCCATGGACAAAAGCTGGGTGGCCACGTGAACTCGTGAGCCCAGCAAGCCGAGCTTTGTTGTGTATGGGCCAGGCCTGAATGTCAGCTAAAGATCTTGTGTAGCTGCCAATTTCTTTACCTGTCAGAGCTAGGAGCCTCAGGAAGCATCTGCCTTGTGCAAGGCACTGTGCTGCTTAAAGAGCAGAGTAACACTTCCTGCAGGAGAAAGGCTCCCTTTAAATGTTAATTTGTATTTCACTTGAGGACTGAAGAGCCTGAAGCAGAGGGGCTGGGTGTCCTGTTGCCACTGAAACTCTCCATCTCTGTCCTACAGGAGTTTCCTGCAGCTGGGCGCTGGCTTGAGTGTGGGCCTCAGCGGTCTGGCTGCTGGCTTTGCCATTGGCATCGTGGGTGATGCTGGCGTTCGGGGAACGGCGCAGCAGCCCAGGTTATTTGTGGGCATGATCCTGATCTTGATCTTCGCTGAAGTCTTGGGTCTCTACGGCCTCATCGTTGCCCTTATCCTCTCCACAAAGTAAACCTTCCAGTATGATGTAAAGAGATGTAACAAATCCACCTTTAAAAACAAGCTCCAGAATGACAATGGTCTCCAATGTGTACAGTTGTCCCAATTTGGTAGTTGATCTCTTGTAAATGCGCAATGTATGTTAGTGACTTGTTTGTCCTGTGTGTATTCAATATTCAATTGGATGGGCTGCTCCAAGCCGGCTGCCTGGCTCGGGGCAGCCTGTGTGCAATTTTCCACCCATTGCTGTTAGTACTTTATGTATAAATATGAACTAGAAATGTAATTTTTTCTCTTCACTGGATGTTTATTTATAAAAGACTTGACATGTTCATACATCTATGGAGCAAGGATTTTCAATTTCCCATGCTATATCTATTAATCTTATCTAGGTAGATTACACTGTGGGGTCAGTTGTAAGTGCAGAGAATTCCTTGGATGTAACTTTGATTCTCAAGATTGCTGTAGTGTCCTGGTATTGGAGTATGAGAATTGTGTTTTATTACAGCAACTGTCCGAAACACTCCAGTGTTTCAGTAGTAACTGCGTATGCTCCGGCATCAGAGTCGTGCACCCAGTGTTGGGTTACAAACTTCTACCATGTTTCCGAATAAAACTTCCTCACTACATTGCTGTAATGAGTCCTCTGCCTCTGATTTTGTGCTCCTTTGGGAAGAGGATCGAATCCTTCATGGGGGAGGCAGGTTCCTGAAGTGACTGAGTGCTGCTGATGGACAGAACTTGTGGTGTGTCGGAAGGTGAGGCTGTGGTTGTGCTGTGCTCACTCTGGCCCAGCAGCGCAGCCTCACTCTGGTGCACGTTGTGCTGTGTAATGGGCTGTCAGCAGGGCCTGAGCCCACAACGTCTGAGAGCAGGAGTGCAGCCTTCAGCAGGACAAGGAGCAGGAGCTGCTCCTGAGCCTTTAGGCCACTCATCCTTGTGAGGGCTCTGCAGAGACTCAGCTGGGTGGAAAGCTGTGCTGTTAGCAATTGGCTCCAAAGTACCTGGATAATATACTCCTCAAGATGGGCTCATTCCAGAACTTGTGTTTTCAATCTTGTGAATTGGAAGTGTTGGAGCTGAAGTTCTGCTGCTGCAGCCAGTGACTGCTACATCAGCCTCCTCACAGGAGTTACAGGTGTCACAGAGCAGTGCTGACAGAGGAAATACATGTTGGACCCTTGCATGTGTGGAGCTTGTTCCAAATTGCCTTTGGAAATGTGTTACCTTAACCGTAGTTAAGCAGCACAAGCTTCACCATAGAATCATGGAGGTTGGAAAATACCTGTAAGACCAAGTCCAGCCCTTAACCTCACACTTCTGTTTCCACCACTGAACTGTGTCCTTAAGTGTCACGTGTACCTGGCTTTTAAATCCCTCCAGGGATGGTAGTGACTCCACCTCCCAGGGCTGCCTTGGCCAGTGCTTGACAACTCTTTCCATGAAGTAACGTTCCCTAATCTTCAATCTAAACCTCCCTTGGTGCAACTTGAGCCTATTTCCTCTCATCCTGTCACTTGGGAGAACAGACCAGCGCTAGCCTCGCTACTGCAGCTTCTTTTCTGGGAGCTGCAGAGTGTGATGAGGTCTCCCCTCTGCCTCCAGGCTAAGCAGGCCCACATCCCTCAGCTGCTCCTGCGACTTCTGGGCTTCAGGTACTTCCCCAGCTCCATTCCCCTTCTCTGGACACCTTGTTCAAGCCAAGATGTTAATATTGCACAGACAGCTGGTACTAGTAGTGCTTGTGCTCAGTCCAAGCTGAGGAACCTGGAGAGATTGGAACCACCTCCTCTGTCAGCCTGCGTGGGAGTGGAGGTGTTGTGATGTATATGCATTTCACCCTTATGCCTTGTGTGCCACTAGACAGCTCTATGGTTGGAGCACGAGGAGCTCACTAAAGCTGTGGCTGGAGCTCCTGTCCTGGCAGGAGCCTTCATCTCCAGCCTGGGGGCACCGTAGTCTTCAAACAGGACCTCTGTGAACCAGTCATTCCACTGGTATGGATTCTCTCATGCTTTTGGGAAGGTGTAGTTTGATCGTCAATAAGCAGTAACAAATGGATTGGTTGGTTGTTCACTAAATTACTGATCTGGGCACTCATTTCCTCAGCTGCTTCTGTCAGGGTGGGCTGTGGCATGGGGTGTTTTGGAAGGGCTCTTCCTGGCCGGTTGGGCTGTGTGGAGGCCTGAACTGATGGAAGGAGAATCCTGGATGTCTGCTGGGCTGAGAGGAAAAGCTGCTCTGAATTGTGTTCCTCAGCTCAAAGTAGCAGACTTCAAACTTCTGACTCAGGCCTTGCCCAGGAGCTATAAACGCTTGTGGAAACAGCAGCAGGATTCTCTCCGGGGAGCAGTTGCAGTGGGAGCCTTCTCAGGGCTTTGCTGCAGCCTCACAGCTGGGAGGGAGTGGGTCGGGAATCCAGGCTCTCGGGACACTGCGCCGCATCCATCATGCAGCTCTGGTGAGAGGAGCTGGATTCTGCTTGTGTAGCAGGGCTGGAAAAAGCCTGTTTGGGGCTGCAAACACCTTTATTGTCTGTTTTTACATTTTTTTTAAGGGGGACCTGCTGCCAGCTGTCTGGTTTTGCCAGCATACAAAAAAATGAGCAAATTGCATTTAAGAGTGTGACTCAATGCTGGTGGCAGCTTTCATCTCCGAGAGAAACAAGCACTGGAAGAGCACTGATCTATAGGAACTCTTTCAGATCCCGCTGTAGCTCAGGGCCCCCTTGCAGAAGCCAGTTCCCAGGCTCAAGTGGCAATGGATGCTTGCAGAATCCCATTGCTGACATTTGGTTCGTGCCTCAGGACATCAGGCGGTTCTCGTTCATCTCTAAATCCGTGAAGTCAGGAGGACAGAGCAGAGAACAAAAGGCGTGGGTGGAGGAATGCTTTGTGCTGAAGACCTGGAAATACGCCAGGAGTCAAATTGACACTCTGAGCACGTTTCCTCGGCCACACAGTTCCTGACAGCGATGCCCGAGATCCACTGATGACTCCCAGGCAAAACCCTGCTTGTCAGTCCTTTCACCGGTGCTGCTGCATCATCAAATCTCTCGACTGATTGAGGACATTAAGAAAATCCTGCACCTTTTGGTCCGTTTCCCCTGCCTACGGAGAGCAGCGTGCTGGATGTGAGCGTGGTCCCATCTGGCAAGGACAGTTTGGGTTGGAAGAGGGGCAGAGGCAACCTCGGAGCGTGAAATGCCAGGAAGGCAACGGGGTCTGCTGGCGCGTCGCCGTGCTCTGCAACGTGGCAGATTGCGCTCGGAGAGCACTGCAGAGTGAGTCAGCCCTGCGGAGGGAGAGCGCGGGCGGCTCTGCAGCAGCTCAGGGAAGTGTCCCTGTCCCTCAGCCGTGGCTTCTGGCTTGGGAAGGGATGCCTGCCTGCACAGATAATGCCTCCAGAGCTGGCTACCCTCTCTCTTACAGGGTACTCCCCTACTGATTTTTTTTTCTCAAAGGCTGCAGGGCTTTTTTGTTCTTTTTTTTTCACTGCTCTGTCGCAGAAGCATTTTTCAGCAGCAGGATTTTATCTGTGATTGCCCAAGGACTGTCTGCTTGAGAGTCCTGGTTTGCAGAGAGGTGCAGTAACCTGGGAAAGTAAATAAGCTTTGGGGAAATAAAAACCTCATTAAGAGAAACTGATCCCAGAAACTAAAGCAGTAACAGCAGATCGAATGAAACCAGCTCTCTTGGCAAAAAACCTTGTTTCCCTCACAGTCTGACCAGGGTGGGATTGATTTTAATGACTTTTTGCCATTTCTGTCCAGCCTTACTACACAAACCATCGCCAGTCCTCAAGTAGGAGTCACCTCTGTCTGACACACAGGGAATGCCACCTCTGCTCTTAGCACATCTCTGCTCTGCAGCTATCAGCCATCTTTTTCTTCTGATGTAATTAAATGAACCCGGAGTCAATCTTCCCACTGGCACGTATCCTGGAGTGGGAATTTTCTGTTTCAGGGTCAAAAGATTGTGTCCTGAAAAGCTTCTCCGTTTTTGTTCCCACTAATGAATGCTGTTTGGCCACGCTTTGTTTGGCTCCTGAGACAGTCCCAGCTTTGCTCCTCATCTCACAGTTTTGGTCACAGCCCCAGGGCTCGCAGGAGACTCCTTGCCCCAGCCATGCAGCCACCCTGCAGGGTCCCATGTGCGTCTGCAGCCCTGAGACCTGTGCTAGTGGGAGCTGGGCTGTGGAGAGTGGGATGAGGAAACTGGGAAACCTCGTGTTTGCCATGTTCCTTTTGTTGAGGGGACGAGATGCGCTCACCACAGGCTCCAGTCCTGGGTGTTGCCTTCGGGTGGCGTTGCCTCCCGTGGCGTGGCGACCTGGTTCAGGAACGACACGGTGGCCAACCCCAGGCCACTCGGACCATCAGCTCGCAGACACCAATGTGGTGGACGGCAAATGGCGTTTATTGATACTTAACACAGCCTTATATAGCTTGGGCTTATGACGTCACTTCCGTCTGCTTACATCATGAACTGATACGCAATTGGCTACCCGGGAGGGGGTCCTACCTTCCCGTACATCGCGAGATCTTCCGACCGCCGGGCCCTAGCTACCCACATTTCCCCCCTCCCTATGCTTAACGAAATAGCCAAAAAATTATAAAGTATAAAAATCTTAGCAAATATAAACTCTTAACCATACATAATCTTACCAAATTTAAATAAATTAACAAATATAAAAATCTTAACAAGTTTCAAATATAACATCAAAAGTCTGAATTTAAAATATAAAGTCTAAAACGTGTAAACAACAGTTCCATAGTAACAAACACTTTGCACACTTGGGCCCAAGGTAACTTAAATGTAACTGGGTGTAGCGCTAACCCAATACCTTCTTAAAGCAGCTGCTGGTATTCTACAAACATAAAATTAACCTTCGCTGGCCAGCTCTTAACAAACGACGCAAGCTTACTCAATACACAGGGTCTAAAGACCAATACCAATATGATTATTACAATCAGTTCTAAAATCAAAATTACACAAACAGATAGCAGCCCCTTCCCATAGAGGCTACGTCGCTGTTGTTTGGATTCCGCCGGTGCGGTACTCCCAGGTGCGGGCAGGATGCTTGTCGACTTGTCCTCTCCTGCCACCGGGGCGTACGGGTTACAAGGGCATCTGATAATCTGATCCTGTGGACAGAAACTCACAGTTTTCGTTAGCTTTGTCGTGTAAGTCCGGTTTAATAGACTTAAGCGGACACCACTTAATTTTACCATCTTTCTTGATAGCAGCATACCCTCGCCCTGTCAGGACTAGCCTCCACCCTTGTTCCCATTCTCCCAGCTCATTTCTAATTGTGACCAACGGGCCTTCCTCTAACGCTCGGGTGGCCCAATGTTTTTGGGTTGGGCTATTCACCTCTTCCCCCCGGGGGAACTGATTTAGTGCTAGCAGAGCAGTCGCTAGCAGGCGTGCTTGGTTTCCTGGGGGAATGGCATTGACAAAACCTTCCGTTTTTGCTAATACTTCTAATTTAGATTTCAGTGTTTGATTTGCTCGTTCGACTATGGCTTGTCCTGTGCTATTATACGGGATGCCATGTATTGAATGATTGTCACGGTCGGGTCACTGCACCGGACCGGTGCTAACGCTCGATCCACCGTAATTTGGCAAATAGTAGGCGAGTTGATCATTCCTTGAGGCAGCACTTTCCACTGAAAGCGCAAGTTGGGGCGTTGGCTATTCGGGAACACGACAGAAAAAGCAAACCGCTCCTTATCTGCCTCATGTAGAGGTATCGAGAAAAAACAGTCCTTAATATCAAGGACAGCACAAGGTTGTCCTTCTGGTATCATAGAGTTCATGGGCAACAACGTTTGGACAGGACCCATTGGTTGAATTTTCTTGTTTACCTCACGCAGGTCATGGAGGAGACGAAACCCCTCGCCGGTTCGTTTGGGTATTACGAAAACTGGGGTGTTCCATGGGCTAGTGGAAGGCTCTATATGACCTCGTTGTAGTTCACGGTCAATTAGCTCAAGAAGAGCATCCATTCGAGGCTTTGACAGGGGCCACTGCTCGACCCATACTGGGTCGGACGATTTCCACTTCAGTTTAATTGGTGGAAGTGGGTATGCGGCAGTGGCCCTTACGGTAAATTTGTCACTCTGGCTTTTAATAGGGCTAGAGCGTCCCTTCCCAGCAGGGGTGGGACTCCCGACACAACATATGGGAAGAGGGTAATAGTTTTCTCCGGCCCCTTTTCAGTGTGAAGCGTTATTGCTATCGGTTGAGCGCTCTTCCGAGCTCGGGTTAATCCCCCAACTCCTCCCACCATAGGGGCGTCTTCCAATTTCCAACGTGGGGGCCAACTCGTCTCGGGAATAACTGTAACGTCTGCTCCGGTATCGATCAAAAAGGGGACACTAATAGTGGTGCCATTTAGGGTATTATAAAGGGAACAAGTCCCCCACACCACTGGTGGGTTATCACACTTCACTGCCAGGGCCACCCTGGGGTCTCGCCCCCAGAGGGTGGTCCTTGCTGTCCCTGAGATATGGGCAGGTTCGACTGGACTGCTGGTTGAGCCATAAAGTTGGTTGCTTGTCGGGGGGGCTGCAGGTTCAGGGGTGCTTCGCCCCATTCGGGGTTGGCATAGTTGGGCCGCCTGGTGTCCCAAGTGGGAGAGGGCCGTGCGCGGCCCAGGTGCCCTCTCCCCCTCCCGTTTCCCTGAGTTTTAGATCTGCATTCCTTGGCAAAGTGTCCTTGCTTCCCGCAGACCCAACACGGTCCTCTGGGTCGATTCTGGCGCAGGGGGAATGCTGTTGGCAAGTCATTAAACCGAGGACAGTTTGTTACAACGTGACCCGCTTGGCCACATTTAGAGCATGCCATCACGTTGGCTATTGCAGTGCTAACGGCCATCTGGATTGGGGCTAGATGCTCTTCCTTCGCGACATGCTTGATCATGTCTGCGATACTCGACCCCACCGGCAATGACCGCAGAATTTCTTTGGTTGCCGAGTTGCACTGCTGACGCAAGCATTCTGCTACCACCGGGCCTTTTGCTTCCGCAGGCAGGCTCGAAGAGTCGACTGCTGCCTGGAGACGGTCCACGAATTGTGTGAAACTCTCACTTTCACTTTGTTTTATCGTGGACCATGGTGATGGCTTGGCGATGACTCTAGAAGCTGTGCGAATGGCTTCTCTGGCCGCACGGGTAGTTGCCATGACTTCATGGGCCCGCAGGCCCTGAGCTTGCGCCTGAGGGGTGATCATGGTTGGGTCTGTTCCCATGAGCCGCTGCAGGCTGGAGCCGTGCAGTGGGTGATCTGCCCCAGCTACTTGGGCCAGCTGCTTCACGCAGTTGTCCTCCCATTCTTGTTTGAACACAATCATCCCTGCCCCGTCGAATATTAATCTGCAAGCTTGTTTTATATCAAAGGGCAGCATGTCATCTCCACCGAAAACGCTGTCTATGAGGGTGGAGACCATGGCAGAATTAAGTCCTTTATCTGCAATTGCTTTAACAATTGCTTGTATGTCCTTAGGGTTTATTGGTGAGTGGACCCTCTGTCCCCCGTCTGTGATCCGGACCGGGAATGCTAGCTTGGCCGATGGGGCCCAATCGGCACATGCTATCTTTATTTTTCTCCAATCCGTGAGAGGGATTTGTCCCCCTCTCGGCTTTTCTTTAATTTGAGTGGGGATGTGTCGGCTTTTAACCCTATGCACCCCCGCTCCCTCCTCCTCTGAGCTCGAGTCGGTTGTGACCCACCCGCCCGGACTAGTGTCCGAGCCGGAGTCAGAACTCGACTGACCGGCCACTTCCGGGCCCCGATCTCTTTTTGTTGGGCCCCGGCCCCGCCCACCTCCCTTGCGGGTGGGGCCGCCCCCTCCCCCTGGCTCGCCCCGCCTGCTGCTCGGAGCAGACGGGCGCTGACTGGCTCTCCGCCCCTCGCGCGCACCACCCTTCTCTATTATGTTCTCCTGCCCGTCACGCTTGCTCGCGCTATTCAATTCCAGCGCTACCTCCCTGTTTCCGCCGCGAGCGTTCTCACCCCGCCTTTCCCTTTCCTGCTCGGCGCCATCTTGGGGCGCATAAGGTGGCGGCCTTTCCGAGATTTCCTCGGGCTCCGCTTTTCCAGCGGCGCCCCTGGCCTCCTCGGCCAGCCCGCCCCAGAAGGATTCCGCTCGTTTCTGTCCCTCCGTAAGCGGGCCGGGGTTTGAGGATTGAGGGGACGCATCCCCCTCTCGCAAACATTTAGATTCTGTATAATCATCACCACGTGGGGGATGCAGGGTCCGCGGGGCCGCCCCGACCCCCAGTCCCGGGGTGGCCGACAAACAGTCCCTTGCCGCCCCCCAGGTCTCCTGCTCCTGCGTGGCCTCCTGCAGGGCCTGTACAACTTTCCCCCACGACTTAAGGCTTTTTGCACAACCCGAGGACATCGCCTCCTCAGCTAACGCTTTGGTGCATTCATCCCGCACCTCGGGGTGGAGAATATCCACCGGCTGGTCAATGACCCTAAGCTCTAAAAGCCTCGCAACTGCGAGAATAAAATCTTTAGGCTTACACTCTGTCTCATATAATTGCGATACGACCTTCACAAGGGCTTCCATCTTCCTTGCGGGTCCGGGAGCGTCCTCCCCGCCGGGCTGGTCCAGCCGCACCGGCCGTCGTTCACCCGATTCCAAGCGACTTCCCGATTCCCGGAGCTCCTTGCCGGCTCCCGGGTTTCGGCACCACTTGTTGCCTTCGGGTGGCGTTGCCTCCCGTGGCGTGGCGACCTGGTTCAGGAACGACACGGTGGCCAACCCCAGGCCACTCGGACCATCAGCTCGCAGACACCAATGTGGTGGACGGCAAATGGCGTTTATTGATACTTAACACAGCCTTATATAGCTTGGGCTTATGACGTCACTTCCGTCTGCTTACATCATGAACTGATACGCAATTGGCTACCCGGGAGGGGGTCCTACCTTCCCGTACATCGCGAGATCTTCCGACCGCCGGGCCCTAGCTACCCACACCTGGGTCCTCTGGATTTTCCCTGGAGGTACCAGTGGCTGTTTCAGCCCCACATCTTTTTGGGGTGCTTTGAACTGTCCCGTCCACGCTGTTCCATCTGTGCTTCACTCTGCCTTTGGGGGAGCACAAAGGGGTGACCTCAAGGGACCGAGCATAATGACCACCACCTACACCCTATGGCTTTGTCTACCTAAGGCGAGGAAATCACTGATGTTCCCAAGATGGGCAGTGTGTTCCCAGCTCATTAATGCCAGCAGCCTCCCTGGCTCTGGGGGTGCATTAGGACGATTTCTTAGACCTCTTTTATGAATGCACATGAAAAATTAGAAGCCAAGGCTGCATTTCCACGCACCCTTCATTTGGTAGCAGCACCCGCCTGAGCCTCCCTCAGGACAGCCGGTTCTTTCTTCGTGGCTGTAGCACGCACCCCCTGTTCCTCCCAAGCGCTGGTACAACTTCTCATGTTGCCAAGCACTGAATATAAATTGGGAATTGAGCCAGGTTAAAAATAACTCAACCTGAAGAGAAAAAAAAATGAAGCTAAAGAAAATGCAAGTGAAACTGCAGTGCGTGCTTCCCTCAGCCGATCCCTGGGGCAGGAGGGAGAGGGAATGCGTGGTTGCTAGAGATGGAGCTTGCAATTACTGGTGATGTAAGGCAGAGTTAATTGAATACTGGGAAATAAAAGGAGAACATCCAAAGGAGTATGACTTAAGCAGGACAGATATGTGACACGAAGCTGAGCTGAGTGACACACCTACAGCATGAATGAGGTGAATTTTCCTGCCTCTCATCTCGGCACAGGCTGCTCTGTATTTCCCAGCAGTGCAGAAGGAGGTCCGGGCCATTCTCCAGTGTTCTGATTCAGTGTTTTGCTTTGGGGCTCGCAGCCAGGGAGAAGGTTGGATCTCCCTGTGGCTGGAAGGTGGGTGATAACAGTGTCAGCAGGGTGGACACTGGCAGGATCTGTCACAGGAGACTGTAGAATCATAGACTAGAATATCCTGACTTGGACCCACAACGACCATCGAGTCCAGCTCTTGTCCCTGCTCAGGACACCCCAACATTCACACCATGGGGCTGAGGGCCTTGGACAAACACTTCTGGAATACTGTCAGGCTTGGTGCTATGACTGCTTCCCTGGGAGCTATTCCAGGGCTCCACCACCCTCTGCGGGAAGCACCTTCCCTAACATCCAATCTAAACCTTCCCTGGCATCTTCCTGCCATTCCCTCGGGTCCTGTCCTTGGTTGCCAGAGAGAAGAGCTCAGCGCCTGCTCCTCTTCCTCCCTGTGTGAGGAAGCTGCAGAGCGCAATGAGGTCTCCCCAAAGTCTCCTCCAGGCTGTGACTTCATCTGCTCCTCACACTCTTGCCCTCTAAACCCTTCACCAAGTCCATGCCCTCCCCTGGATGCTCTACAGCACCTTTAGTTCCTTTTTATCCTATGCCCCCTGGTACTCAAGGTGGGGCTGCTGCTCTGCAGGGTGAAGTAGGACATGACTGCAAGCAGTCAGCGTTTGTGTTCTGAACATCTCCTCCCCTGCCAAGAGACTTTCCTGTCACCAGTCTATTAGCGCGTGTGCTCCTATGGAAGTGCCCCGCTTGGGCCACAGGCGGTGTGGGTGCTGTCTTTGCCTCCTGACAGCTGAATTCAGTGAGGCAGCGTGGCAGAGCGCTGCTCTCCCCACAGATTCCTCTGAGTTAAAGCCACAGGGCCGCTGTTAGGGGCCATTTCACAATCCTCTGGTTTGGAATCTCCTCAACTTCAGCTGCATGAAGCCACCAATCATTCCTGCCAATATTCTGCCGGATGCCCCAGCCGTGAACAATTTTAGCCACGATGAGGAAAACCTGCCTGAAGCCTTCTTAGCCTCAAATTTCCCTAATGGTGCTGCACATAATTTTCCTGGCCTCAATCAGCATCATTCGCAGCCTTTCATTTCAGAGGTCTTTATTGGCATCCCACTGACAACAAGAGGCAGCTTGTGCTGCAGACAAGCCTTGACAGCACGGAATGATAAGTACAGCATCCAACCTCATTAAAACTCAGTTCCTGCCCAGACAGGGACGTTATGTTCACGCACAATTACATTCCCTGTCATTTATCTTTCCTTCCTTATCTTTTCCTGATTCATTGCAGAGGTCCCATCAGCACCCTGCCCGGGCACAGCCCGCAATGGGGTGTGGGACTCTGCATGACTGCGGGACACCAAACGGGATGAGCACACGAGCAGGAGCACTGGGTGGAGCATTGCGGTACACGGCATCCCTGCGGAGCAGGGGGAACTGGAAGTGTCTGCCAGTAGAACTTTAGGAGTGAATGCTTAGACTGTTAGTGACATTGGCTTTAGTCCAGACAGATTTCCACGCAGGTACAGGCTGCAAGACTCACAGAATCACTAGGTTGGAAAAGACCCACCAGATCATCGAGTCCAACCATTCCCATCAATCACTAAACCATGTCCCTCAGCACCTCATCCACCCGTCCCTTAAACCCCTCCAGGGAAGGTGACTCAACCCCCTCCCTGGGCAGCCTGTTCCAGCGCCCAATGACCTTTTTGGTGAAATATTTTTTTCCTAATGTCCAGCCTGAACCTCCCCTGGCAGAACTTGAGGCCATTCCCTCTTGTCCTGTCCCCTGGCACTTGGGAGAAGAGCCCAGCTCCCTCCTCTCCACAACCTCCTTTCAGGTAGTTGGAGAGAGCAATGAGGTCTTCCCTCAGCCTCCTCTTCTCCAGCCTAAACACCCCCAGCTCTCTCAGCTGTACCTCATAAGGCCTGTTCTCCAGCCCCCTCACTAGCTTTGTTGCTCTTCTCTGGACTCGCTCCAGAGCCTCAACATCCTCCTTGTGGTGAGGGGCCCAGAACTGAACACAGGATTCGAGGAGCGGTCTCACCAGTGCCAAGTCCAGAGGGAGAATAACCTCCCTGGACCTGCTGGCCACGCCGTTTCTGATCCAAGCCAAGATGCCATTGGCCTTCTTGGCCACCTGGGCCACTGCTGGCTCATGTTCAGTCGCTGTCAACCAACACCCCCAGGTCCTTCTCCTCCAGGCAGCTTTCCAGCCAGACTTCTCCTAGTCTGGAGCTGCTCAGGGTTGTTGTGCCCCAAGTGCAGGACCCGGCATTTGGCCTTGTTAAACCTCCTGCCATTGGTCTCAGCCCAGCGGTCCAGCCTGTTCAGATCCCTTTGCAGCCTCCCTTTTTCCCAGAAAGGGGAAACCTTCAACGGCGCAACCTTCATCACTCACCTCTTCAATGCCATGTTGCCGGTGAGTAGCCGAGGGCCCTCATCCTGCACTATCTGCTTTCCATACTTTCTCTCCTGTTCCCTGTAGCTGCAGATTGTCCCCAGCTTGTTTCATACCACGCCTCATACCAGAGCTCTGAACCTCTTCACGTTCCCGCTGCCTGACCTAAAAGGGGGTCAAGGCTGTAGCAGATGCTTAAAATTTGACAGAATGCTCAGATTCATCTGGGGGCAGGATGAGAGGGAATGGCCTCAAGCTCCGCCAGGGGAGGTTCAGGCTGAACATTAGAAAAAAAATTTTCACAGAAAGGGTCACTGGGCACTGGCAGAGGCTGCCCAGGGAGGGGGTTGAGTCACCTTCCCTGGAGGGGTTTAAGGGACGGGTGGATGAGGTGCTGAGGGACATAGTTTAGTGATTGATGGGAATGGTTGGACTCCATGATCCGGTGGGTCCTGTGCAACCTAGTGATTCTAGTGACTCTATGATTATAAGGCGGTGCCCTCCCCAACATGGCGGGGCCCTCCCCAACATGGCGACGCTCTCCCCCCAGAGGCTACATAGCCCCGCCCTCTCCAAGATGGCGGCCCGGGGCTGGCACGCGGGGTGGGCGGGCGTCGCGGCCGTCAGCTGGGCGGGGTCACGTGAGCGGCGGGCGCTGCTCCCCTCGGCCCGGGCGCCGCCGCCCGCCATGCCGTCCAACCGCTCCGTGTCGGACGCGCCCATCGTCCAGTTCACCAACTGCCGCATCCTGCGGGGGCACCGGCTGCAGCGGTGGGAGCGGGGGGCGCTTTGTGCCGGGGGAGCCAGCGCTGCTGGGCGGAAGCTGGGGGGAGGGGGGCTGCTGTGGTCTGGGGCTGCTGCGGGTGCTGGTGGATTCTGAGGGTTCTAGGGGTGCTGGTGGGTTCTGGGGGTTCTGAGGGTTCTGGGGGTGCTGGTGGGTTCTGGGGGTTCTGAGGGTTCTGGGGGTGCTGGTGGGTTCTAGGGGTGCTGGTGGGTTCTGGGGGTTCTGGGCGTCCTGGTGGGTTCTGGGGGTGCTGGTGGGTTCTAGGGGTGCTGGTGGGTTCTGCGGGTGCTGGTGGGTTCTGGGGGTTCTGAGGGTTCTGGGGGTGCTGGTGGGTTTAAGGGGTGCTGGTGGGCTCTGAGGGTGCTGGGGGTGCTGGTGGGTTCTGGAGGTGCTGGTGGGTTCTGGGGGTGCTGGTGGGTTCTGAGGGTTCTGGGGGTGCTGGTGGGTTCTGGGGGCTCCGGGGGTGCTGGTGGGTTCTGGGGGTGCTGGTGGGTTCTGAGGGTTCTGGGGGTGCTGGTGGGCTCTGGGGGTGTTGGGGGTGCTGGTGGGTTCTGGTGGTGCTGGGGGTGCTGGTGGGTTCTGAGGGTTCTGGGGCTGCTGGTGGGTTCTGGGGGTGCTGGTGGGTTCTGAGGGTGTTGGGGGTGCTGGTGGGTTCTGGGGGCTCCGGGGGTGCTGGTGGGTTCTGGGGGTGCTGGTGGGTTCTGAGGGTTCTGGGGGTACTGGTGGGTTCTGGGGGTTCTGGGGGTGCTGGTGGGTTCTAGGGGTTCTGGGAGTTCTGAGGGTTCTAGGGGTGCTGGTGGGTTCTGAGGGTGTTGGGGGTGCTGGTGGGTTCTGGGGGTGCTGGTGGGTTCTGAGGTTTCTGGGGGTGCTGGTGGGTTCTGGGGGTTCTGGGTGTGCTGATGAGTTCTGGGGGCACTGGTGTGTGCTGGAGGTGTTGGGGGCTGCTGAAGGCCTCTGGAAGGTGCTGGGGGCCTCTGGTGGGTGTTGAGGGTGCTGGTGAGTGCTAGGGGCGCTGGTGGGTTCTGGGGGTTCTGAGGGTGCTGGTGGAGCCTGGGGATTCTGGGGTTGCTGGTGGGTTCTGGGTGTGCTGGGAGTGCTGATAGGTGCTAGTGGGTGCTGGGTGTGCTGGTGAGTTCTAGGAGTTCTGGGGATGCTGGTGAGTTCTGGAGCTGCTGGGGGTGCTGGTGGGTGCTGGGGGCACTGGGGGTGCTGGGAGCACTGATGGATTCTGAGGGTTCTGGGGGTGCTGCTGGGTGCTGGTGGTTGTTGGGGCTGCCAGGGCATCAGGGGTGCTAGGGGATCCCCAGGCCTCCCAGCCCCTCCAGGCCATCAGCTGTGGGATGCCAGTGGGATCTGCTTGCCTGGCCACCACTCTCACTGGGGCCGTGGCTCCCGTGTGCTCCATCACAGATAAAAATAAATGTCATCAATTGTTAGTCCTCCTACCCCCAACCCCCACATCAGGAGCTCGGGGCATGTGTAACTGTTCCTTCAGGGAGGACCTGTGGGTGCGGGAAGGGAAGATCTTGAACCCAGAGAAACTCTTCTTCGACGAGAAGGGCTCTGCTGACATCCAGCTGGACTGTAAGGACAGCATCATCGCCCCAGGCTTCATCGATGTCCAAATCAACGGTACAGTGACACCGTGTGCGCTTGCAGGGGTCCTGGGTTTGCTCATCCCGGGCCTTCAGACCCGGCTGCATGTGTGATGCCTGTGACTGAGTGCATTCCAGCTGCTTGGGAGAGGTGCTGATCACCAAACTAATAATAAAGAACAATTCTACCCGTGGGTGCTGCTGCCCTGTATCTGACTCCTTTGGCTGGGTGTGTTTCTCAGCATTTTATCCTGCCCCTGCACTAGCCAGATGCCCTCCCTACCCTTTCCAGGGTGCGGGGTGGATAGAGCAGGACTTTTCAAGGGAACAAACCCTACCTGCAGTCACTCTTACCTGCCTTGGTGGAAGTCAGACCCTCGGACCCACTCTTTGATGGGGAATCCTCAGATTTTGCCATGCATCAAAACAAAAAGGTGGTGCTTGTAGAAGGCTGGGATGCTGCGGGGAAAAGCGCTCCAAGAGGACAGCATTGGTTGGGTTTGTTCTTGTGGAATTCCATGGAAAGCTCTGGTGGAGCCCCATCCTCTGGTCTATGCTGTACAGACTGAGCAGCTCTGCCTGGTCACACAAAATGTTTCTTTAGTTGTTTTGGGTGGGAAAAAGTCCACTGGGAAAGTGCAGCTTCATCTCTGGGTTTTTTTTGCATGATGCAGGTGGCTTTGGGGTGGACTTCTCCCTGGCTACAGAGGACTTCAAATCAGGGATTGACCTGGTCAGTCAGAAAATCCTCTCCCATGGAGTGACCTCCTTCTGTCCCACCCTGGTGACCTCTCCTCCATCCGTGTACCACCAGGTCAGTGACCTCCCCCTCTCATCTGCTGGGTGAGAAGGGGCTGAGCCTGGTACCAAGATCATAGAATCATAGAATCACCAGATCGGAAAAGACCCACCAGATCATTGAGTCCAACCATTCCTATCAAATACTTAAACCATGCTCCTCAGCGCCACGTCCACCTGTCCCTTAAACCCCTCCAGGGAAGGGGACTCAACCCCCTCCCTGGGCAGACTCTGCCACTGCCCAGTGACCCTTTTTGTGAAAAATGTTTTCGTGATGTCCAGCCTGAACCTCCCCTGGCGGAGCTTGAGGCCATTCCCTCTTGTCCTGTCCCCTGGCACTTGGGAGAAGAGCCCAGCTCCCTCCTCTCCACAACCTCCTTTCAGGTAGTTGGAGAGAGTAATGAGGTCTCCCCTCAGCCTCCTCTTCTCCAGGCTAAACACCCCCAGCTCTCTCAGCTGTTCCTCATAAGGCCTGTTCTCCAGTCTCTTCACCAGCTTTGTTGCTCTTCTCTGGACTCGCTCCAGAGCCTCAACATCCTTCTTGTGGTGAGGGGCCCAGAACTGAACACAGGATTCGAGGAGCGGTCTGAGTGCTGAGTCCAGAGGGAGAATAACCTCCCTGGACCTGCTGGTCACGCTGTTTCTGATCCAAGCCAAGATGCCATTGGCCTTCTTGGCCACCTGGGCCACTGCTGGCTTATGTTCAGTCGCTGCCAACCAACACCCCCAGGTCCTTCTCCTCCAGGCAGCTTTCAAAGATGGGCAAGGCTGTCTCTGCAGAGACTCGGGGAGCTGCCTTGATGGAAAAGCCGTAGGCGTGAGGAACTGAACTCTACCCCTGGATTTCTTTCCCTTAACCTTTAGACTGCTGAGGCAGTGATGTCTCCCAGGTCAGCTTTGCATAGCAGGGCTTGCACCTGCCTTTTTTCTTTACCACCTGTGTTTGGCTGTTGGTCCCAAGTCGTGCACCTACAGAGCTCTCTGGGAAGCTCAGGCCAGGTTTGATTTGGAGGCAGGGGAGCTGTGGTGGGGGGTGCTGTGTCTGACAAACCCCTTTCTCCAGGTTCTCCCTCAGATCAGTATAAGGAATGGTGGAGCCCATGGAGCAGGCATCCTGGGTAAGTGGTTCTGTCCTTTGCTATCCTCTCTGGCACTGCTCTAGGAAGGTGATCATCTTTTTCCTTGTTAGAGGGAAAGAAGCTGCTGTAGGGGCAGCACAACTGGGGCTGGAGCTCTCTCGATGGGAGGGCTGTGTAGGTGGGCACTGACTCGCTTTCTTCCTCAGCCTGGCCCTGGCCTTTGCCGTGGTCTCTGCTGTCGTACAGCACTGCTCCTGCCCTTTTTGGCCCCATGGGTAACGGCAGCGGAGTGGCTTGGCTTGACCAGTTGCCAGCACCGCATCTTTTGCCGTGGTGCCCTCAGAGTTCCTTGAACCACACTGCTGCAGGAGTGAACATTTTGCTGCAGGAAGATGATGAAAGCTTGACTGGAGCAGGGCAGAGGCAGCGGGTTCCTTGGTGGGGAGAGGAAGGGTCTTGTATTTGTGTTCTTGTTTGGGCAGGGGCCCATCTGGAAGGACCATTCATCAGCAAGGAGAAGAAAGGGGCGCACCCGGAGCACTGCCTTCGCACCTTTGAAGAGGGTGCCTTCCAAGACCTGCTTGACACCTACGGGTCCCTGGAATGTGTCCGAATCATCACCCTGGCCCCAGAGATGAAGAGGAGCAGTGAGGTGATCCGAGAACTCACCAAGCGGGGCATCTGTGTCTCGCTCGGTAAGGGCTGGAGGGGAGGAGGCTGGGGGAGGCTCCGTCTCCCGGTGCCACAGGGCCCCTTGCTTGATCCTGTAGCATCTCTAACTGTGGCTCAGTGTGACTGGACAGGGCAGGATTTCCTTTTACGTGGCCCATGCGGAGGTGGCAGACGTGTCCCAAGTGGGAAACTTGCTTGACAATACAAATCTGTCGCCCTTTGCACAGTAAGGGCCAGATTTTATATGGACTTAGGAAGCCATAAGGGAGCAATTGGTGCTGTTCTAACACAAGGAAGAACAGCAGTCAGATTTGATTAAAGATGTAATTGAGGGCTAATAACGTGGAAGGGTTCAAACTCTGAAGTTCATCTGCTTTAGGCCTTATTTGACAGGTGAAATAATCTTTCAAAGGTTACAGTTGAGTTTTGATAAGCGTGATTTTCAACAGGAAGGGCTGTACAAGACCTCTGCCTCTGGGGCCCTCAGGCTGCTGACTTAAAACTGTCTGCATTTTTCTTGTCCTGTTTCCCAAACCCTTCTTTGCCGCAGATCATTAAAGAAATACTTTTTTGGTTAAAAAAGGGGCGGGGGGGGCGGAATTATTGAAGGTGAAATTAAAGGGCATTCACACAGCAGAGCATCTCTTATCTGACAGCCACAGAAAGTGAAGAAGCACAGAAAGGCAGAATTTGCTCACAGGGCATTATTGCTGTGCTCCACATTGGGGAAAATGGAATTTTCCTTCTGGGTAGTTTCATCCCCATCTCCTTTATTGGTCAAGTCCTCCCTTGACAGCTCTCTATGAAACCTTTGACCATCTGAGGACAGCAGAACGATGTGTCCTTGGACCTCTAGCCTAGCCTGAAGTCAACTGTCTGAGAGCAAGGCAGGTTGTGTAATGTGAATGATGAAGGTGTCCAGAACACCCACTGCCGGAGTCCCTGGCCAGGCACTTCTGCAGCGAGGCTGCCTCTTAGACCTGAGCCCAGGGGTATCAGAGTCCTCGTAGCAAAGCATTTTTGCTTCTATAGGGAAATAAATGGAGAGAAGGGCAGAGAAATGATGCGTTGGTCTGTCTCCAGGTCACTCAGTGGCAAATCTCTCCCAGGCCGAGGAGGCTGTGCAGCACGGCGCAACCTTCATCACTCACCTCTTCAATGCCATGTTGCCGGTGAGTAGCCGAGGGCCCTCGTCCTGCACTGTCTGCTTTCCGTACTTTCTCTCCTGTTCCCTGTAGCTGCAGATTGTCCCCAGCTTGTTTCATACCACGCCTCATAGCAGAGCTCTGAACCTCTTCACGTTCCCGCTGCCTGACCTAAAAGGGGGTCAAGGCTGTAGCAGATGCTTAAAATTTCAGGGAATGCTCAGATTCATCTGGGGGCAGGACGAGAGGGAATGGCCTCAAGCTCCGCCAGGGGAGGTTTAGGCTGAACATTAGAAAAAAAATTTTCACAGAAAGGGTCACTGGGCACTGGCAGAGGCTGCCCAGGGAGGGGGTTGAGTCCCCTTCCCTGGAGGGGTTTAAGGGACAGGTGGACGTGGCGCTGAGGAGCACGGTTTAAGTATTTGATAGGAATGGTTGGACTCGATGATCTGGTGGGTCTTTTCCAACCTGGTGATTCTATGATTCTATGATTCTAAAGGATGGAGCAGCCAGGCACTGCTTGCTAGAGAGGGCAGCTGTGTCCCCTGACAGGAAGGCTCTCGGGCCACAAGTCCTGGTGACGCTCCACAGCTTGTCCTCTCTCTCCCCACGGGCAGTTCCACCATCGCGACCCTGGGATCGTGGGGCTGCTGACAAGTGATAGGATTCCTGCTGGGCGGAGAGTCTTCTATGGCATGATCTCTGATGGCATCCACACCAACCCTGCTGCCCTGCGCATCGCCCACCGAGCCCACCCCAAAGGTGAGCCAGGCCAGGCCCACATGCTGCAGCCAGACATCCCGAGCACCATGCCACCTCCCGCAAAACACTTGTGCATGTGCTGAGGCTGCCCTCGCTGCCCTCGCTGCCTGGAAGAGGTCACAGCCATGTGCTGACCCACCAGCCCTTGGTCGGATGTGTCTTAGGGGTGCTTTGGCCCCTCTCGGGGAGGATCAGCACGGCACAGCGCTCGGAGCTGCAGCAAGGTTACAAGTGGTGTCCCCAGGGCTCAGTGCTGGGTGCAGCCCTGTTCAATGTCTTTATCAATGACCTGGAGGAAGTCCTTGAGTGCACCCTTAGCAAGTTTGCAGATGACACTAAGCTGGGTGGAAGCGTGGATCTGCTGGAGGGTCAGGAGGCTCCAAAGGGATCTGAACAGTCTGGACCGCTGGGCTCAGACCAACGGCAGGAGGTTTAACAAGGCCAAATGCCGGGTCCTGCACTTGGGGCACAACAACCCTGAGCAGCTACAGACTAGGAGAAGTCTGGCTGGAAAGCTGCCTGGAGGAGAGGGACCTGGGGGTGTTGGTTGACAGCGACTGAACACGAGCCAGCAGTGGCCCAGGTGGCCAAGAAGGCCAATGGCATCTTGGCTTGGATCAGAAACGGCGTGGCCAGCAGGTCCAGGGAGGTTATTCTCCCTCTGGACTCAGCACTGGTGAGACCGCAACTCGAATCCTGTGTTCAGTTCTGGGCCCCTCACCACAAGGAGGATGTTGAGGCTCTGCAGCGAGTCCAGAGAAGAGCAACGAAGCTGGTGAAGGGGCTGGAGAACAGGTCTTATGAGGAGCGGCTGAGAGAGCTGGGGGTGTTTAGGCTGGAGAAGAGGAGGCTGAGGGGAGACCTCATTGCTCTCTCCAACTACCTGAAAGGAGGTTGTGGAGAGGAGGGAGCTGGGCTCTTCTCCCAAGGGACAGGGGACAGGACGAGAGGGAATGGCCTCAAGCTCCACCAGGGGAGGTTCAGGCTGGACGTTAGGAAAAAAATTTAGTGATTGATGGAATAGTTGGACTTGATGATCCAGAGGTCTTTTTCAACCTGGTGATTCTATGATTCTAGGGTTAGTGGCAAACGTAACGCAGCCTCTTTCTATCTGTTCCTCAGGCCTGGTGCTGGTGACGGATGCGATTGCTGGCATGGGGCTGGCCCCAGGTCGGCATACGCTGGGTCAGCAGGTGGTGGAGATTGATGGGTTGAACACCTACATTGCAGGTAAGTGCCGTCCTGCAAAAGAGCTGGGGCAGCGCTGCTACTCCTGGAGAGCTTGGCAGCCTTGCAGAGCTTGTTGGTTGTGCCACCAGCATGGGTTTTGGTGCCTGGCTGGTTAATGGCTTTGCAGTGGCTTGGCCCTGGGAGAACGAAGCAACCTGTGAAGCGGGAGGTTGCCCTGGCCTGGGGGAGGGAGGAGGAATCTGTTGATTTTTAGCTGTCCACAACACCTTTGAACATCTTGCTGCCCAATGTCACAGATGCCAGAGGTTCCAATGGGGTCAGAAAAGACAGAGAAATCCCACAGATATCTGGTATCCCTTGTCTTTACTATAACACCATTACTTCTTGCAACTGACTTTTCCTAAACTGCAAGCAGTTGGAGACTGAAAAGATATTTTGGAGAAGGATTATTCCTTTCACAGTTCCCTTCCTCTGTCTCTGGCAGCAGGTGCCTATGTTGTGAGTTAGGGTTTCAACCCGTCCAGCTGGTGTCATGGTGGAACCGCAGGGTGATGTCCCAAATCCTCTCCCTGCCCTGTGCTCACAGGCTCTCTCTCACCTCACTCTGTCACTTGGCAGCCATGGCTGTGGTTCCTTTGAATCGCTCTTCATGTGGCCCAGGATTTCTACCCCTTTTGGTCACATTATGCTTTCCCACCGCTGTGCTTCTTGCTCTGAGTTGTGGGACTGCTCAGGGCCATCCTGTTCCCCTCCCAGGCACAAAGACCCTGAGTGGCAGCGTGGCGACCATGGATACGTGTGTGCGACACTTCCAAGAAGCTACAGGTGAGCCTTGTCCACAACATTGACTCGCTGTGACCACTTCAGCAGGGAGCTCTGACTTGAAACAATGAGAAGGGCTGGGATCAGCAGCACTGACCTCAGATGAGCACCTTTTCGAGGCGACATTTCATTTTAATTCATAGCACTAATGAGAGGTGAACTCTCTTTCTCCCTTCGCACAAAGGTGAACAATTTTGCCCTCCCTCGGCCCTAGGTGTTCAGTTTTCCGTTTCCCACTGTCTCCATAGGAATGTTTCCCTTCTCCAGCTCCATATGGCTGTGGTGAGGGTGTTCCAGCTTGGGTCCCTGCCTTAGCCAGGGGTGTTCAGGCCACTCTGGCAGTGGGGCTGTTTCCTGCTGTTTGCTGTCCTAATGCTTTCCCCTTCTCTGTCCAAGGGTGCTCGGTAGAGACTGCGTTGGAGGCAGCGTCTCTGCATCCTGCCCAGCTCCTGGGGATCGAACACAAAAAGGGAACACTAAATTATGACTCCGATGCAGGTACTGGTATGGGGACAGCAAGGTACTGGGATGGGGACCACAGACTGAGGGCTCCTGGGTGCTGAAGCAAAGCAGGGGCTTTTGCAAATGCATCTTTATTCCCTGCTTCAGTGTGAGCTGCGGGGAGACTTGCTCTGCCTGGGATTTGCTCTAGGCTTTTGCTCGAGTGGTTTTGCTCTTGGACACTGGTGGCGTTTCATCAGCCCTCATCTTGGCCAGGCATGGAGCAAGAGCTGCCGTAGCAGGGATAGCAGAAGCTGTCCTGCTTCTGGGTCTGGGTGGGGAGAAGTTCTTTCCCAGGGAGCCCAGCTCCTTCCAGCCAGCTTCAGCCCCTCTGTTTCTCTGATGGCTGCTTCTTTTCTCTCTTGTCCAATGCAGATTTCCTGATGCTGAATGATGATCTGTATGTGCAAGCCACATACATCGCGGGTGAGGAAGTCTGGAGACAGGATGCATTCAGCATGTGACACTGGGCCGTCCTCGTGCCCTCTGAGGCTCCCTGGCACCGTGGTTGCCAGCTTGGGTAACCACCCCACTTCTCTCTTTAAATTCCTTCCTGCAACTCCCTTAAAGGAGCCTCATACCAAAGAGCTGCGTTTTCCAGCACAACTGCTGCTTCCAGTTACAGCCATGCCTACAACAAATTTGTTGGTGCTCAGTTGGTGAGTGGGGGATGCAGGCAGAGGTGCCTGGGGGAGGACCGTCCATCCCCGGAGCCACCTGAAGGACTGCACAGCTCTCCTGCATGAAGTCCCCAGACAGAGGTGCTCCCGTCGCTGTCTTACAGCAGTGTGAAGGCGTCCCAGCCTTTGCATTGTTTTATACAGCACACACTGACCTGGCCCAGGCCCGAGGCAGGCTCAAGCCATTTCTGTTCCTCTGCCTGCTCTTTGCCTTGCTCCTGGGCAACTGTGGCTGGTTAGACGTCAGCTTCCACCAGCTCACCTCGCAGCTCTCCACATTCAAGGTAGCAGTTGTGTCAGCAGCAGCTGAGGATCACATCCTGATCCCTGGGCATCCCACTGTCGTGTGTCCTCCAGAGTAAGACTGTCACGGCTCGCTGACTCAGTGCCATTGCGGGCTGGAATCTGCGTGGGCTGAATCCTCAGGGCAGAGATCAAACCCAGGAAAAATGAGGCATTGCTGGTCCTTTGTGCCTTTTCCCTGCATGGGCGTTGAGTCCACAGCACATGGTTGCGGCTGCAGACATAGACAGCATCCTGCCACAGAAAGCAATGTCCCTGTGTTCTATCTCAGTGGGTTCTGCAGCCTCTGTGCCCAGCCATACCTAGCGGAGCCTTTGCATCATCTGATGGGTTTGTGCATTCCTCAGGCCATAGAGAGGAAGCTTTTGCTTTAGGGGATGCATCTAGACTGGCAGTGATGGGCTCACAGCCCTTGGTCCGGCTCAGGGACTGAGGGAGGGGAGAACTGCAGTGGTTTCATGGCCTTCCAAGACACTTGATGACAGCTCGTTACTCCCATGCTCGTGATATTCTTCTCCAATACTTGACTATCAGCTCTTCCTGACACTGGACACTTCTAGGTGAAGACTGATGCTGATTCCAAAGCTATTGCAGTAGAAAAGCCTGGCAATAAGCCTTGGGCCACTTCTGAGGAGCCTCAAACCCATGAGGTGGTTTCTGTAGTGAGGGGAGGGCTTAGGGGAGGGCTTAGGCAAGGGCTCCATCCTGGCAAGGGTGGAGGCTGCGAGGCAAAGCAGGAGCCTGGGTGGATTGGCGGGAGTGTGTTGATTTTTCCGGTATCTTTTTATAACCTTTAACAGCAACATTTGAAAGTGCTTTCCTAGTACTTGAAAGGTCTGCTGGAATAACGGGCAGGCCAGGAGGATTTCTGACATCACCTGCCACCATCAGCAGAAGCTGTCAGCTCCATGATCCAATGCATTTGATGGAAACACCAAACACGGTGTGTGAGCTGGGATGTGCCACTGTGCCAGGAACCTTGGCGGGGGTACTTCTGCCTGCGGCTGGGAGAATCCAAGAGAAAATGCATCTGAAACGAGGGGTCTGACTGTTGGTTTTTTTTGTATTTCCGAAACTAAATAATCCAAATGAAACCTGAAATAGAAATGGGATCGGGCTGTGCCCAGAGCTCTGTTTGACCCCTCTGTTTGCCAGATGGATGCGGTGGTGTCTGGACGGGGCTGGGGGTGCTGGGATGGGGCTGGGGGTGCTCCTGGGGGCAGGGAAGCAGGAGGGAGGTGGTGGCTGGTGATACATGCTGGCAGCCCAGCACAAACCCTGTCCTGGGCTGCATCCAGAGCAGTGGGACCAGCAGGGAGGGAGGGGATTCTGCCCCTTTCCTCTGCTCTGTGAGGCCCACCTGGAGCCATGGGTCCAGTTCTGGAGGCCTCAGCACAGGAAGGACATGGAGCTGTTGGAGCAAGTCCAGAGGAGGCCATGGAGATGGTCCAAGGTGAAGTTGGTGAGGAGTCTGGAGAACAGGCCTTATGAGGAGCGGCTGAGAGAGCTAGGGTTGTTTAGGCTGGAGAAGAGGAGGCTGAGGGGAGACCTCATTGCTCTCTCCAACTACCTGAAAGGAGGTTGTGGAGAGGAGGGAGCTGGGCTCTTCTCCCAAGGGATGGGGGACAGGGCAAGAGGGAATGGCCTCAAGCTCCACCAAGGGAGGTTCAGGCTGGACATTAGGAAAAAAATATTTTCACAGAAAGGGTCATTGGGCACTGTCAGAGGCTGCCCAGGGAGGGGGTTGAGTCACCTTCCCTGGAGGGGTTTAAGGGACGGGTGGATGAGGTGCTGAGGGACGTGGTTCAGTGATTGATGGGAATGGTTGGACTCGATGATCCGGTGGGTCCTTTCCAACCCAGTGATTCTGTGATTCCAAGGGCTGGAGCACCTCCTGTACAAGGACAGGCTGAGAGAGTTGGGGTTGTTCAGCCTGGAGAAGAGAAGGCTCTAGGGAGACTTCAGAGCAGCTTCCAGTACCGGAAGGGCTCCAGGAACGGTAGGGAGGGGCTGTGGATCAGGGAGTGCAGGGAGAGGAGGAGGGGGGTGGT
Source organism: Phaenicophaeus curvirostris (assembly GCF_032191515.1). Lineage (NCBI taxonomy): Eukaryota > Metazoa > Chordata > Aves > Cuculiformes > Cuculidae > Phaenicophaeus > Phaenicophaeus curvirostris. The sequence continues at coordinate 15,302,403 of NC_091407.1, read as the reverse complement.
TTTCAGCTGAAAGAGGAGAGATTGAGAGGAAATCTTGGGAAGAATGTTTTGCTGTGAGGGTGGGGAGGTTGCCCCGAACAGTGGCGGCTGCCCCATCCCTGGAGGTGCTCAAGGCGCGGCCGCTCGGGTCGCTGATGCAGGCGGAGGCGGCCCTGGACATGGAAGGGGGAGGCGGCTCGAGGTCCCCTCGGTCCCACCCCCGGCCCGGCGGCGCCGCCTCTTCCTGCGCGCAGCATGGAGGGGGTGAGCTCCTCGGACCGCTCCCATCCCCCCCCCCAACGCCCTCTTTCCTTGCCTTTTCTACCCCCCTTCCTTCCCTTCCGCCTCTCCCCCACTCCCTCCCACTTCTCCCCTTCCTCTTCTCCCTTTCCCTTCCCCCCCTCTTCTCTCCCCTTCTCCCTCTCCCTCTTCCCTTCTCCCTCTCCCCTTCTCCCTCTCTCCTTCTCCCTCTCCCCTCCTCCCTCGCCTCGCCTCCCCTCCCCTCCTCTCCCCTCCCCTCTCCCCTCCCCTCTCCCCTCCCCTCTCCCCTCCCCTCTCCCCTCCCCTCTCCCCTCCCCTCTCCCCTCCCCTCTCCCCTCCCCTCTCCCCTCCCCTCTCCCCTCCCCTCTCCCCTCCCCTCCCCTCTCCCCTCCCCTCCTCTCTCCCCCCCCCTCCCCTCCCCTCTCCCCTCCCCTCTCCCCTCCCCTCCCCATTCCCCATTCCTCTCCCCATTCTCCTCTCCCCATTCTCCTCTCCTCTCCCCATTCTCCTCTCCCCATTCTCCTCTCCTCATTCTCCTCTCCCCACCTCTCTCCCAGCTGGAATCCCATCACGGGTCTCCTGGCGCAGATGTAGTTGATGTTGAGCTCAGTTCTGTGACATGGGGTGTTGGCAGACGGGTGAGCACCAAGTAAGCACAGAGGAAAAGGAGAGCTCCTCCATTTGGGGCCTTTAAAAAGAAAGGAGGATGTTCCTGAAATCGGGAAAGGAGGTCCCTAACACTGGTGTTGTTTCTCCAGGCCGGCACTTCTCCATATGGCACAGGGCACACGGGGGTCGTTCTGCCAGCCTGCGTGCCGATGGTTATGGGTTGCAGTTATTTACTCTGATATATTCTATTTCTTGTAAAACTGATGCATGTTAATCACCTTTCCCAATACTAATTGGAACAGGCGTCCTGCCCGTTATTGAGCCTGAGCTCTGCAAAGCAGCCCTGACCCTGTTTCATTGGCATCCAGGCCCCTTTGAAGTTCCCACGTAAGGTTTGAAGTCGGGGTTATCCCGACCTCCATCCTTTTTGGCTCCTGAAGCAGTGGCGAGATGCTGATTTTCCTCAGTCTTCGATACCTTTTTGCCTTTCTTCTATTCTTCAAGTATCACAGAACTGTTCTCTAGTTCCTAAGATTAGATTAAATATTATCATGGACCCTATGTAGCAGATCATATTAGTTTGCTCAGGGCTACAAGGAGAAGACAGAAAGCAAACAGGCTGTGGGGAGCCTCGGCTCGCCAGGGTGGGTGAGTGACAGCGAGTGAGAGTTTTTCTCCAATTTTTGTCGTGATGAGAACTCACGTGATGCCCTCCTGACAGGGAACTGCAGGGCCTGTGGCCCACCCGGTGCTGGTTTGATTTGTGATACAAATGGAGCTGTTGCACAACACGCCTCAATCATACCACGAGAAAAAGGGTTTCTGACCCACTGATCTGATCTCCTGCTTGAGAGAGGAGAGGACTTCGGAAAACTCAGTATTAGTTTTGCAGGTGAGAGATTTGTGCTTCTTTTAAACATTGTGCTTTCCCCCATCCCATGTCCAAGGTTCCCCAGGACACTTTCCAAGATGGGCTGGAGTGGTGCATTTCACAGCTGGAGGCAAATCTCCTCCCAACCCCAAACCAAGGTACGTTGCCTTCCTCACGCTCTGCAGCCGTGTTCCAGCCTCCATTCTCATTTAGCAGACCTGGGCACTTTTGTTTCTTCTCTCCTGCGTTTCCTACCTTTGTGCTGTATGCAATTTGTTCTGACTAAAAGCAACATAAAGCATTGAGCTTTAAGAACTATCTGTCTACAAGCAGCTTTATTTTTTCATTCCTGTGATGTCCGTTTTCCCTGTTTTCTGTGTTCTTTCTCATTTTCCCATCTAAGGGCTTGTTGTTTGGTTCTGCTGCAGCACTGCTCTCATTTTCCAACCTTCAGGAAATACTGTGTCGATGCGTCTGGCCCTTGGGTGCCAGTAGGTTTATATTTGTGAAGCCTGTTCTTCACTGTTCTTCTTCCAAGGAGAAATCACGTGAAAGATGAGTGTTTGCAGATGCATCTGAGGCGGATAGAGTTTCCCTTGAAGCTTTTTCTAGCTCTTTCTTTGTAACAGCTCTCGTTAGCTATCGGGCCTTGAATGCAGCTAGCTAAACCCCTTGAAGTAGGGGTAAGTGTGTGCTCAGGACCCTGACAGCCAGGTGCTATGAAGGTACATCACACTTTTTTGGGTGGCTGCAGCCCCACTGTGGCAGAAAGGATGTTGAGGCTCTGGAGCGAGTCCAGAGAAGAGCAACGAAGCTGGTGAGTGGGCTGGAGAACAGGCCTTATGAGGAGCGGCTGAGAGAGCTGGGGGTGTTTAGCCTGGAGAAGAGGAGGCTCATTGCTGTCTACAACTACCTGAAAGGAGATTGTGAAGAGGAGAGAGCTGGCCTTGAACACCTCCAGGGATGGGGCAGCCACCGCCTCTCTGGGCAACTTCAGCCAGGGCTTCCACACCATCATCGTGAAGAAATTCCTCCTTATGTCTAATCTAAATCTGCCTGTCTCCAATTAGTAGCCATTCCCCCTCATCCTATCACTCCATACCTTTATAAAAAGTCCCTCCTCAGCATTCCTGGAGCCCTTTCAGGTGCTGGAAGGATGCTATAAGGTCTCCTCAGAGCCATCTCTTCTCCAGGCTGAACAGCCCCAACTCTCTCAGCCTGTACTCATAGCAGAGGTGCTCCAGCCCTCTGATAATCCTTGTAGCCTCCTCTGGACCTGTTCCAACTGTTCCTTATCCTTCTTATGCTGAGGATTCCAGAACTGGACAGAATACTCCAGGCGAGGTCTCACAAGAGAGGAATAGAGGGGCAGAATCCCCTCCCTCACCCTGCTGGCCACGCTGCTTTTGATGCAGCCCAGGACATGGTTGGATCCTAGGTTGCAAGCACACATTGCCGGCTCGTGTTGAGCTTCTTGTCAATCAGCACCCCAAGTCCTCCTCCTCAGGGCTGCTCTCAATCACATCATCCCCCATCCTGTATTGAAACCGTGACTGAATGCCGGTCATGGATTAGTCAGAGGTGGTCTGAACACAGGGCACATTCAGAGGAGGGCCCATCACAGTGTGGTCTGTGGGGCCCATTGACTGACTCTTGTCTCTTGGTCTTTTTCTGGAAAGTGGCAGAGACCCAGCGCATCCTCGAGGTCCTGCGCTCCCCTGAAACTCCTTCTGTGAAGAAGCAGCAAGTAATGAACCGTGTGTTTGGGGATTGTCGTCTCAAGATGGCTGAGGATCAGAAGAGCATGGATAAGGCAGGTGAGCTTGAACTGCTCTTTCAGGGAGTGCTGGTATTTGGTTCTTTTCTGTCCCGTACTGGGACCAGTGGTGTTCAATATATTCATCAGTGATATAAACACTAAGATCAAGTGCACTCTCAGCAAGTTTGTAGATGACACCAAGCTGAGTGATGCAGTTGTCACATCAGAAGGAAGGGATGTCATCCAGAGGGACCAGGACAAGCTGGAGAAGGGGGTCTGTGTGAACCTCATGAGGTTCAACAGGGCCAAGTGTAAGGTCCTAAACCTGGGTCGGGGCAATCTGCGATTTCAGTATAGGGTCAGGGATGACATGATTGAGAGCAGACCCAAGGAGAAGGACTTGGAGTGCTGGGGGAGAAGCTCAACATGAGCCGGCAACGTGTGCTCACAGCCCAGAAACCAACTGTGTCCTGGGCTGCATCCAAAGCAGTGGGACCAGCAGGGAAAGAGGAGATTCTGCCCCTCTGCTCTGCTCTGCTCTGGTGAGACCCAGCTGGAGCCCTGTGTCCAGTTCTGGAATCCCCAACATAAAAAGGATGTGGAACTGTTGGAACACATCCAGAGGAGGCCACAGAGATGTTCTGAGGGCTGGAGCACCTCTGCTATGAGGATGGGCTGAGAGAGTTGGGGTTGTTCAGCCTGGAGAAGAGAAGGCCCCAAGGAGACCTTATAGCGACCTTCTAGTACTGAAAAGGGCTCCAGGAATGCTGAGGAGGGACTTTTTACAAAGGCATAGAGTGACAGAATGAGAGAGAATGGCTTTAAATTGGACAGGGACAGATTTAGGTTAGACATTAGGAAGAAATGTTTTCCTGTCAGGGTGGGGAGGCCCTGGCCCAAGTTGCCCAGAGCAGGGGTGGCTGCCCCATCCCTGGAGGGGTTCAAGGCCAGGTTGGATGGGGCTCTGAGCCCCTGATCCAGTGGGAGGTGTCCCTGCCCATGGCAGGGGGTGGAACTGGGTGGTCTTTGAGGTCCCTTCCAACCCAAAGCATTCCATGATTCTATGATTCTTAAATTGCAGCAGTTGTTGGGATCTCCTGTCTGACAGTGCCTTTCAGCAGGAGCTGCAGCAGCGTCCCCGTAGCAGGAATCTGGTGCAGTGATAGAAACATTATTCTTTGTCTTGTCTAGATGTGAAAGCTGGTGATGTGGAAGTGCAGCAAACCGATGGGCAGGCTTCAGACGGGAAACAATCCAACCACATCTTTGAGGCAAAGCCAGAGTGGTTTACATCACCTGACAACAGCTTCCGATTTGATTTTCCACTTCCCAAGACTGACCTGGAAGCAACTGGCCCAGCTTTGGAAGCAGCCCCCGGTGGCAGAGGTGCTGAGAAGGCACAAACCGATGCAGGAGCCGCTGAGCAGGACAGCTGGAATGGAGTCTTGAGTTTTGCTGCCTCTGAACAAGAATCCAGGTTTGCTTTCAACTTTGCCATCCTGAATGAAGACCATCCTCTGGTTCCGTTAGTTCCAACAAGCCAACATAGAAAACATTCAGCAAATTGTGAAGTGCTGGGTAGTTCACTGCCTATGGAATCAGCAGGTGTGCCGCAGATTTCAGCTATGCAGAAGCCTGAGCTGACTGAAACTGCAGGAAGTGTGCCCAAAGAGGATGGAAGCCTTGTCACGCTAAAGATCCCTCAGCCAGAGACTGCTCCTGGAGGTGAGACGGTGACAGAGAAACCAGCAGCAGAGGGAGCTGCCCAGAAGAAGAAAAAGAAGAAGAAACAAAAACCATCTGTCAGTAAAAAGGAGACAGAAGAAACTGAGATCAACAGGAAGGCAAAGGCAGAAGCTAACAGATGTCAAAATAAAGGTGCTTCCCACCAGGATGAGACCTCCCAGGTATTTAAATATTGATGGGATCCCACAATTTATAAGCTCCTGAGCAAAAGAAGCTTTATCTTTGCACCGTTTAGCAGTTAGCATGCAGGCTTGAAAACAGAGCTGAAAGAAAAGCGTTGCTGTCTATTTCTTATGGCAGCTCTTTGCTTTGCTTTTCCAGACAGCTGAGGAAACTCACTAGTGGGAAGGAAGTTAACGCTCAGCGTCTGCTTCAAACATATTCTGAAGCTTCTCATGTTGACACTTGTGGTGGCTGATCCTTGCAAGCTGGGTGCTGCGTTTTCTTAAAACAATAGATATATAAAATGGAGAATCGCAAAATCCTGCTTTTGGTGCTATCTTACACTGAAGTTACACTGAGCATTCCCTGCCCCTTGAAGTGTTCCACCAAGGCGCTGCTTTCTCAGCAGCCCTGCCAATAAACATTGCTGAGTACCAGAAAGGCAAACAGATTTGAAGGGGATGTAAAGAAAGCCCTTCTAGTCTGCTGGAAGGAAGAGGCAGCATGAGGACTTTCGTGTTTACACGTGCATAATTATTAGGAATTGCTTCAGCCCCAGAGGGCAGCCCTGTTGCTTCTCCCTTCTATTTCTCAGTTAGGCAGGTGGCTTTGCTTGGGACTTGCCTTCTCCCATCTTCGTGGGCTTCAACTCCCTTCTCCTCTTGCATTTCTGTTGAGCCAGGAGCTGAAACAGGCAGGAGCTGAAACACCAAGGCTCAGCTTCTGCCTTAGTCCATTGTTTGCTTTTGGATTTTGAGCAGGCTTGGGGTTAGGGTTTTGTTGTTGATGCTTATTCCTCACACCTGTAAGTTGATCAGACACGTTCTTTGAGAAGAAAGGCACTGGGCAGCTTTCCAGAAAAGTGGCATCATCTGAATGGCAGCCAAATGTTAAATCCATCAGATAGAGGCAGTAGGTTGTAAATCAAACCTTTGTTCAGTGCTTTAAATTTATCCATTGAAAAGCACAGCAGAGAAAATGTTGTGCAGGCTATAAAGTGCTCACCAGAACATGACTTTTGGAATAGTCCTGACTTCATGCACGTGCCTTTTCTCCTGTGTGCAGCTGCTGCTCTCATATTTGGATGATGTGTTTGGACCTGAGAGAATTTGGCTTGTTCAGCCTGGAGAAGAGAAGGCTGTGGGGAGACCTTAGAGCAGCTTCCAGTGCTGAAAAGGTCTCCAGGAAATCTGGGGAGGGACTCATGATCAGGGAGGGCAGGGATAGGATGAGGAGGAATGGTTTTCAGCTGAAAGAGGGGAGATTGAGATGAGATGTTAGGAAGAAATGTTTTGTTGTGAGGGTAGGGAGGCCCTGGCCCAAGTTGCCCAGAGCAGGGGTGGCTGCCCCATCCCTGGAGGTGTTCCAGGCCAGGTTCGATGGGGCTTGGAGCCCCTGATCCAGTGGGAGGTGTTCCTGCCCATGGCAGGGGACAGAACTGGGTGGCCTTTGAGGTCCCTTCCAACTCAAACCATTCTGTGAGTCTCTGAATTCCTCATACTCACTCTGCTCCCTGTTGCCTCACAGTCGGATGAGCAGCTGCGGAAAGAGGTGGACTGGTGTGTGGAACAGCTGGAACTTGGCCTGAAGACGCAGAAGTCCACTCCAAAGCAGGGTAAGTACTCCAGTAAATGAGAAGTCTCCCCTGTGGGAAGGGCTGGCGAGTGGGCAGTAGCAGAGCCCGTGGGGACCCACTCTGCGTTGTGTCTCCTTTGTGCTGCTGCAGCCGAGGAGGCTCTCCGTGCGATCAAGACGCTGCGCAGCAACAAGGCTCCGCTGGTGAAGAAGCGTCAGGTTATGAGAGCCATCTTTGGAGACTACAGGAAGAAGATGGAGGAGGAGCGGTGCAAAGAGCTGAAGCTCATGGAAGCAGGTAGGAGAACTTTGCATGCTGGGGGAAAAGCACAAGAAAAGGCTTCACTCTTGCCCTCCCTATTGCTTTATAGAGTTCGAGCTCACTGTATGAGATGACTGAATGTCTCTGATTGCTCTTTTTTCTCATCTGCAAGCTGCAAAATCTGCCAGGATTGTGGAAGTGAAGGGAAATGCCTGCAACAAGAACTGTCGATTCTTCCGGAAGCGCTCAGGAGCTTGCAGGACAAGCCAAGGCTCAGCAGAAACCCCAGCAGAGTCACCCAGGACACTTACCACAGACTCATTCCAGTTCCCAACTTCCCAAGAAGAGTTTTACTTTAATTTCTTTTAGGAAAGTCTCTTAGACTAAAACTATGGCTAAATGCTGTGCCAAATCTCCTACAAACTTCAGAGTGATGAAAGGATGCTGTGCAGCAGAAAATGTTATGCAAGAATCTATGTATTTCCTAAAGAAAGGATCCTATTTTGTTGTGCCTTATCTAGTGTAAGATGTCTGCCTACTGCACATATGACCCTAGGACTCCTCTGTAGAATGATGTAGAGTCTGGAAGGATCTGCTTTTCTTCCTGTAGAGTTGCATGAACCTAAGAATCTGTCTTTTATACCAGGAGACTTTCCCATTCTCCCATTGCTTTTCTAGCAGCAGGGGAACACACACAGGATAGAATGGTTCGTACTGAGGATTCAGTGGCATACACAGGGTGGATAATCGCGTGCTGCCACTCTGCAAGGCTGTGTGAATGCAGCTTGTGGGTTTGGGAAAGCACCAGATGGTGTGTCCATCTCTGCCCACTGGAGAGAACGAGGCCAGGGTCTTGCCAAACTAATCTGATGGCCTTCTGTGACAAAGTGACTCGACTACTGGATGACGGAAAGGCTGTGGATGTATCTTCCTGGACTTCAGTAAAGCCTTTGACATGGTTTCGCACAGCATTCTGCTTCAGAAACTGTCACCTCTGGCCTGGACAGGCACACACTCTCCTGGGTGGAAAACTGGTTGGCTGGAGGGCCAAGAGAGTGGTGGGAAATGGTGTTAAATCCAGCTGGAGGCCAGTGACAAGTGGTGTCCTCAGGGCTCAGTGCTGGGTCCAGCCCTGTTCAATGTCTTTATCAATGACCTGGATGAAGGCATCGAGTGCACCCTTAGCAAGTTTGCAGATGACACTAAGCTGGTGGAAGTGTTGATCTCCTGGAGGGTCGGGAGGCTCCAAAGGGATCTCAACAGGCTGGATCCATGGGCTGAGAGCAATGGCAGGAGGTTTAACAAGGCCAAATGCTGGGTCCTGCACTTGGGGCACAACAACCCTGAAGAGCTACAGACTAGAAGTCTGGCTGGAAAGCTGCCTGGAGCAGGACGACCTGGGGGTGATGGTTGACATCGACTGAACACGAGCCAGCAGTGGCCCAGGTGGCCAAGAAGGCCAATGGAGAGGACGGAGCTGGGCTCTTCTCCCAAGTGACAGGGGACAAGACGAGAGGGAATGGCCTCAAGCTCCACCAGGGGAAGTTCAAGGTGAACATCGGGAAAAAATATTTCACCGGAAGGGTCATTGGGCCCTGGCAGAGGCTGCCCAGGGAGGGGGTTGAGTCACGTTTCCTGGAGGGGTTTAAGGGACGGGTGGATGAGGTGCTGAGGGACATGGTTTAGTGATTGATGGGAATGGTTGGACTCAATGATCTGATGGGTCTTTTCCAACCTAGTGATTCTACGATTCTATGACAATGATAAGGGAATTTGAAGAGCAACACATCACAGTTGACTGAGCAAGTTTGATTATAATGCTCTGAGGGAAAACTTGGGTCAACAAAGCATCAGAGGGCAGTCACTTGAACCCAAACCCAGGCAGTGCCTTTTGCCAGCAGAACATCCCCCATCCAGCCCTGGGCTCCCCTCACACCAATGGAGCTTTTGAACCCTGACGTTGCAAACCCAGCACATCCCGTCTGTGCCTGTTCTCCCAGGCCCATCCCAGGGCATCCCTGCCTCTTCCCCAGCAGGAGGAAGAGGAGAGGGTCTGCTGGTGAGGGGTAAAACTTGCTACCCAATGTCCCTGGAGTCGCTGAATGGGCAACTGGTACCGATGTGCGGGTTTCCCTCGCTTAGGCAGCAGCTCAGCGCTACAGCCCTGAAATCCCCCACCTTTGGTTCCAGGAACACTGCAGGAATGGACGTGGGGGTAACTTCAGGAGGAAGAGACTCAGTAAACTTTCCTGGGCCTGCCTGGTGGTTTATTGAAAAGAGAAAACCCATGAAAGGCCTTGAGCTGCCTGGCAGCAAGGATCCGGCCTCTGCTGCCACACTCCTCTCGCTTCCCCTGCTAACGGGGATCCCAGGCAGCTGCTGTGTTAGGTGATAACACCCTAATGTCTGTGCCCCCCAAGAGAACAGAGCTGGAGAGGGATCCAGCTGGCTCCCATGTGGATTACAGAGGGAGAAAATGGATCTGCAGGCATTAGAAGTTATATATTAATCAGGTGCCCACATCCCTGTGGGGCAAATCCCTGCCGTGCGGGCCAGGGGAATCACGGCAAGTGAGGAGGAACAGTTGGAGTTGGGGGCAGGTGATCCCGGTTTTCTTGTGCCGCTTGGCAGCACAGGATTGCCTGCATCAGGGGGAGAACCAGGCAGTGGATCCCCCAAACCAACCCTGCGGAAGGCGCTGCAGCGGGCACGAGCCTGTTGGAGGCGGCAGCCCAGGGAACGCTCTTCTCCTCGGGGTTTGGCCTCCACTCGAGGGTTTGGCAGCCGTGGGTATTCCCAGAGCACGGTCGAGCGAGGGAGATGTGCCTATAGACACGGGCAGGGCCCGGCTCTGCTCCTGCCTTCCAGAGAAAACTCCAGCACCCAGGAGCGTGAACTCTCCTTTGTGATTCCGGCCATGGAAGTGAGCAGCCTGATGGGTTTTGCTGCTATTCCAGCGTTTACTTGTAATAAATACAGAGCTGCTCAGTCCCTGCATTTCTGACTTCCTATCCTGGTCAGGTGCAGCTGTGAAACCGTATCCAGATGGTCCAAGGCCTTCTGAGGGGAACAGGGAGCAACTGGGAAAGTGAGAAATGGGGGAGCCACAGTGTAAGAGTTGGTGTGTGGCTGGTTCTCTCAGTGCCAGCATCGCTGCTGAGATCAATAGCGATTTGGAGGATGCCACGTGCCGATTGGAATGAGGAGGCACCAAAATGGCCAGAGGAAACCTGGTGGGAGTCTGGCAGAGCCCTGGCAACAGCACGACTTGGGGTGACATCACACATTGCCAAGCATGATGCAACAATCAGAGGGGCGAGGGGTTGCGGCCTTCCCTGGTTGCTGCTCCTCAGAGCAGAACTCACAGCGATTGGTGTGAGATGCTCACGATGAGTGAGAGAGATTTTGAGATGGCTTTGGAGCCAGAGGATGCTCAGGACATCCCAGCCATGCGGTTAGTGCTTGGAAGGGGCTGTGAACGTTGGTAGAGGAGAGCTGGTCACGCTGTGCTGGGAAATGGGCGGCGTGTCCGTGCCATATCTGGGGCAGCTGAGCCTTGCTCATCACGTTCACTCTTGTTCCAAGCGTGTGTGTCCATAAATGTGCTGTCGCTGTCTGGGTGATCACAATTTGCCCTTCTCACCTCCTCTTCTTCCTTCAGAAACATCAATGTTGGAGCTCAGTTTCAGGCAGAGCTACCAGATCTCCAACACAGATTGGAGTTGGAGATAGCAGAGGAGGGAGCCTCGCTGGTTTGGAAACCCTGGGGAGACATGCAGACCAACCCCGAAACCCAGGACACAGGTTCCTTTATTGCCTTTTTTTTTAAAGCCTCTCTGAGCTGAGGTGCTGGGGTACCAAAATCCCACCTTTCACTGCCTCTCGCTGCACATTCCCGTTCCCTACTATCTTTTCTCCCCCACTGTCCCTCCTTGCAGCCTTAGAGGGAAGGTTGTCTCTCAGTTTGGGGAGAAAAGTGAATAAACATTACATGGGATAATCTTAGGAGCATCTTCCATGGGGTCAGGGACATTTGTAGCTGTCCTGCCTGCATGGATCCTGGAAGAGGGGAGATTGGTCTCTGGAGTTGTCAGTTCCAAAGCTGCTTCTGAGGCAGAGACAGTGACACCCGGATAACTGGGACATCTGGCTTTTCCTATGCCTTTCCCTGCTCTCCAGTCTCCCTGTGGCACTTGTTCTGCTTTCCCTCTGCCTGATAGCTCACCTTTGCTTGGCAGAACCTGACTCTCTCTTGGTTTTCCTTGCCTTTGTAGTCATGGGGCTGCTCAACACAGCCTGCCCCAGGAACATCCCGGGGGCAGGAAGGAACATCGAGCTGGTCCTGCACTGCCTGCATCAAACTCAAGGCAACATCATGGTAAGGATCAGCATTTAAATTAATAAGGGCCTGGGGGAGCCTTTGTTCCTGGTGGGAGCTGACTCTTGCCACAGTCTGCATTCACCTCCTAAGGGATCACAGACCCTGTCCTGGTGCAAACCTCACAGCTTGTTTCGGCTCCTGGACATGAGGTGATGCTTTGAGAATATAAGTACAGCTACCCTGCAAGCTGGGAATGGAGGAATTGCCCCGTTAGAGAAATCCTGAGGTCTGCTCTGGATAAACATCGTACGCTTGACATTTGCAACACCTTAGGGCACTCCTAGCCCAGAAAACACCTCCAGCCTGGCTCCTGTTCAGCATGGAATGGGTCTTTTCCAGCCAGCATGAGCAAAATCTTCCTGCTGTGTCCAGAATTTCTGACACGGCACCACAGCTGAAAGCAAGAATTCACCTGTTTGCTCCTCCTTGGGGACAATCTAAAGTCTTTTTCCATGAAATCTTGCAGGAGGCTATGGAGCTGCTGCTTTCTGGGGGGCCACAGAAGTCGGAATCCCACCCTCTGGCTGGTTATCATTACTCAGGTAAACTGGAGTACAGCCCAATCCTTCACCTGGAAAGGCAGCAGATGCTGCGGTTCCCTTTCTGTCTCCTGAGTTAAAACAAGGTGTGAAGAATGAGCTGTGTTCTTTGGGGCAAAGAGAGCTGGTGCAAATCACTCTGCTCTTAGGGATGTGGTGCTTTTTCTGCTTGGGGAATGCCCCATCCTTCTGTTTCAGCCACTGCTTTACGGGCTCTGCCCTGCAGTGACTCCCAACAGGAGGAGCACTCCAAAACAAGGCCAGATCCTCCTGGCTACACTTGCTCATTCCCTTCTGAAGGAGAAAAGAGGTTGATCTGTGAGGAACAAGCGGTGCTGGTTTCTCTGCGAGCGATCTGAGGGTCTGTGTGTTTATTGCCAGGCTGTGACACTTGGACCCCCAAGGAGAAGCAGCTCTTCCGAAAGGCTTTCTCCAGGCACCGGAAGAATTTCCACCGCATACAGAAGAAGGTAAAGGCGTTTGACCCAGGAGGATGTGGGCCTGTCAGCGGTGATGGCTTTGACCTAGGAAGCTGTATTTGGAGTTGTGTGTTGGGATTCTGCTCTGTAAGAAGCATCCGCTGGTTTTCAATGCTCAGCAAACACGGCTCCATCACATCATTTGCACAATTCCAGCAGAATATTGAATCTCTCTGCTACCAAACACCAGACAGATTCAAATGTCAGTGAAATGTTCTGCTGGCCACCTGTGCAGAACTTGCAGTAATGTCCTTCCCACTCTTCTGTGGAGACTTTCAGGGACAGGCAGGTTTGGTCTATGTCCAACCTCAACGTCAACCCTCCGTACGACAGAGCATCCAAGCACATTTCATTGGGATACCTGGAGAGAGCAGGGAAAGGAAAAAAAAGAGCAAGATGGGTTTGACAAATACTTGTGTGTTCAATGTTGTACAGCGGTGGTTGCGTTACGGATTGTCGCTGTGTTTCTCACAACAGATTCGGACCAAGACGGTGGCACAATGTGTAGAATATTATTACACCTGGAAGAAAAAGATCGTGTTTGATCCGGTGCGTGCAAGAGCCAAAGAGAGACAGCGCAAGGCAAAGCAGGACCAGGTAGAAGGGAGTTTGGCAATTTAGTGTTCAGAGAAGTTCACCAGACTTGGGCTGCTCCGTTCTCCTGCAGGATGGAAGCATTCAAATTGCCTGGGCCATTGGGAGATAATGCAGGCTCAGCTGAGCCTGAGGAGGAGGAGGAGGAACTGACTTGAGCTCTCTACTTTCCAGGCTGTTGGCGGCCCCAGGAAGCGGGGCTGGCGTGTGCGGGAGGAGAGCCCGGAGCCACAGCAGAGGGCTCCCAAGAAGAGACCTCGCAGCGCCAGCAACCCAAGCCAGTTACCACCCAAGGCTGGAAGTGGAGACACTCTGAGTCTATTTGCCTGTCCAGAGTGTGGAAGGTAGCATTCATCTTTCTTCTGGAAGCCCCCTGCTTTTGGTTAGAAGAGATTTCACCTTCCCCAGCTGCCCGGGGGAAGAATAATCAGAGCTGAGGGCAGGCTGAGGATTGCCCCTGCCCCTTTGGAATATACAGCCCTGTCCAACACAGACATCTGCCTTGGTTAACTCCTCACACCTCCCACAGCCAGGGCTGCAGCACAATGAAAGGATTCAACTCTGTTGCACCACATGGCAGAAAATCACAGCAGTAGAAATAACAGAGCTTGGTGTAATGATGTTTATTGGAGTAAAGAGATCCCTGTTTGTCCTCTAACTCCCAGGGTGCTTACCACGCAAAACAGGCGCAATGCACACGTGAAACGCCATCGGGCACGGGAGGAGGACCTGGACTACCTCAAGAAGGTCAGGTGGCCCTTAAAGAGGCCAAAAATCGAAGATCAACCATATGAATGCCTGTCGCTGAGCTCCAACTGAGCGAAGAAATGTTGATTTTGGACCAGCAATGAGGTTCGCTTTCCTCATCCAGAAAACAGCCATTCTCTACATCTGGGCAGAGAATGACCCCTGGAGAGGATTAACGCCGTGATGTTGCTCCTGCTCTTCCATCCAGACTAACAGGATTTTTTTCTTTTTTCAGCAATGCCAGAAAACATCTTTGGCTCCTTCCAACCACGGAGCAGTGCTGGCCAAAGCTCTGAAGAGTCACTACCTTGGGGGGTGGGAGAGAGGGTGGGGATCATAGCTGTGAGTTTAGACGTGTGGGTGGAGGTGTTTGTGGATGTTGGTGTTTGTGTGGTTGTTGTTGTTCTAATAAATGTGATGTTCTGTACTGAGAAGGTGTGCAGGAATCCAGTTTGTGGCCCCAGCACCCAGTTACAGTTCTATGTGGTTGGGGGATTACCGGCTTGTGTAGAAGAGTGAAACAGCTGGAGAGCTCTTGAGCTGCTTTTGTTTAAAGGAGCCCTTTGCCTCCCTTTCAAACCAATGCTGGGTGCCTTCAGCCTCGCTTTTGCTCTCAGTTTGGGACTTTAGTGCTCTTCAAAAGAGGTGGAACGGGGAGATGCATGAGCAATTGTCGTCACATTTAATACCTTCTTTTGTCATAAATGCAAACCAAGTGCCACCACTAACACCAGCGGATGAGGCTCCAGCACACAAACGACGTCGCTGCGTCCCGTTCTCATCCCAAGCGCAGCCCAGGGCTGCCAGGGAGTGCTGCTTTTGGGTTTCGAGGAATTAATATTAAGCATACAAAAGCTGAGGTGCTATCAAACTTACTGTTTTCATGGTGTTTATTAAGATTAAAGAACATCTTGTACACAACCTTGCACCCCCAGCCCACGCCTTTCCTGGCCTGTGATGCAGCACAGAGCTGAGAAATAGATATTTTTTACCCTTACCTTGCTTCAGGTAAAGCCAGAGTTGCCTAAATGTTATAAAATCATAGAACGGCTCTGCTGTCACATTCCTGCACACACTGGAAAGAGGAAAACAACTCTGAAATTCAATGGTTACATCTTAATAAAATCACACCCGAGATGTACTTCTCCAAGAACACCTCTAGGGAAGGTAAGCCAAGAATATTAACTGGTTCACAAAACAAGCCCCACTGTACCCAGTACAATAACTCTGATAAAAGGCACCTCTCCATTCCAAGAAATAATACCCCAATCACCTCCTGAAGTGCTTCCCACACAGCGGGTCCAGCTGCCAACAGCTGAGAAATGGATGTAAGTACGTTCACCAAGAAGTGACCTTCTAGCAGCACAGGTAACAGATCTTGCTCACACAAGTTCCTCAAGGAACTCCACCTCCCTCCAACTTCCCACAGATTCACCCCAAGTGATACAGAAGGCAAGGCTCAAGCTCTCCCACATGGCAATCGCACCTTCCCGCAGGATTTACACCACTGGCACACAACAAACTGCTGCGGCTGCACCTTCAGCCCAGTTCTTACTCACACACAAAGCTCCAAGTGTGAAGGAAAAGCTGTGTCCAAACCGCTGCCCCAACGGGAAATAGTTACTAACTGCAAACGCAGACAATACAAAGCGTTTATTTGCTGTTTATCAAATCCATGCACCTCCAGGAATGAATCGGCTTTTCTGACTCCCTCCTCCTCCCCAGTCAGTCGTTCTGCCCAAACAAAGGAAGAACAGTCTGGTCCCAACTCTCATCCCAGCGCAGCTGCTTGCACGCACGGAGGTTCTCCCTGAAGCTGTGAAGTTTTCCTTCCAGTGTAGGGAATCCCAAGAAAAGCATCTGTGGGTTAAATAAGGAAGACCACAGCAAAACACCATCATGTCACATTTCAGCTTCATTCCAACCTCCCCACACTTATCCCTCAGCTACAAGGCTGCAGGAGGAGAGAGCTGTCGGTAAACAGCGCACAATGACAATATTTCAGTGTCGCTGCCAGCTTCGTATCCACGTTCCAAAAGAAGCGAGGCCAGGAACATTCACCAGGCAGAGCGTCTGAGGATGCACAACACAGAGCTGGCAGCCAGAGGGGAGGCAGCTCACATGGCGGCACCTCCGTGACTAAAGCTGCTAGGAAGATAAATCAGTCCAGCCTTTACCTTCAGTTGTTCCGCAAGTTCATTCCAGTCCCGAAATATCAGACCATTCTCATCATGCTTCACAAGCTCATGTAAGCTGTCAAGAGAAGCCACGGAAGAAAGCGTCAGACAGAAAGCAGCGAATGGGACAGAACACGCTTAGGAGTCGTGTGGGGCCTTTGGAAAGACTCCGTGAGGGATCCTGGATAGCAAGAGACAAGCTCCAGGCCTGGCAAATGGAGTGGAGCTTTAAAGCTTTTACATGTGAAGATTGTTTCTCCCGTCGCCGTCACACTATCCCAGCCCAGGGTCCACGATCCAGCTCACAAGATCTCCACAGACAGTATCTCTTCATTTATAAATGTTTCCTCAAGAGGCAGTGAATTGCCAGGCTGACCACACACACACACTCACCCCTCACAGAAACAAAGGATTACAGGGTCAGTTTTTAACACAACTGGTTGCATTAAATGCTCCAAACTTTGTAGAAACTAGTGTCAATTTTTTAAACTGACCTTAAATAAAACCATCTTGATTTCTAATTTATGTTGCTGAATTATGGTTGGACTCGATGATCCGGTGGGTCTCTTCCAACCTGGTTATTCTATAATTCTATGATTCTATGATTAAAACCCAACATTGTTATGGTATAAGGGCAGGATCTCATTTGATATGTGCAGCAGAACTGCTTTGTAAGGATGTTGTTTCATACAATCCACTTAAACTCTATCAGAAGCAGCAAGCTCTTACCATTCAAAATGTATCGCGCACACAGGTAAGCAACAGCCGAACATATCCACCACCTTCATGGGTAGATCCAAGCCGCTGGATGACTTGTGCAGACACACCCCCAGGTCTGCTGAGCCTGGAGACAAACAGAACAGATGGAAGGCTGAGCTCTCTGCAAACAGCTCCTCCAGTCTCACTGCAAACCTTTCTGCTGATGTTTTGGTTTCAGTGATGCAAGTGGAACACTGGCTGCTTGCAGCACCATCCACACTGATGCAGTTTCAAGCACTCAGAGGGGAAAAAAGTGCAATATGCTTTGTTTCCAGTCAGTCTGGCTTTAGAAACACGCCAGGCGATGGCAAATTCAATGAAAGGGAATTTTAAACATTGCATGTATCATAAAACAGCCTTTCTGCCTCTGTATCTGCTAGAATTGGTTAAGCACACAGGAAAACTCCATATGATCCAGGCAGGATAAGCAACAGGGCTCACTAGCAGCTGCCTCCAGCTCAAGTGAGTTCAAAGCAGAGAAATCAGTGCGATTTTATAGACGTTATCTTCACAAGTTGAAAATTACCAAGCAAAGACTTGTTCTCCAGCTGCATGGCAGCTCAACGCCTGCTGACTGTACACCAAGTTGAATACATATTTTACTACTTAATTAAGCTTACTCACACTTTACGCTAATCCAGTGAACACGCTGAGGGAACACTATTCCAAGGGCTTGTTAATTTAGATTTCAGCTATTTTTGGTTGCTCAGCCAAAATCTTCATGATTTCATTTACTGAAGTGACCCTGAAAGTGCACTGGAAGATGCACAGGCACGCTGTATTTCAGCACAGTTAGAAGAAACAAAGAGTACAAAGAACAGGCTGAAACAGCCACGCAGGCACTATGCTTACTTCTTGGGAGAAGAGTGAAAAGCTGTAGTTAGGAAAATAGAGCAGTTTTGCTGGCATGATCAAACCTAGGCACAGCACACATGAAGCTGTCACTAATCAGCACTTCATTCCCTTACTGTGTTCTATCAGCTCCGGTGTCAGACCTGCAGCAGCTCTCTCCACTTTTGCTAAGTGGTTTTTCATGCATTCTCAAGTCCATCTCATAATTCACTACTTACCGAGCAAAAGTGGGTAATCCTCAGCTTCCAGCCACGGTGTACAGATCTGGATGTGTTTCAAGTGCAGTTTATTTATCAGTCCATTATAGTAGTCTTTCAGGGGTCCTTTACCTGTTAAAACCAGAAAAGAAAAATAGATATAACAGTCTTTTTGAACAAGATGACTGAAAACAGTGTGGTCTGTGCCTCTTGCTGACTCTGCTGTTGTACGAGGCACACACAGGACACCATAAGCCCCCAAGGACACGCATAGGACTGAGTCCCCTCTAGGGCAACAAGAACCCAGCATTATTTATATTCCACTTCCAGAAGAGTCGGCCATCCACACCCCCAGCCTCAGGTTTGTTTACAGCCCTAAGATAACCAAAGAACTCAGGGCAAACTTCATCAGAACAACTAGCCCTTCAAAAATCACACTGCGGTTTAGTTTGCTCTTAACAGGACTGTTAGCCAAACGCATCCCTTCTGCCTACACAGCTTGCTGGCAAACCCTAGTTTGATGAAGTCTTTCCCAACACTAAATAAAAACCTTTCTGCTTCACACTTTAAATAGCAAATTGTAATTCCTTTTGCTGCAGCATCTCAATGCTGAGCTGAAAATCTTCTGTCTGTGTTATAACGCACAGCTCTACCAGGCAGGCCAAGAGCTTTTCCTCTGTGAAGAGGTGCTGTAACGGCCCAACTGACCAGAGATAAAGACAACAGGACCTCGTCTCTTCACCATCAACAGAAGAGTCAGCATAAAACAAAAGTGAAAATAAAGTCTTCAGTATTAGCATGGAAAGAACTGTAATACAAATAAACCCTTACCTGTTATCACACACACTAATGATGGAAGCTCGGCTCCCTCATCAATGTACCGCTCATAAGCTGGAGAACATAAAAAGTGGTTAAAGTCAACAAATATACAGACACCTGGTTTAAGAGTAAATGTAGCAATGTTAACATATGCAAACTCCTGTACAAGTCAGTTATGGTCTGTTTAAATGAATTCATGAAGTGTTTGTTCTAGCACACCATATCAGCCATTTCAGTATCGCAACTTAGAAACTGCAGCTGCAAAGACTACACAACCAGACAACGTGCACTCCCTGCTCTCCTCTGATCACAGTCAGCACACGTAGCTTAGAAAATGAAATAGCAATGGACAAGCTGCTTAGAACTATTAATTCTCCTGGCAACTACTCTAATTGAATCCAGATGTTGCACTGCTGTGTTCCAACTCCTACTCTTAAACCACCAATTAATCCCATACACTTGTATTTTAACTTGAATCTAGAAGCACTGTTCCTCAGCAAAACCCCTCGAAACTGTTCAGAAAGCAACCATTCTCCTTTGAATTGGTGAGATGAATTCCTTCATACCTACCTTCTAGAGCTTTTAAAAGGACTGAGAAGTCTTCATCCTCTGAAAGAGAAGGCTTTATTAGTGACATTCATATTTCTACCATTTATAGTAAAATTGTTGTCTTTAAATAACAACAACCAAGATTCTCCTCACCTTCACCTCAGTTATTTAAGTATAGAATCTGCTTTTCCCATTAAACATCTGCTGGAACTGTTTTCATAAACAAAACACAGTGTTTGCTTGCTGCCCTTATGGGCAACAGGACAGACAAATGCCACAAATCCTGCACAGCCTCAAAGCTGTCAAGTTAAACATTTCTAGTTTCTAAATTAAGTGTAGAGCTTGCCCTGTTAATTCAAAGGCACAGACAATTCTGCCCATAGTTGCCAGCAAGGAATTTGTTTCCAGTTTCTGGTCGCCTTTTCACACAGGGCAAAACCCATAACATTATGTACTCTACATTATCAGAAATAAAGGCATACGTATTTGAGTTTATTAATCCATTTGACACCGCCACGCAGGACAGTACATCTAGAATGGAAATTAGAAAGTAAGTAGGAAATCTCTTTACTCATTCTTGAAGCCAAGCCTCTACACTGTAGCTCTATAATTAAAATACAACTTAAACCCCAGTGTGTTTAACCCCTGAGGGATATCCCATACAATCTGTCTTTACAGCCTCTTCAGCCAGATGAAGGAAAAAAGCAACCTTGCCACTGACAATTTAAACCTGCCTCTACAGCACAGAGACTGTCCAGAGCAAGGAGGTACAAAAGCCTTTATTTTACTGTTTGTTAACCAGTGGTTAAATAGTAAATATAAAGCTCTTTGCTTCCAAACCTGTCCAGCTTGTGCTGCTGATTAGAAGAGCTGGCCGCCCACTGGGTTTTAGCACGTGTCTGGTTTTCTCATCCACTTCTGTGAAGGCAGACCTCTCGGCACCCGAACCGACAGACTCTGTACTACGGAAAAAGGGTTTACTCACAAAAAGGGGTTTTGTCCTCACAAACAGGAGGAAACACTACACTTAAGCAGCAGAAATTGCCAAACACTTTGCTTCTGAGCTGCAGAGAGGCTTCATCGTAACAATGACTGTATTTCATCTTCCTTGTTGCTACCATGGGCCCACTGACACGACAAGTACCAGCACGATCCCACCTTTATCGAAGCATTTTCCTTGACAGGCTGAGAGAACAGCCTCTCTTTCCAGCTCTGTCTCAAACTCACAGCAGAGCCAGGGGCCAACAGCACATGGATTCAGCTGAACTCAGAGCCTGTAACTCTACCGTGGGCCTTCCCAAAGAGAAGCTGCTACACACCATGGCTTTCACTGCTTTTCCAAGCATTAGTTTGCTAAAAGAACGCTGTGTTAAAGCTGTCTGCTACAGGAGACACCCTGCACACAGCCAGAAGAACGCTTAGCACAGACCACGGTCTGGAGAGCTCTCTCCAGGAAGCGAATGGAAGGGCTGCTGTGAATGAAGCCTCCCACCACCATCACTTCATTCATAGAATCATAGAATAACCAGGTTGGAAGAGACCCATCGGATCATCGAGTCCAACCATTCCTATCTATCACTAAACCATATCGCTCAGCATCTCATCCACCCATCCCTTAAACCCCTCCAGGGAAGGTGACTCAACCCCCTCCCTGGGCAGCCTCTGCCAGTGCCCAATGACCCTTTCTGTGAAAAATTTCCTGTCACTTTCCAATCACTGTTTGATGACTTCACTTACTCTGGTGTCTCGCAGCAGCAATTAAGCCAATCTTTATGCACCGACTGCTGGCCATGAGCACACAGACACCACTTTGCCACTGCCAGCCAGTAACCCGGGACCCCAGGTACACCTGTTTCTGGTAACCAAGTGCAATAACTTCATGTCATTCGGTTAAGAACTGTAACCGCGTGCTTTGCTTACATGTACCGTGGTTTAAATGGTTCATAGTCTTTGGCAAGTTTCAAGTACAAATGATGTTGAAGTTCTAATGGTGTCTCCTTAAAATAGGAAGCTGGTCTGTCATACAGAGTCACTGCCCTGCAATGAAATGGATTCTCAACGTAAATAACAAACAGATGTAACACAACATACACAGCACAGTGACAGGCTACAGCAAGCTAAGGCAGAAGGAATTAAGTAAATCAATACAGCAAAATAAGTAATTTTCTGACTCTTACAGCCTTCTGTACTCCTGGAATTTGCTGGAATACACCAAGGTAGATAATTAATCCTGTAAGAAAGGATCCTCTTCTTGTGTGCATACTCAAGCAGGTAATGCAACTGTACAAACTGCAGATGTATTTGTCCTGACTTTCAGACTTGCCTCATAACTGTTCCCGAGCAGCTTTGATCCTAGAGCCCTCTGACTGCAGAAGGAACATCTGCAAGGCAGACTAATTGTTAAAAACCACAGTGACGTCTGCCTCATCCTGATTTCAAGCAAACTTCCATAATGCCTGGACTGCCACCCTCTAGTCAATGGGGTGTTAATTATGACAGCTAATGAAGATTCCTGAATGCCTGCACTCCACTGGCTCAATACAACATTGAGCGAACATGTTCCAGTGGTGATGGATGGGCTCAGGAAAGCTGCTTTGTAAGATCCCTGCAAATCCAGAATCCTCAGGGATCTGTTGTTCCATTTCACTTTGCGCATACACACACTAATTTGTCAGAGGGACACGACTTACCTGATACCACAATTCAACCACAGATCTTCTCTCATCGCGTTAGTGACACACAAGTTGTAGTCGGCCAAACGCCCAAAAAGCTTCTCGTACCTGACAAAAATGAAATCTTAGTTAGAATCCACAGGTGGGCAATCACATTAAACAAACAATAACTGTCCCCAGAAAACCTGAAGAAACTCAGCTACCGCAGTGACTCAAATTTAATTACTGATTACTTACTGACTTCTTATACTGAAGCAATATCAGTTTATGAGAGACAACACAGCATGACTCCTTGTCCTCCAAGACCTAGGAACACCACACTCGAAAGTCTTTACAACCTTTACCTCCATGTAACCAATTGAATTCAGCAAGAAACAGGCACTTAAAGATGAGATGGAGCATTAGAGAATAAAAAAAACTGTACATACACAGGAATTCTAATAGCAAGATCAAAGTTTGCATGTACACAGAAAAGCAACCCACCTACTTCATCAAATTGCCTTCTCACATGTTTAACGAAGGCATTTTACAGAACGTGCTTCCTGAAACAGAAAGCAGTTCAACACAGCAAAACCCAGAATCCCTTCACAGAAACAGCCCCTCACTAATTGTATTCTTCTGAACTCTGGTGAGGTATGTAATCACTAAAGAGGAGAATAATTTACTGTACAAACCACTTTGCAATCTGTACCAGTGGGTGGTTTCTCCCGTGTCTCAGCCCCATCACGGTGTATCCGTAGTTGTGCCAGTCAATGATCAGTTTGCTTCTCCAGAACAGGCAGGCGACCCAGGCGACGGCAATGCTGGGTAAGCCCGGAGGATTCTGTTCAGCAAAATCAGACAAATACGAACAGCATGAGACTGGGATCGAGTGACAAACACCAAGCACCTACCAGGAAAAGAAAATCAAATGGCTGCAATTATGTTGCCCAGAGCAGTGGTAGCTGCCCCATCCCTGGAGGGGTTCAAGGCCAGGTTGGATGATGCTTGGAGCCCCTGATCCAGTGGGAGGTGTCCCTCCCCATGGCAGAGGGAGAGAATTGGTTGGGCTTCAAGATCCCTTCCAACCCAAACCACTTCATGATCTTAATGACCAGAGAAGTTTGTATTCACCAATTACAGAACTGCTGATTTCTCCTGGGAAGATTGGCAGGCACTTCAGATTTACTGCTGGATCAGGATCAAAATTCCTCTCCAATAAACACAAACATTTCTGTTAAGATTTATTCCTTACTGCTATACACAGCAATGAAGTCCAGAGGCTCAACAACAAAGAGGAAGAACAAATGTAAGCTATTAACAGAAAAATCAAAGTTTAGAGCTAAATAAAGAGTCTGACACAGGTTTACACCACTGATCAGCCTCAAAACTGTTTAGTTCTCAAAAAGTGGAACAAGGTCTGAGACTGTAAAAAGTGCCCTGTAATGCAGATCTATTTATTTTTATTAATACTAGTCCCACCACAAACCATACCTGAAGAAGAATATAGGACGGCTGCTCTATATTCAGCATCGTGTACAGTAACTGGACTGCCTGCACAAGGACTTTTACCACGTACTGCAACAGTGTTGGGAGGGCTGGAAAAGAATAGAACGCCGAGTGAGAGCAGTGTGGTTGTCTGGAGACCTGTGCCTTGCACAGGGCCAGCTGGCAACCTTGCAGGGTTCTGCAGGGATCTGTCCTAGCCCAGCGATCTTTAATGTCTCCATAAATGACCTGGATGCAGGACTTGAAGGTTTACTGACTAAGTTTGCAGATGACACAAAATTGGAGGCAGAAAGGCCCTGCAGAGGGTTCTGGAAAACTTGAGAGTTGGGCAATCACCAACCACATGGACTTGAACAGGGGCAAGTGCTGGGTTTTGCACCTAGGACGCAGCAGCCCTAGCTGGACAGACAGACCAGGGAGCTGAGGCTGGAGAGCAGCCCTGAGCAACCAGACCGGAGGTGCCCACCGTCCCGGGGCCCCGCACCCACCTGGCAGCCCCCGGAACTCAGCCACGGGCACCAGCTGGATCCTGGCATTCTGCAGCACGTCCTGGTGCGGCCGGCTCTCTGCAAGTGGGACAAGCATCAGAGAGGGAGCTTCTGCTCCTGCTTCTGCCCTTGCTCCCTTTCTTCTGCCCCTGCCCCCATTCCCCTGCCCTTCCTCCCTTTCTCCCGCCCTTCTGCCCTTTCTCCTGCCCTTAGAATCATAGAATCACTAGGTTGGAAGAGACCCACCAGATCAACAAGTCCAACCATTCCTGTCAATCACTAAACCATGTCGCTCAGCACCTCGTCCACCCATCCCTTAAACCCCTCCAGGGAAGGTGACTCAACCCCCTCCCTGGGCAGCCTCTGCCAGGGCCCAATGACCCTTTCCATGAAATATTTTTTCCTAATGTTCAGCCTGAACCTCCTCTGGCGGAGCTTGAGGCCATTCCCTCTCGTCCTGTCCCCTGTCCCTTGGGAGAAGAGCCCAGCTCCCTCCTCTCCACAACCTCCTTTCAGGTAGTTGGAGAGAGCAATGAGGTCTCCCCTCAGCCTCCTCTTTTCCAGGCTAAACACCCCTAGCTCTCTCCTTGCCCCCACTCTGTTGGACTCGATGATCCAGTGGGTCTTTTCCAACCTAGCGATTCTACGACTCTCCCGCTCTCGCTCCCTTTCTCCCTCCCACCCTCACGCTGGCCCCGCCCCTCTCCCCCGGCCCCGCCCCCGCACTCACGCAGGAAGCCCAGCAGGGCCACGCGCCGCCCGTGCCGCGCGAGCGCGAGCGCGTGGTACTGCACGCGCGGGCTGCGGCCCAGGTCGCCCAGCACGGCCACGCACACGCGCCTCGCGCCGCGCGCCGCCCGCGCCCCGCGCCGCCACAGCAGCGCGAGCGCCGCCGCGCCCAGCGCCGACAGCGCCAACAGCACCAACGGCGCCGCCATCTTGGGCGGGGGCGGGGCCGGAACCGCATCCCGGAGCGCCTCATCAGCCCGGCTGTTAAACAGCCTCGGCCAGGGCCTGAGAGCTTCTGCGGTGAAGTTTGTCTTGACGTCCAATCTGAACCTGCCCTTTGTGCAACTTGAAGCCGTTTCTTCTCGCTCTGCCAGCTCTCACTGGGGAAACCAGCACCCACCTCACTCCAACCTCCCTTCAGGCAGTTGTAGACAGGGATGAGGCCTCCCCTCACCCTCCTACAGGCTAAACATCCCCTGGCCCCTCAGCCGCCTCTCGTGACCCTTGTTCTCCAGCCCCTTCACCAGCTCTATTCCTTTCTCTGGATGCATTCCAGCCTCTCAATGGACCCTCCAGGCTTGGGGAAGAGTGCCTGCAAACAAGTTTTAGAAGGAGCGGCTGAGGGAGCTGGGATTGTTTAGCCTGGAGGAAAAGAGGCTGAGGGGACTGCAAGTAGAGCCATTTGGTGGCTGAACTCTCCTGTCAGCTGCCAGCACCAGGCCGATGTTACTCAGCACCCTCATTCCCGAAAGAGGGCTATCCCTTGGGAAGCACCCTCCAGTGGCACATATGGAATGGCTGCAGGACAGTCCTTTTACTGTCTGACTGTTCCACGGAAGGTTTTGCTGTCTGCAGGAGCTGAGGAAGCGCCGACTTAGAGGGGAGCAGGGAGCAGCCAGCAGTGCCTTCCCTGCAGCGCTGCTAAAAACTCTCAGAAAAACTGTTTGGTGTAACTTTTGCAGAAGGGAGGCTAGCAGACGTCAAGATGTTACAGCTGCTTTCACGGATTCCCAAGTGTTTGGTGATGACTCTGCCCTCATGTTCTGCCCCATACTTTCTGCCCTTCTTGTCCTGGCTCTGGTCTGCTGGCTGCACCTCATAAGACTTGTTCTCCAGCCCCTTCACCAGCTTCATTGCTCTTTTCTGGACTCACTCCAGAGCCTCAACATCCTTCTTGTGGTGAGGGGCCCAGAACTGAGCACAGGGTTCGAGGTAGCTTTCCTAGTTACCTGTTGGAGGAAGATGTCTTGGATCAAGCGAACCCTTCCCGTTCAGCTTGTGAGGGGAGTCGTTTGGCTCCTAAGAGATGGGGACATGTACGTCGAACGAAGCTGGTGAAGGGGCTGGAGAACAGGCCTTATGGGGAGCGGCTGAGAGAGCTGGGGGTGTTTAGCCTGGAGAAGAGGAGGCTGAGGGAAGACCTCATTGCTCTCTACAACTACCTGAAAGGAGGTTGTGGAGAGGAGGGAGCTGGGTTCTTCTCCCAAGTGACAGGGGGCAGGACAAGAGGGAATGACCTCAAGCTCCACCAGGGGAGGTTCAGGCTGGACATGAGGAAAAAATTTCCATGGCAAGGGTCATTGGGCACTGGCAGAGGCTGCCCAGGGAGGGGGTTGAGTCACCTTCCCTGGAGGTGTTTAAGGGATGGGTGGACGAGGTGCTGGGGGACCTGGTTTAGTGTTTGATAGGAATGGTTGGACTCGATGATCCGGTGGGTCTTTTCCAACCTGGTGATTCCGTGATTCTATGATTCTCAGAGGGGAGCGGAGAGCAGCCGGCACTCGAGCTCCTCCTCCCCCAGCACGCCCGGTCCTTCCCCTCGGGGCTCCTCCCTCGCTCCTCCGCCAGGGGCGCTGATGCCCCCAAGATGGCGGCGGTGGAGCGTGCGGCGCTGGCAGCCCTTGCGGTCATGGGGTGGCTGCAGGCGGCGGGCGGTGCGGGGTGAGGGGCGGGGGACGGCGGCAACGGGACCCCTGGGAAGTGAGAAAACGACCGGGGGGATGGCGGAGGCAGCGGGGGGTGTGGGGCATGGCGGGGGGGGTGGCACGGGGACCGCTTTGTGTGACCAGCAGGTCCAGGGAGGTTATTCTCCCTCTGGACTCAACTCGAGAGAGACCGCAACTCGAATCTTGGGTTCAGTTCTGGGCCCCTCACCACAAGACGGATGTTGAGGCTCTGGAGTGAGTCCAGAGAACAGCAACGAAGCTGGGGAAGGGGCTGGAGAACAAGTCCTAGGAGGAGCGCTGAGAGAGCTGGGGGTGTTTAGCCTGGGGAAGAGGAGGCTGAGGGGAGATCTCATTGTTCTCTCCAACTACCTGAAAGGAGGTTGTGGAGAGGAGGGAGCTGGGCTCTTCTCCCAAGTGCCAGGGGACAGGACGAGAGAGAATGGCCTCAAGCTCCACCAGGGGAGGATTATGCTGAACATTAGGAAAAAGTTTTTCATGGAAATGGTCATTGGGCACTGTGGGAGGCTGCCCAGGGAGGTGGTTGAGTCACCTTCCCTGGAGGTGTCTAAGGGACGGGTGGACAAGGTGCTGAGGTGCGTGGTTTAGTGTTTGACAGGAATGGTTGGACTTGTTGATCCAATGGGTCTTTTCCAACCTGGTGATTCTAAGATTCTATGAATGGAGCTGGGGCTGTGGGGCTTCCAAGGTGACAGTGTGCTCTCTCCCCCCGCAGCAGCCCTGCTGCCCCGCTGCAGCCGTACCCGCCATCCCGGCACGGCCCTCGACACCCACACCGCCACGTGCGTGACTGCCAGCCCCTCCGCTTCGGTAACGCCACACATGAGGCCTGGCCTGGTGACACCACGGGAGGAGGCCCAGTAGCCACCACCAGGACCTTTGTTTCCTACCTCCCCCCACACGGCCAGGACTCTCGCCCTGTCTATGGCCACTTCACCTTCGTGCGGGATCCACTCCGCACACTGTCGGTGCTGGAGCCTGGCGGCGCGGGCGGCTGCTGGCAGCGCCACAGGGCACCAGTGGAGCAAACCGCCAGGCTGCGCGGGTGCCTGGTGGCCCAGAACGGCGGGTACTTCAACATGGAGACCGGGGAATGCCTCGGGAACGTGGTGAGCGATGGCACCCTGGTCAAAAACTCCGGAGGGCTGCAGAATGCTCAGTTCGGCATCCGGAAGGATGGCACCATGGTGTTTGGGTAAGGATCAGGGTGTTTGGAGAGCATGCTCTTCTCCCTGAAGGCTGGCAGAGATCGCTGCCTCCTGGGCCTCTCCCGGTCTCACAGTCCACTCATAAGTGGACATGTGGTAGTTCATTTCGTTTATAATTTCGGAGTGCAAAAGAAAAAGCAATAATTCAACAAGTCAAGGGAGTTAAATTTCAATCCAAACTGGAACTTTATTAATTGTGCCCGTAAAGCGGCTTGCGATAGAGAGAGAATAAGGAGAAAGAGACCAACACCCACCTCACCACAGCCTCCTTTCAGGCAGTTGTGGACATTGATGAGGTCTCCCCATAGCCTCCTTTTCTCCAGATTAAACAGCCCCAGGTCCCTCAGCAGCTCCTCATAACCCTTGTTCTCCAGCCCCTTCCCTGGGTGCACTCCGGGACCTCAGTGTCCTTGTAGAGAGAGGCCCAAACCTGAACCTGAGATTCAAGGTGGGGTCTCACCAGTGCTGAGTCCAGGGTCACAATCACTTCCCTGGACCTGCTGGCCATGCTGTTTCTGATACAGGCCAAGATTCCATTGGCCTTCCTGGCCTTCTTGGCCACTGCTGGCTCATGTTCACTTGCTGTCAACCAGCACTCCGAGGTCATTCTCTGCCAGGCAGCTTTCCAGCCACTCCTCCCCAGGCACTGCGTGGGGTTCTGTCCCAAGTATAGGACTCTGCACTTGGCCTTGTTAAACCTCACCCATGCGGATGAGGTTTAACATCTCGTGGAGACACAAGCACAATGCACTCTCTCATGAGGAGCACCTGATGGAGGGACATTAGTGCCTGCTGCAAGTAATGGCCCTTGGGAGGTGCCCATCCCCAGCACCAGGCACCCAAAGGTCTTCAAAGGTTCCCAGAGGTCCTTCTGATGGTCTTGGAAGACTGAGAAGCAGGCTGGAAGCTGCTGCGTTCTTCACCCTCCTGTTAGCCCCCTCCCTTGTACCCTCAGTGGTCAGCAAGGGACCCTGCAAAGCCCAACTGACTCAGCCAGCCCATGGCCAGCCCACAGAACCCTGGCCTTGGCTTATGTGGTGGAGTTGGTGATGTCCAGTTCTGCGAGGGGATCAGCAATAGCTGCAGGATCCTCACTCTCGGCTCTGCCCTGCTGCTCATGTGCTCGGGAAGGGTTTCTGTGTCAAATGCAGCCATGGCTCCCTATGTGGTGGTGTCTGCTTAGTGTCTTTGTGGCTTCCAAAATGTGGCACTAGAAATAGCGTTGGTGTCAGCGATCCGGTCTGTCAGGGCAGTGAGGAGAGCACTTTGCCCTTGACCATTCCACACTGCACCACCAGCAGCAGGATGGGCACAGGGTTACCCACACCCCACGAAGCTGCTGCCTCTTGGCTTCTAGTTGTGGGTGCAGCTGGCCTTCCTCTAGCCACCTCGTCCCCTTCTTCCTGTTTCTGGAGCCTGCTGGCAGCTTATGTGACACTGCTGTGCCTGTGGATAACCTCTCCTGCTCTTTTTCCTAGTTACCTGTCAGAGGAAGATGTCTTGGATCAAGCAAACCCTTTCGTTCAGCTCGTGAGTGGAGTTGTTTGGCTCCTCAGAGATGGGGAAGTGTACGTCAATCAGAGTCGAATGGCTGAGTGTGATGAAATTCAAACCACAGGTAAATATGATGAAGCCCAGCTTTAGCCTGGGCGCACGTGTTCCTTCTGATGAGGCTGTTGGACAGAGGGGATAGCAGTGGAAATCATCTTGTCCAGTTGGAGTTTGCCACTCACTTAAGAGGTCCACATTTCTTCTGTGCTGCTTCACCCCAAGTCTGTGGCCAGTGCAGCACAAGAAATAGGCTGCCGGCACTGCGAGGCTGCACCCACCAGGCCAGGGCATGGAAGGGTATTTGGTGAGGACTGGAAAGTGTGGTGGCATGGTTGGTGTCAGTGCTTGTCCAGGGACACTCAAAGCAGACACCTCTTACAGGAGTTTAAAACCAAGGGCAGAAAATCCCCTTCTTTGTCCCTGTACCAGACAAACACTTAACGAGTGCTTCTGGAAATGTTACTCCTAGATGGGCTCAGATGACCAAGAGGAACCTGGGCTCTGTTCTCAGCTGTGTTTCGGTTTAGATGAGCTCCCTGTTGGGAGCTGTTTTGCAGGCAGATGTATCTGAGCAGCCAGCTCTGTCACCCAGCTGTGTGCGAACAATTCCCTCCTGCACAGGAACCTTTGACAGGTTCATCAATGTGATATCGGCCAGGACGGCGGTGGGACACGACAGGCAGGGGCGGCTGGTCCTGGTTCATGTGGATGGACAGACTGAATCCCGAGGGTAAGGCCAGGGCTATGGTGAGGCTGCAAGGCCAATGTGGGATTGGCCTTGGATTCTGCCCGGGGAACTGGAGGGGCTGTGTGGCTACCAGGGCTGTGTGGCTACCAGGGCTGTGTTTGAAGGCAGAGCCTTGCAGAGCTCAAGGTCAGCTGCAGGCACCGCTGCTGGGTGTCTGTCTGGCAGAGCCCGGGAGGCTGATGCAGATTCCAGGCAGTGAGTCAGCATCCCTCAGGACCCCTGAGAACTTCTCCCCCTTCCCCTGAGGGTAGGGACCGAGCTTCTAGTGTAGCAATTTCATTGAAGTCGGGTAGTATGAATGAGCAACGGGTGACTGCTTGCCTTTGCAGGGTTAACCTCTGGGAAATGGCTGAATTTCTGAAGCAGCAGGGAATTGTCAATGCTATCAACCTGGATGGAGGAGGATCTGCAACACTGGTCTTAAACGGGACCCTCGCCAGCTACCCCTCTGAGCACTGGTAGGTGCTGGTGTACATTTCCAGGGCTGCTTCAGCGACCTTGCAGGTCCTGCTGGTGTGCGGACTGCAGCCCGGCCCCTCAACACCGTTCTGTGTTGCTGGGAATCACAGCATCAAGGCACGTGACGGGTTGTGAGGGAGAGAGACTCTGAAACTTAAAGTGATTTAGTGACAACATATTATTCCACTTAGTCATCCGGGATTAAAGTTTAGTTGTTCTCAGGCAGACAAAGCTCTGTGTGTGACTGAGTGGCCTGATGTGGGATTCAGATAAGGAAGTGTCTCTTGTGCTGGGAGATTCAGAGCTGCACCCCCATGGGAGTTTGCAGAGATTGGTCAAGAGCTTGTTGGTGTGGCAGAGAAACACTGGCTTGGAGACCCTGCCCTGCCTCGCATGAGGGAACCCAGAGAATATTTTACTTTAATTTTAGCTTTTTAGTAATTTCTGACCGTAAATATGAAGGCATTTAACATTCAGTTTGCTGCCTGACAGCTGAAAGCCAAGAACTGCTACAACTGCAATGCCATTACTTATAGCAAAGCAAGTAATATTCAAAAAAAAAGGTGTGTTGAGTGCCAAAGTTAAGCTGGGACCACCTGAAGGGAGAGTTTCTATGTTGCCTTCGGAAATTCCATGTTTGAAATGACTCCTGTCAAATCGGAGTTAACACTTTGTTAACACATTGGCAATCAAGAATACTAGTGATGGGAAGGTGGGAGTCAAGATGAAAATTTGTGGATTATATCAGCTGGTTTCATGTAGGGTGGGGAGCGTCACGATGCTTGCACACCACATGGCACCACTCTTCTGTTCCCAGCTCCTTTGACAACATGTGGCGCTGCCCGCGGAGCATCTCAACTGTCATGTGTGTCCACGAGCCCGCCTGCGAGCCTGACGACTGCAGCGGCCACGGAGACTGTGTGGATGGCGAGTGCCGCTGCACCAGCAGCTTCTGGAGCGGCCCAGCCTGTGATGTACTGGACTGTGGCCCCCACAACTGCAGCCAGCACGGCGTCTGCACCGATGGTGAGTCAGAGTGCCCACAGGCTTCCAACACAGAGGTGCCAGTGGGTGCCCAGGGGCTGCTGGAGGAGAATCATAGAATCATTAGGTTGGAAAAGGCGTTTGAGATCATCAGCTTCAACCATACTTGTCCACTCCTAAATCATATCCCCAAGCACTCCATCTACCTGCCTTTTAAACACCTCCTTTCTGTGAAGATGTCTTTCCTGATGTCCAATCTAAACTTCCCCTGGCGCAGCTTGAGGCCATTCCCCCTTGTCCTATCACCTGTGACTTGGGAGAAGAGACCAACACCCACCTCTCTACAACCTCCTTTTAGGTAGTTGTAGAGTAATAAGGTCTCTCATCAGCCTCCTCCAGGCTAAACAACCCCAGTTCCTTCAGCTGCTCCTCATAAAACTTGTTCTCCAGCCCCTTCCCCAGCTCCATTCCCTTCTCTGGATGCGCTCCAGGACGTCAATGTCTTTCTTATAGTGAGGGGCCAAACTGAACACAGTATTCAACATGTGGCCTCACCAGTGCTGAGTGCAGGGGCAGAATCACTTCCCTGGTCCTGCTGGCCACGCTGTTTCTGACACAAGCCAAGATACTATTGGCTTGCTTGGCCACCTGGGCACACTATTGGCTTATGTTCAGTCAGCTGTTGACCATTGCCTCCAGGCCTTTCTCTGCCAGGCAGCTTTCCAGCTGCTATTTCCCAAGCCTGGAGCGCTGGCGTTTTTGTGTCCAAAAGCACGGGCCCGAGCAGTGTATCTTGAGTGGATTCACTCCCCTCCCTGTGCAGCACTGTGGTGAGGACTCCATGCGTTGTAGTGTGTAGTCCCAGCTGGCCCACGATGCCCTTTCCTACTTTGGTATGAGGGAAGCGTAGCTTACATGAGCTGGCATCACCAGTAGCCACTTCCTTTGCCACAGAGAGCAGTGGTCTTTGGAGAGGCTTCCCTGCCCAGGATCCTGGCTTTCTAGTGCCTCTGGCAGTGATTGTCAGGCCAGCCCATGCCCTGACTCTGGATGCCAGCGGATGCCACGTGCCTCAACACTTGTCCTGCCTTCTGAGTGTGTGTAGCTGCTCTCCACCTTCCCACCAGCCCCTGGAGCAGCAGTAGAGGTGGTCAGAACATATTTGTTGCCTTTAGGAGACAGCAGCAGTGCTAGGCTGAAACTTGGGTATGGACACAGGACCTGGAACAGGACTTGACGTCACACTCTGTCTCTGTTTCCCTTCCTGCCCCCTGGGGCTGTAAATCTGCTGACTGACAGGGCAACACATTACGCTCTGGCAAAGCAGCTGAGTCCTGCCTCCCACCCTTTGTTGTTGTTCCTTCTTTACCTGACTCTCCTGCTCCAGCCCTCTGATCATCTTTGTAGCCCTCCTCTGACCCTGCTCCAACAGATTCATGCACTTCTTATGTTGGGAATTCCAGAACTGGACACAGTCCTCCAGGTAGGGGCTCACAAGAGCGGAATAGATGGGCAGAATTACCTCCCTGGCCCTGCTGGCCACGCTGCTTTTGATGCCGCCCAGGATACGCTTGGTCTTCTGGCTCCTTGACCCAGGTTAATCACTTGAAACCCAACCAGCAAGAGGTTCTGCTGTGTTTGGTAGTGGCAGCGGGCACATGTTTGACCCTAACCTGTGTGCACATTCAGGATTTCTCTGCTGTGGGCTCCCTGGCAGGGTCAAGGAAAGTCAAGAGGACACCCCAAGAGCAGAAGCTCCTAATTTTAAATTCCTGCTGTTTCTGAGTTGTTCTATGTTGTCGTTAATGCCTGTTTGTGTGTTTGCGCAGCTGGATGTTTCTGTGATGCCGGCTGGATGGGCAGCAACTGCAGTGAAGGTAATGCTGACTCCCACTCCCTCACAGCCTGCGAATGGCCGGTGTGACCCCTTTCCCTGTCATGATGGGGACTCCCTGAGAGGGAGAGCCAGGGGAGAGGCTGCGCCTTAAGATTGGCCTGGTGTGAAGCACGTGGCCTGGCCTCAGCTTCTGTTCTCTGAGCAGCCGACAGTGTCCTGCGACAGTGACTGCTTCCCGAGGGGAACGTGGGGTGGGGTTACCGCCTTTGGAACCAGGATCTGATGACATCTCTGCTTGTCTCCTGCAGCTTGTGCGAGCGGGTTCTATGGGGCCTTGTGCACCCAGAAATGCCAGTGCCAGAACGGTGGCTTGTGTGATCCCGTGCACGGAGCTTGCTCCTGCCTGGCAGGTTACTACGGCACCAGCTGCGAGCATGGTAAGGGCTGCTCTGAGGAACTGCCTGGGCTGCAGAGAGGCTCTGGCGTCACCTCTGAGCCACCTCATGCAGGCAAAGCAAGCGCAAGGGCTGCTAGGCAGGCTCAGGCCTGGACTTCACAGCCAGAGCATAACCTGCCAGCTCCCAGATCCTAAAGGCTTGTCTCTCAGACCCAAATTGGCTAAAAAGACAAGGAGGGAGCAGAGAGGAAAGAGGAGTTTTCTTCATTAGAAAATCGTGGGCCCCTGTTTAGTCTTTGTCCCAAAGAACCGTGTTGCTTTCCCAAGCTGGTGAGTGAGCGTAGAACCTGGATACTCACACATCCTTCGCTCGAGGGGGCTGCACTGGCCCCTGCCCTCAGCTGGGCTTCACATGATCCCAGTCAGTGAGCAGGAAAGGCTGTAAAGGGTGGTTCTGGCTGGCAGCCTTTGAACTCTGGCTGTGCATGCACTTGTGCTCATGGAGCCAGCGATATTTGACGTTGTGTAACCAAGCCAGCTTTTCTGAAGGGCTTGGGCCCCCCCTGTATCCGAGTAAGCAGCCGGCTCTGCTGACAGGAGAAGTTAATTGCAGCGTGGGTGCAAACATAGTGTGTGCGTGGTTAGGGGACTTTGTTCCCACCCTGGGAGCACTCAGCCATCCCAATCCCTACTTTACAAAATCCCCTCTGTGAAGTAAACAAAATCACAGCAGTTAACTTGCAGTTTGGTGCTCTCAGGCTGGAGGAGGCCGGGTGGGCAGGCAGAACGGCTCTGTCGGGGCAGGATTTGGGGTTTGCTGCCCTTAGTGATTGGCCGCTGCTGCCCCTGTCCCTTTGGCTTATGAATCAAACAGCACGGCTGTGGTGCAGATGTGACAGGGAGAAAAATGCATGGGAAGTAATAAGGCCAGAGATTGCTGTGGTGACAAGCAACATGAACACCTCAGTGAGCTGTAGGTGAGGGTTGAGCCACTCCTGGAGCTCTGAGTGTGCCCATCCTGCCTGTCCGAGAGCTGGAGCAGCAGGGGGAATGGGCACTGCAGGGGCAGCCTGGATGGCTTCAGAGCACGTGAAGTGGCCAGCTGCTGTGTCCTGAATTCTGCAGAGTGTCCCATGGGCTGGTACGGGCCAGGCTGCCGTAACCGATGCGCCTGTGAGCACACGTGTCCCTGCGACCGGTGGACGGGCAGCTGCAACATCAGTGCCGACACGGGAGTGCAGGAGCAGTTAAACACAGGTATTGCTGGGGTAGGGGAAGAGCAGCTTTGGGGAGTGATGCTCCTTTTGCTTCGTGACCACCTCACCTAAACTTGCTCTTTCTCAGTGAAATTGTACACTCTCCCTCCTTTTCTTCCGTCTGTTTTTTATTTTCCAGCTGGGCAGTGTTTGGCTTTCCAGAACAAGGGAAGGAACGAAGACAAGTTCTCTCTGTCGCAGTAAGTGTGTGATACTCATCCCACCCCTGTGTCTGGGCACACTGAGGCCATGCCCTCAATTACTCGCTGCCAGCTAAGGCTCTTCCCACCCCCTCCTGGTGCCGTGGCAGCGTCAGACCTGCTGCTGCTGCCTTGCCCACAGCATGTGTTGTGCCTTCGTTACATAACCTACAGCTCTCCCGATGGGAAAGATGAGCATAAGGAAGGCAAAGGGATAAAAACGGAGCTGAAAACCCTATCAGTGACCTCTTGTACTCTGAGCCCAGCGTGCTGCAGCTCGCAGTTAGATAGAGCTCGATGGCTGCTGTGCGAGCAAGGCCAGAGGAGGCCGCAGAGATCATCCGAGGGCTGGAGCACCCCCTGTATGAGGCCAGGCTGAGAGAGTTGGGGTTGTTCAGCCTGGAGAAGGGAAGGCTCCAGGGAGACCTTAGAGCAGCTTCCAGTCCTCAAAGGGGCTGCAGGAAAGCTGGGGAGGGGCTCTTGATCCAGATGTGTAGGGATAGACAAGGGGGGCAAGGGGGGGATGTATTTAAACTGAAAGAGAGGAGATTGAGATGAGATCTTGGGAAGAAATGTTTTGCTCTGAGGGTGGGGAGGCCCTGGCCCAGGTTGCCTAGAGCAGTGGTGGCTGCCCCATCCCTGGAGGTGTTCAAGGCCAGGTTGGATGGGGCTTTGAGGCCCTGATCCAGTGGGAGGTGTTGCTGTCCATGGCAGGGGGTGGTGGGCTTTGAGGTTCCTTTCAGCCCAAACCATTCCATGACTCCCCTCCCACTGCGACATGGACAGTTTGGACACCAGAGCTCAGTGTCTGTGGCACTGGGGAACCTGCAGCTGCTCTGCGGGCACAGCCAGCCCCTTGGGAACAATGCGGAAAGCTGCACACATTTGCTTGCTCTGGCTGCCGGAGCAGCCTTTCCAAGGCTTTTGCAGAGCAGGTTCCCCCCTGCCCAAGAGCAGAACTACCCAGTTGTGATGGCAGAGAATGGAGTAGAAAGCTTGAGAAATCATTTGCATACTGGGAATACTTGAAAGCAGAGCAGGAGTCGTTGCTCATGTGGATTTCTCTTCTGTCTGACAGAAATACGTGGATCTTCCTGACTTCTGTCCTGGCTTTGCTCCTGGTGCTCAGCACCATGGGGAACATCGGCCTCTTCCTGCAGGCCAGGTTGGTGCGGCGCCGGAGGAGTGGTTCCTATCTCTATGAGCCACTGAGGGAGCTGAACGGGGAGGCCACCCACACCTTCACTGCTGCTGCCTGCGAGGCAGAGGATGCTCAGGACCAGAGCCAGGTGCTTCTCCAGAGTCCTGGCTGAGCAGAGAGGAAGGTACTGTGCTCTGCGCCTTGCCCTGCTGCTCTGAACCACCCATTACCGGGCTGCTCAGACCTAGAGCGTTAAACTCCTCCCTAACCCAGCTGCAGTATTCCTTGCTTCCAGCCCAGCCGTGCTCCAGGCCGGCTCCTCTTGCTCTGCTGCTCCGGGTGGAGCAAACAGGACTGCGGCCCTGGGTGCCATGAGAGGATGTGAGGCACAAGCCCTGGCGCTGCTTCCACATACGCGGGTGGATAAGGCGATTCCACTGCTGCAGCAGGAAAGGAAATGGGCTCGTTCCCTCGAGTAGGTGAGGGAAATGGGAGATGAAGTTGAGGCACAAGGCACTTCAGAAAGGTGTCTTCTTGCCTAAGCAGTGGCAAAGGTTTTTAAGAGGCAGGATACATTGTCTGTAGTGTAAAGCTTGGCTTAAGGACGGTGAAAACTGATCTCAGGCTTTAAAACAAAGTTTTCTAGTCAGTGTTGCCACAGAGGCAGCACATGGTGAACCCGCAGCATTCCCTGTGGCACAGCGGCCGGGCTCCATGTGGTGGCGCAGGGCCAGGGCGTTTTACAAAATCCTCAGTCCTGGCAGTGTCTGACAGGTGCCGTACAGCAACATAAACAGACCTTTCAGGTAAAACACCTCGTTCTTGTGTTTTGTACCTGTTGCAGGCTCTGCGTGGGCTGCTCCTGGGGTGCCACGGCCTGGAGCGATCCCATCCAGGGGAGGGAATAGAGCCCAGCTTGGTCCAGCCAGTGCGAGCTGAGGAAGCTGCAGGTCTGGGCTCAGCGGGCCCTTGGCCCCCAGTCCCTGCTGGAGTCCTTGCTCACGGTGGCTGAACTGCCCTGTCCCCGCTGCAGGGATCGCCAGCCATCTGCCAGCACTCCCATCCAGAACAGCAGCTGGAAATTAGACGTTTTATCTTAAAAAACAACCACCATACCCCAAAGGTACCCAGTGTGTTTCCATGTGAGGGAGAGCTGGCCTTTACCGTGCTGCTGTAGTGCCGCTGGGCAGGGGTTAAAGCCTGACTGGGCCTGAATACAAACACTTCTACGCACTGGTCTTTCTCTCTTAGAATAATATTTGTGCTGCTGTTGGCATCAGATCATCCTGTAAATGGAAGATTCTATTTTTCTATTATTTAGAGATAACTCTTTGAAACTTGAATAAAGCCTGTTACTAATAACTGCCTGGAACTCCAATTCTTGATCCCCAGTGGCAGGTGGCCAACGCAGTCCTTCCCTAGTTAATCCCAGCTGTCTGCTCACACCCAACAGGCCCTTCTGATTTTAAATAACAAGCTCTGCTGCAGGATGAGGTGTTGTGGTGCCTCCTCTGGGGTGGGAAAATAAACAGTGCTGGTTCCGCAGGAAAAAAAAAAGATGTTTTAGTTGGTTAAAATGTGGGAATAACTGAACACAAGCCCACTTCTGTGGGCAAAGAGAGCAGCACACGGGCTGATAGTTCCAGCTCTACTCTTTGAACAGTTGCATCAAACACTCAATGTTTTTTAGAGATGGGTTTTATTTCCAACACAGAAACACACAGCGCCTCCCAGAGCCCCCAGGCACCATAATGACGCATGCCTGTGGCCAGGTAACAACATTACAAAGAACCCTGCGTTTTGCTAGCGTGGTCGTAAACGATGCTGGGGAGGTTTTGGCTGAGAAAACACCAGGACTTCGATATGTGAAAGTGAAGGTGACTGCAAGGGAGAGAGCATCAGTGGTTGCTAAAATATATTAATGCCCATGTACCTCATGTAACTGAGAGCTCGGAACTGGATACCAATGTCATTAAAAGTCAATATCACGCAATTCCAGTTTAGCTTTCTGAGAGAGAATCTGGTCTAAGAATCATCACAAATACGTGGGAAGAATTAAAGCTCAGAGCATGCAGTAATCAATGACGATTGCTGTTGGTGTTGGGCTGTAGATTCCAGTGCCTGTTTCTTGTGGTGTTCAGTGTTCACAGTGTAAAACGCTTCATACTTCAATGAAGTTTGAGCTAGGGAAATGCATTCTGGAATGAAGGGCCAGCCCGAGCTGCCATGTCATCAGAGGGACTGCATGCCCGGGGACACGGCCGGGCTCCCTGCTTCCCCTCAGAAGTGCCAAGGGGCAGGGTTACAGCTTGCAGATTATGGTATTTTCAAAATCTTTTGATGAATACCTCGATCAGGAGTATAAATTCTCAATAAAAGTTGAGTTTTTTCCCTGTTACTGAGAGGAAACTGATTCACCCAGCCTGGCCAGCTCGAATACACCCGTGTCCGACACTGCAGCCCACAGGTGGTGGGCTCTGTTTCCCTTTCTGAGTCCTACTGGGACGGAGGCCAGTAAATGGCAGGACGGGGCAAACCCACAGGAATGGCTAAGCCTGAAGGCTTCGGATCGAGCCATATGGAACCATAAACACCGGCACCGTGCTTTGTACTGACAGCGCAGTGCCCTGGCGAGAGCCCATATCCTGCGGCAAATGCTGCTCCTGAGGTAGCTGTTGTGTTTGCATATGGAACATCTGAAACAGGAAAGCCCCAATGGACCAAGGAGATATTTTTTAAGTCCCCAGCTGTTTATTCCCCCCAAACCTCAGCTCACGGACACCGCCGGGCACAGGGCACTGCCCTGTGTCACCTCCCACTCAGCACCGGAGCCTGGTGTTCAAAGCTCTGGCTGATATTTGAGAGACAAGTGGCTCCCATGGAGCCAGAACCCCAAATTCCTCCCAAGCCCTCACTGGGCTGCCAGGCTCCAGCTGTCTCGCTGACAGGAGTCGAACCTCCCCAGCTCTCCTGGGGACAGGGGAGCAGCAGATGCTGCATTTTAAAGCAATAATAATAAAAAGAAAATCCAGTGCAATGGAGGATATTCTTAACCAGAGCATACAGGAATGGTACCACCATGGGATGTGACCAATCATAAGGACCAAGCAACGAGGAACAAACCCTGGAACGGCATCGGGAGGATGAGGCTGGGTTTGCTCCTGGTGCTTCGGGAGTCGGTTTGAAACTATTTCTAACATCAGAATTAATTATGGATAAAGGATTTTACATCAGGGACATACATACACACTTTTAACTCCGGAACCTCTGGTTTTCCAGAGCAAAGGCCACACTTTTCCCTCTCTGCCAGAACCCAGTTACACTAAGATGCTGGAGACAGGAGTTCCAGAGGCCACAGAACAGCTGGGGAATGCTCTGAGATCCAAACCTCCCCGGAGCCCTGCATAACTGAGGTCCCTGTTCCACTCTCAGTGGGACATGTGAGGAAGAGCAATTTCCTTGACTCCAGCCCCTTTAAAAAACCCCAGGCAATTTACACAACCACATCAAGGTCTTCATCTCCTGTTCCTCCAGAGACTGGGGCTCTGTTCTCCTCTGCCAGCGCCTGGTCCTTCAGAACCTCTAATGGAACAGGCAGGGCCAGAAGGAACCAGTTCACACATCTGTTCTTAGGTGCGTGGATTCCATCAACCTTAATAACTTGTTAAGAGGTAAAGAAATGCCAAGTCCTGACTGAGAGACACAGCCCTGGATACATGGATCATCTGTGCTGCCCCATCCCAAGCCCAGAACACATTGGAAACTCACCCAGTTTAGTCATAGGTGACAGGAGCCACTTGGCTGGGACAACCCGAGCAGTGGCAGGCTCGTGCCCTCATGGTGCAGCAGATCCGTGCGGTGGTGACCTCCAGCCGGTGGGGATGAGGTCTCCACACAGCCCAGTGGGATCGAAAGCAGCAAGTTTGAAGCCCGCTCTTGTGTAGTTGCCACCATGACAAGAAGTCCTGTAACCGTGTGACCCAACCTGATTCGCAGATCTCCGTCACTTTCCCTACACACCCACGCTCTGCAATAACCAGTGGAGATGATGCAAATATGGGGTTCTGTGGTGTCGCAAAGACACACCAAACCAAAATTCTTACAGCTCTCGAGCTCAGTCCTTGCCTCTTAATCTTAAGCGGCGTCCTTCTGGTGTCCAAGAAGCACTAGACTAACTTTATCTCACAGGAAGAAGTGACACAGCTCTCACCCCAAATGCCATGTCCAATACAGCCCTTTATGCGAGAACATCCAGGTAGATCAGAACCCAGGTAGAAAGATTTCTTGGGACTTAAGACAATCAGTTATTCCCTCCTAAAACAAAGTTTGTCCCATTAAAAAAGACGATTGGATTTAATAAATAGCAATTTCTGAAATTATAAATAAGTTAAAAATTAATTTTAAATAAGCAGTATTTGAATAAATGCATCTCAGTGAGTGCTGAAACACACACAGGCTGCTTCTTTTTAAAAATTTTCTCTTCAAGTTAGCCCACGTTTAAAGAAGCAAAGTCTGCAATGCTGCCACAGAGCTTTGTGCCTTCAGGAAATGAAATATTGCTTTTCTTAGCCCTTTACAGTTTGATTCCATTCCCATCACTTTAATGAGATGGGTCTGATTGACTCATTATTGCTTGTAAACCTGAGGAAAAGGGAAAAAACAGTCTCTCATTAAGAAGTTGCTTACTGGGGGCAGAATCTCTGCCTGCACTTTCTAGAAAACCAGTCTGACGTTTGTGTCTCAGTGGGTTAAAAAAAAAAAAAAATCAAACCCATTCCCTACCAGCATCCTATCAGCTCAGAAAGGGTTTCAGGTTTGCCCTGGAACTGATTTCTGAAACACTCTCTCTCTATAAAGTCTTCACGGTTTGCTTTAAGTCCCTGCACCTCCAGCACAGGTTTATGTTCCGACGGAACTGGTGGTCCGGGCACCCAGCAAACCAGGTTCATTTTGGTACAGAGGAATCATCCAGTCCTTGATCAAACAGATAAGGCAACATCAGCCTCCTCTCCTGCACGCAGGAAAAGGACTGATTGGGAAGAGCCCTTTAGAGTTGAGTAA
Organism: Phaenicophaeus curvirostris; assembly: GCF_032191515.1. Classification (NCBI taxonomy): domain Eukaryota; kingdom Metazoa; phylum Chordata; class Aves; order Cuculiformes; family Cuculidae; genus Phaenicophaeus; species Phaenicophaeus curvirostris. The sequence continues at coordinate 15,260,903 of NC_091407.1, read as the reverse complement.
CACGCAGATCCATGCAACAGGACATTCATCCAAGAACTGCAATTGGTGAAAAGGACTACGGAGAAGAGGGCATCCGATATCAAAAGTCTGAGTTTGCCATTTCAATTCTAAGTTTTCACGTTGCCAGCAGCTCGCAGAAGCCTCTGTGTCCACACAGCTGCTCCACGTGGTCACAGGACCAACAGCATCGTGGGATGCTCTTTGGTTTGGTGCACAGAGCAGCTCCGGGGTGGCCTCCTGGCCGCTGCAGCCTTGGTCCTGCTATCTAGAAAGATGGGAGCTGCTCTGGGACTGGCTGGATGATGTTGTGGCTCCACTCAGCTGGGAAAAGCCGCTGTTGCAGGATTCCAGGCTCGACATGGATCCCCTAGGATTACACAAACCAAATGTACTTGTTAGGAAGACAGCTATGAACAGAGACCTCGATACATGGCGTGATGAGCAGGTCCAGGGAGGTTATTCTCTGTACTCAGCACTGGTGAGACCGCAACTCGAATCCTGAGTTCAGTTCTGGGCCCCTCACCACAAGAAGGATGTTGAGGCTCTGGAACGAGTCCAGAGAAGAGCAACGAAGCTGGTGAAGGGCCTGGAGAACAGGCCTTACGAGGAGCAGCTGAGAGAGCTGGGGGTGTTTAGCCTGGAGAAGGGGAGGCTGAGGGGAGACCTCATTGCTCTCTCCAACTACCTGAAAGGAGGTTGTGGAGAGGAGGGAGCTGGGCTCTTCTCCCAAGTGACAGGGGACAGGACAAGGGCGAATGGCCTCAAGCTCCACCAGGGGTGGTTCAGGCTGGACATCAGGAAAAAATTTTTCACAGAAAGGGTCATTGGGCACTGGCAGAGGCTGCCCAGGGAGGGGGTTGAGTCACCTTCCCTGGAGGTGTTTAAGGGACGGGTGGATGAGGTGCTGAGGGACGTGGTTTAGTGATTGATGGGAATGGTTGGACTCTATGATCTGGTGGGTCTTTTCCAACCTGGTGATTCTATGATTCTATGTCAGGAGATCAGCTACAGCACATGCACAAGTATTTTAGTTCTTGTCCCATGATATTCAGATTTGTCTCTAGGAATCTCAGGGTTCCTTTGTGTCAGGATGCAAAATTCACTTGTCATAGACATCTGGTTTCTCAGCTACAGACATTATACCTTGTCTCTTGTGGTTATTCTGGGAGTGGGAGCCTCATGTGGCTGCATTCATAACCTCTAAGCAGAAACGGAAACTGGGGAGCGCTCCCAGTGCTGGGAGCTGCCACCGCTGCCCCAAGCTCTCCAGCCTGACAAGGCACATAGAATCATAGAATCACCAGGTTGGAAAAGACCCACTGGATCATCGAGTCCAACCATTCCTATCAATCACTAAACCGTGTCCCTCAGCACCTCATCCACCTGGCCCTTAAACACCTCCAGGGAAGGTGACTCAACCACACCCAGCTGTGGTCTTCAGCTCCTCCTGCCAAAAGCAGACTGGGTTCACTGCCTGCTGTTCCTGACACTTTTCATGCAGGTAGAGCAACAAGAAGCTGTTTGAGTGATTGGGCTGAAGAATTTGCTGCTGCTCTGATTCCACAGGATCTGGCTTGTTCACATCCTCGAGGTCACCACATTCCCATCTGCAAGCCTGGTCTACCCAATACTTCCTCCAGCTCCCGGTGAGAGGTCAGGTAGTTGCAAAGCATTTGAATTACTGAGTGATTTGAAAAGTGCTTTTTGCATTAAAGGAGGGTGGACAAATCGTAGAATCATAGAATGGCCTGATTTGGAAGGGATCTTAAAGATCATCTAATTCCAACCCCCTGCCCCATCTGACCTGGCCTTGAACACCTCCAGGGATGGGGCAGCCACCACTTTCCTGGGCAACCTGTGCCAGTGTCTCCCCACCCTCATTGTGAAGAAATCCCACAAAGGCTGATGCATCCACATATTCCAAAACCACTCTCCAGCTCACAGCTGACATCCTTCTCAAGGGCTAAATGAAAATATGTCTGGGACAGCTCAGCTGATGCTTATTGTTACTCCAAATGTAACTTCTCAAATGTTCTCAACTCAGATTAAAAATCCTCAGCTGAAACTGTCCCCCACCATGGGTGGCTGTAAGCAAGAACTGAGGCACAAACTGGTGGATGCAGAGCCAAGGGGTCTCCTATTGCTTACAGCACTAGACGATATTCTCTGTACAAAATGCCACCAAGATTGTGTTCATCTTAATTATTTTACATGAAAAACACACTCTGTGGAGGTCATTGGTGTTTGGATGTTTAACTAGCACATAGTTCCCACTTGGCTTCTCTATTGCAATTCGTATGGTGACACCCCCATAACTCTCCCACCTGAAGTCCTTGGATGCCAGCACCTCGTAGTAGTAGATGAGTTTGCATTTGTGACTGGAAACTTGCAGAGACGCGAGGACGTCGTCTACCCGGGGGAGGCTGGTGCCGGAACAGGGCAGAGGGCCGTGCATCTTCCACTGGAGAATGTAAAAGCCAGGCCAGCGAGTCACGTGAGATCCCTGGAAGAGAGAGGGGGAGTCATCAAGTGATCTTCAGGCATCGTAAGGGACAGGGGAATGACTTGGCAGAGTCAGGAAGAAGTGAGACGACTGCTTTGGGAAGCATACACCACTCACTCATTTTATGCCCCTGAGCCACACACACTCCTGTCATGCTATTAAAAATTTCAATTTCAGTATTTGTATTTTCAATTAGATTAACATCATGGACTGTGGAAACTCTTCCGATGGTTCAGTCTAAATTAAGATTGCAACGGCAGCCACTGACAAGGGAATCCACAGAACGATGATCACAGCAATAATTCCCAAGCAACACGTGGTTTCTCATGCCACCAGTTCCTTCCCTTCCCCACCCTAGACCATTTTGGGCTTTTCTAGGACTAAGATCCACACCAGGACCCAAATATATCTAACCTGGATGCTCTCTCCTTCACGGCAAACCAGTGGAGATTCCATGCGGCTGTAATCCACACCAAGGACCCACGACTTATCAATGAGCTGCGCATTGTCCCCAGCACCAGAGGTATTTGGTAACGTGGGCTCTTTGTGGCTCGTTTCAGGAGCTCGTTTGGAATGAAAGAGGCTGAACACCACATCTCCCTTCAGGATGTCAAAGTCCCAGGTGATGACGGATTCCCCTTCCAAAATCTCCACAACTATCTGAGAAGGGAGAGAAGAGAACAAGCACCCTGTAAGGAGTGAGATGGCAGCCAGCACCCTCTTCCTTGCTCTGACACCATGCTCTTCTCTGTCACACTTCAGCTGAGCTCTCAGCCTCTATTCCTCCTCCTAAGGAGGACATTGACTGCTCTCCGCTGCCGCTCTGCTGCCTGATATACCTGCTCAGGTATTTTTACCCCATCTCTCCCCTGGTGCTTGTAACTCATTTGCTGGTTCTGGGAAAGCCTCAGTGGAACTAAAGCAAAGTGTTGAGGACCCAGCAAAGAGCCCTTTCAATTGTCTGTGAATGCCACAAGGTGCTGCTGCTTCCTCAGGAGTCTAAGCAGAGCAAACCAGTCACTCCTCATCAGTGAAGCCAGCAGACTGGTTTGACAGTCAGGTGCTCTTTTCTTGGATGTTCTCTTTCCTGATGACCCCCATCAGGTTTACCAGATCACCTCCATTCCTGCCCCGGCTGTGCCACGGGAAATGGAAGCTGTGTTACCAGAAGGAAAACTGGGGGACCTTTACTCCCAGAGGCCCAGAAGATCAGCCCATAGTAGAGACAAGAGCTCCGGTTCTTAAACTGTGGTTCATCATTCACCCGTCTGCTGGCATTGGCCTTCCCCAAGAAAGGCATCGTGCTGCCAAACCACCTTGGGCTCACGCCTGAGGAGCCCTTTTTCGTTCCAGTCATCCTTAACCACAGGAACACATCACCAAAACCAGTTCAGTGCCTCAGAATATTCCAGTTTGTACCTCATGTGGAGCTCCTTTGAGGACACTCGCAGAATGATAGATAGTTTCTGTCCATAACCGGATGTGATCCGAGTTCTCCGGCTCTTCTTCTGTTTGATAAAGTGACTTGGGAACAAGTCCACCTTCTGGGACAGTGCACTGGAAAAGCCAGACAAAAAGATGAGGGTTCCTACTCACCTAGTGGTAAAGGATCGAGTCAACCTGACAGGCTGAGAGAGTTGGGGTTGTTCAACTTGGAGAAGAAAAGGCTCTGAGGAGACCTTAGAGCAGCTTCCAGTGCTGAAAAGGGCTCCAGGAAAGCTGAAGAGGGGCTCTTGATCAGGGAGTGCAGGGATAGATAAGGGGGAACATTTTTAAGCTGCAAGAGGGGAGACTGAGATGAGATCTTTGGGAGAAATGTTTTGCTGTGAGAGTGGGGAGGCTCTGGCCCAGGTTGGGCAGAGAAGCTGTGGCTGCCCCATCCCTGGAGGTGTTCAAGGCCAGGTTGGATGGGGCTTGGAGCCCCTGATCCAGTGGGAGGTCCCTTCCAACCCCAACCATTCTGTGACTCCATGATCTGTACCATGAAGACTTCCCTGCTGTCACACACAGAGGACAACCCTTGCAGCTGGCAGAAGATTTCACAGTAGAACTAAATTTAGTTGAACACCAACAATTTATCTAAGTTCCATTCAGAGCTCTGACCTCTAACCCTTCTGCAGGGCAGCAGAAGCCTCCTGTGCACAAACCCCACCATGCTCTGCAGTGGCATCACAGCCAGAACAGGGGTTTATCTGTCCTTCAGAGGGAGTGGGAGGCCAGAGTGTTGAGGAGGGGGGAACTGAGGGAGCTTGCACAATGCAGATTCTGCCTGCACTACAGGAAGCAAAACTCACCATGCAGTCTCCTCCCAGGAAGTCTGGAATCACATCTTTGTCCACGTAGTCCACCAGCCCTCCTGGACCCTGGTAGTTATTCCCACTGTAAATGAGGAACTTCTGCCTTGTGTTCTCGTTGATAAAGGGACTGACCTGAAACAAAACACGGACAGAAGACACGGTCACTGAGTGAAGCTGGAAACCACGTTTATACTGTTTTACACGGATGCTTCAGGCTCCAGGTTGGAAGGGCGGATCAGCAGGAACGCAGAACAACAGGAGTGCAGAGCTTTGCAGCTGTAAAGCATTTCCCTAAAGAAAGGGTAAACTAATGGGAGGGGCACTGTACAGCCATCTCATGTTTTCTGCTTCATATAAAATACATTTGTGGTCCCCACACCACACACAAACATCACAGGAATTTGACAAGCAAGTTCTTACGTTGCTAGAACAGCCAGCAGGCAGCAGGCAGAGCATCATTTATTACTCTTCTCTCCGCTATCACAGAATCATAGAATGGTTTGAGTTGGAAGTTGAAAGATCATTTGATTCCAACCCCTCTGCTGTGGGCAGAGACACCTCCCACTGGATCAGGAGCTCAAAGCCCCATCCGACTTGGCCTTGAACACCTCCAGGGATGGGGCAGCTGCTACTTCCCTGGGCAACCTGGGCCAGGGCCTCCCCAACCTCATTGTAAAGAATTTCCTCCTTATGTCTAGTCTAAACCTGTCCCTCTGCAATTTAAAGCCGTTCCCCCTCATCCTATCACTACAAGCCTTTGTAAAAAGTCCTTCCCCAGCTTTCTTGTAGCTCCCTTCAGGTATGGGTCTATAAGGTCTCCTCAGAGCTTTCTCTTCTCCAGGGTGAACAATCCCAGCTCTCTCAGCCTGTCCTCGTACAGGAGGTGCTCCAGCCCTCTGATCATCTTTGTAGCCTCCTCTGGACCCATTCCACAAGTTCCATCTCCTTCTTATGTTGAGGATTCCAGAACTGGATCAAGGACTTGAGGTGGGGGCCTCATGAGAGAGGAGCAAAGGGGTGGATTCCCCTCCCTTGCCTGCTGGCCACACTTCTTTGGGGGCAACCCAGGTTATGGTTGGTTTCTGGGCTGTGAGCGCATGTTGCTGGCTCTTGTGGAGCTGCTCATCAACCAGCACCCCAAGTCCTTCTCCTCAGGGCTGCTCTCAATCACATCATCCCCCATCCTGTATTGAAACCATGGATTGACCTGGCCCAGGTATAATTGCCCCAACCCAGGTGTCCTCTAGAAAGAGATTAAAAACACACATGTCTTTTACCATCACTACGAGAACCCACCAAGTCTGGGCTGTCACTACAGCATGAGGGCTTATGAGGAGCAGCTGAGAGAGCTGGGGGTGTTTAGCCTGGAGAAGAGGAGGCTGAGGGGAGACCTCATTGCTCTCTACAACTACCTGAAAGGAGGTTGTGGAGAGGAAGGAGCTGGGTTCTTCTCCCAAGTGACAGGGGACAGGATGAGAGGGAATGGCCTCAAGCTCCGCCAGGGGAGGTTCAGGCTGGACATTAGGAAAAAATTTTTCACAGAAAGGGTCATTGGGCACTGTAGGAGGCTGCCCAGGGAGGGGGTTGAGTCACCTTCCCTGGAGGTGTTTAAGGGACAGGTTGACGAGGTGCTGAGGGACATGGTTTAGTGATTGATGGGAATGGTTGGACTCGATGATCCGGTGGGTCTCTTCCAACCTGGTGATTCTATGATTCTATGAGGATTGGCGGTTTCTATTCGGCATCCTGGTCTGCCCTGGCAGATGACCACCACTCAACCCAAATGAGGTACAGGCACCGTGCTTTGCTCTGTAGCAACACCGGGGCCTCCTCAAGAGCTCAGCCACAAGTTCTCTGGAAGCTTTTCCCTCTCTAACTCCTCCAATAAGCAGAACTGACTGGATGATTTAGCTCACACGCTAGTGCTTACAATGCTGGACCTCAGGTTCCACCCACCAGAGTCCAGAGCACAGGGAAAACCCTGGGTGCTCGCACTATCAACAGCCGGCCCAGAGTTTCGGGGTAGTTGTCCTCCACCACCTCAATTATTCGCAGCAGGGCCTTCACTCCAGGCCGCCAGAGGTGCCGCATGTTTAGCCCTTCCAAGTCCACCAGACACGTCCAGGATCTAGAATAAATAGAAAAAGAAATAGAAAGAGACCTGTGAAAACCTCATTGCGCAGTGGTTGCTCTGTTTATGCTCCACAAAACATTTCAGGAGCGCCACAGCCTGTACAAGATCAAGAGGAGCCAACGAGAGGCTTCAACAGTTCCAACCAGATGTGGATCTCCACTTAGCCTGAACCCTGTGACACTGAGCAGACACTCAGCCTTGACAGCAAGAGCATTGTCAGAGTGGAAAGGGGAGGAAGGCCATCCTATTGCTTGAGATAATTAAAAAATGCCTTTAAAATGAAAGTGGAATTGAGCGGTTTCCCACATAACAAAAAGACAATTTCATGGATCTGGATTAAAATCACTGAGAGCAAGATTAAATTCATCCAAAAAGGAACATAAAAAGATGGAAGGAAGGATCAATACTTGCTTCCATATGAAACTGCAGAATTTATCTGCATGTAGGTCAGCAGATTGCAGCACCGAAAGGGGCTCCAGGAAAGCTGGGGAGAGGCTTTTGGTCAGGGAGTGCAGAGATAGGGCAAGGGGGGATGGTTTTAAGGTGAAAGAGGGGAGATTGGGATGAGATCTTAGGAAGAAATGCTCACCTGTGAGGGAGGTGAGGCCTTGGCCCAGACAGTACAGAGCAGTGGTGGCTGCTCCATCCCTGGAGGTGTTCAAGGCCAGGTTGGATGGGGCTTTGAGCCCCTGATCCAGTGGGAGGTGTCCTTGCTCATGGCAGGGAGTGGAACTGGATGGGCTTTGAGGTCCCTTCTAACCTAAACCATTCCATGAAGTCCACTGCGTACAGTACCCCAAGCCACATCAGAAACACTTCTGCCTGCAGTTTAATCCTAAGGACCTCAGCTCAAAGCTTCACAGGAGCATTCTTCTCACCATATCAGTTCAAACTCGGTAAGGATGCAAGAAAACAAATGATACTAACGTGATGGGGCGGCCAAAGACGCTGGTGTTTTCTTCACATCTCTTTTGTCCTTCCTCATTAATTGACAGAACCTGTAATTGAAGACAGTGCAGACTGAGGTGAGCCTGAGCACAACTGAGAAACCAGGACAGCCCTGAGAGCTTCCTTCAAAACACACAGAACCCCAGAGATACCGGTTGGAGAACTTGCTGTGTGCAAAACAAAGTAAGAATCTACATCAAAAAGAGTCCTGGGCTTCTCTACTGAAACATCGTGCTGACCACATAAGATGCAGGAATCGAGTATCTAACGTGGAATGTAAGAGTCTCAAGACCAAATGTTGTTAGCAAAGCTGCATGAAAGGGCCATGGGCAGCTTCTGACTAAACTGAAAGTTATCAGAAAACATTGGCTGATGAGAAACTTGACATGAGCTGGCAATGTGTCCTTGCAGCCCAGAAGGCCAACCGTGACCTGGGCTGCATCAAAAGAAGCGTGGCCAGCACATGAGGGAGAGGATTCTGCCCCTCTATTCCTCTCTTGTGAGACCCCACTTGGAGTCCTGTGTCCACTTCTGGAATCCTCAACATAAGAAGGACATGGATTTGTTGGAGCGAGTCCAGAGAAGGCCACAAAGATGATCCGAGGGCTGGAGAAACCTCTGTTACGAGGACAGGCTGAGAGGGTTAGGGTTGTTCAGCCTGGAGAAGACTCCAAGAAGACCTTATAACGACCTTCCAGTACCTGAAGGGGGCTACAAGAAAGCTGGGGAGGGACTTTTCACAAAGACATGCAGTGAAAGGATGAGGGGAAATGGCTTTAAATTGCAGAGGTGAAGATTTAGACTAGACGTTAGGAGGAAATTCTTCACAGTGATGGTGGGGAGGCACTGGAACAGGTTTTCCAGGGAAGTTGTGGCTGCTCCATCCCTGGAGGTGTTCAAGGGCAGGTTGGTTGGGGCCTTAAGCAGCCTGGTCCAGGGGGAGGTGTCCCTGCCCATGGCAGGGGTGTTGGAATCAGATGATCTTTAAGGTCCCTTCCAACTCATAGCATTCTGTGATTCTATGATCCTGATTCCCACCATCATAAAAACTTTACCTCTGTCTCTGCATGAAGACAGAAACCTTGCTGTGCTGAGTCAAGAAGCCAAACGAAGAATTGAGTTGCCAGCCACAAAACACAAGAACTGTTTGTGTCAGGCAGGTAGGTTCCTGCTGCACTCTAACAATATTTATGAACGCTTCAAAAGAAAATAAGAGTTCTTCAGGTGAGAATGAAAGGAAAGCTTACGTGTCGCAGCAGTGATTCCTCTCCCAGAGCTTTCACCAAGCCTTTTGTGTCCATCTGGCCAAGACGAAGGATGTAGAGTGGTCTCCCATCTTCAAAACAAAGAAAAGGGCTTAAAGAAGGAAGCACTCCAGTACGTTTTACAAATGCCACGTTAAAATGTGAAGAGGATAAACCTCAAATCCAAACTCCACCTTATCAGAGAGATGTTGTTCCCCACTACCCTAGCCTGCCTGATCTGTGCAGAGAAAACAAACCCACAGAGCTATTTACAAGCATTGAAGGGCTCTGGTAACATTTAAAGTATCAATACAACTTTCTCCCCAAACCTTAGGCCACTTTTGAGGTCCCACAATGTAACCTGTGTGATGGTATCGTTGTGTGTGGCTGCTTCTGACCTTTGTCTTGGTAATGCCACCCTCCAGTGTAGTATTCCTCCAAGAGGGCTGGGGGCCTCCATGACTGAAGGATGTAATCCACCTGGTACTGCTTTCTCCAGGAGAGAGACTGGCAGAGCATTTCTCGTGCTTTGTCAATGTTGAAGTCGCGAGCCCGTAGAAATCGAAGGATGTGCTCATCTTTGGGGATCTGATAAAAGAGAAAAGGGAGCCTGAGGATCATAGAATCATAGAATCACCAGGTTGGAAAAGACCCACCGGATCATCGAGTCCAACCATTCCCATCAATCACTAAACCATGTCCCTCAGCACCTCGTCCATCCGTCCCTTAAACACCTCCAGGGAAGGTGACTCAACCCCCTCCCTGGGCAGCCTCTGACAGTGCCCAATGACCCTTTCCATGAAAAAACTTTTTCCTCATGTCAAACCTAAATCTCCCCTGGTGGAGCTTGAGGCCATTCCCTCTCGTCCTGTCCCCTGGCACTGTGGAAAAGAGCCCAGCTCCCTCCTCTCCACAACCTCCTTTCAGGCAGTTATAGAGAGCAATGAGGTCTCCCCTCAGCCTCCTCTTCTCCAGGCTAAACAACCCCAGCTCTCTCAGCCGTTCCTCATAAGGCCTGTTCTCCAGCCCCTTCACCAGCTTTGTTGCTCTTCTCTGGACTCACTCCAGAGCCTCAACATCCTTCTTGTGGTGAGGGGCCCAGAACCGAACCCAGGATTCGAGATGCGGTCTCACCAGTGCCGAGTCCAGAGGGAGAATAACCTCCCTGGACCTGCTCGCCACGCTGTTCCAGACATGATCCAGATGGGTACATTCCCTGTTCCACTGCTCATAGAGCCTTAAGATAAAGACTAAGCCTAGATTCCTTCTCCCTCTGTATCTAATCCCACTGAATGCAGCAGATGGTGCTAGGAGCATGGAAGAAGCGACCGATTCATGCCCGTTTGAAAGATACAGGCTTAACATTGAGTACTTCATGTGCACAGGCACAGCCTGCGGGAAGCCTTTCACCGCTCCAGTCACCAGAAGTTCCAGCAGACTCTGGGCTGTCTGGGTGTTCCCTCAGCTGGCCCTACACAAGGGAAAACAAAACAGTGAAGGAAAGCAATAGAGCTGTGAGCTTGCCTTCCTGCAGGGCAAATCAGCAAAGGATGGAAAGCATTCATAGGTAAGGTGTTAACCAAGGCAAGCATAGAATCATAGAACAGTTTGGGTAGGAAGGGACCTGAAAAACTGTCCAATCCCACCCCCTGCCATGGGCAGGGACACCTCCCACTGGATCAGGGGCTCCAAGCCCCATCCAACCTGGCCTTGAACACCTCCAGAGATGGGGCAGCCACCACTGCTCTGGGCAACCTGTTCCAGTGCGTCCCCACCCTCATTGTGAAGAAATTCCTTCTTATGTCCAGGCTAAATCTTCCTCTCTCCAATTTAAATCCATTTCCCCTTGTCCTATCACCACAAGCCTTTGTAAAAAGTCCCTCCTCGGCTTTTTTGTAGCCCCTTCAGGTACTGGAAGGTCACTCTAAGGTCTCATTGGAGGCTTCTCTCCTCCAGGCTGAACAGCCCCAACCCTCTCAGCCTGTCCAAGCACGCACGCTTTGGAGGATGAGCACAACTGTGCAGCATGCAAATGATTGTCCATAGCTCTGATTTCAGCTCTTGTGCTGCCCCTCTGCTGCTCTGCTGCTGATCATGCTTCCCTGGAAAGCTGCTTGTTGTCAAGCCCCTCTTGTCTGACAGGAGGCTGAATCAGCGGAGACATGGATCACAACCAATGCTCAGCAGAGCCTGTTTTATTATGTAAGGTGTTATTATTAGCAGGAAAGCACTCACAGCTTCCCTGGACACACAGCTACCTGGTTAGTTGGGAGGCTACCTCATGTTTTCACTCAGAGGCAGAGCACTGCACAACAGCAGCTCACAGGTGGGTGTTCAGATGCTCCTTCGGGAGGTCCTCTGTTCCAGTGGGTGTATATCATAGAATCATAGAAGGTCCTTAGTTAGAAGGGACCCTCAAAGATCATCAAGTCCAGCTCCTGTCCCTGCACAGGTCAACCCCAGCATTCACACCACGGGGCTAAGGGCATTGGCCAAATGCTTCTGAAATATTGTCAGCCTTGCTGCCATGACTGCTTCAGTCGGAGCCATCCCAGTGCTCCACTACCTTCTGTGGAAAGAAACTTCTCCTGATGTCCAACTTAACCCTCCCCTGGCATCTTCCTGCCATTCCCTCAGGCCCTGTCCTTGGTTGCCAGAGAGAAAAGCTCAGCGCCTGCTCCTCCTCCTCCCCTTGTGAGGAAGCTGCAGAGCACAATGAGGTCTCCCCTCAATCTCCTGAACAGACCCAGTGACTTCAGCTGCTCCTCACACTCTTCCCCTATAAACCCTTCCCCAACTCCATGCCCGCTTTCCAATAGCTTTAGATCCTTTTTATCCTGTGGCCCCAGAACTCCACCCAGTGCTTGAGGTGGGGCCACCCCAGTGCAGAAATACATATATTCTCTACATATTATTCCTGTGGTCTCTACCTGCATCAAGCAGCCACCATGCTCTTGGACATGGTTCAGGCCATCCAACCTGTGTTTGATGCTGCCGTGCACCAGTGGCCTTGGACAGATCTGGCAGAAGCTCTGTGTTCTGAATTTATCAGCTCGTATGGAACCAACAGTGTCACCGGTCTCTGGAGCTTACCAGCCGCTGGGAGATTTTTACACTGCCTCCCATAGCGTTGTCCTCAGCCTTCAGTTCTCTGGTAGCTATTTCTCCACCAACAATCACAAGTACCTAAAACACCCACGCACATACTCACACAGAAGGGGCTTCTTTACCCGTTCAGTGACGACAGACCTATAGCACCAGTCTTTGTTGTATTTTCTTTCTACATGGGTGACACAGGTTAGGTTTTCCAAGAAAACTCAGGGCTTTCTAAATAATGTTTAAACTCTTTGCACTCAGATGGGATGTGCCTGCTCTCAGCTCTGAGAAAGATACAACAATGCATGCAAAAAGCACTGACAAAGCTTCTGGCAAACAGCTGCTTCTTCTGGAAAAAACAGTTAAATGAAAAAAAAAAAACAAACCAAAAACTTTCAGAGTCCATGAACGCAGAGTACCTCCCCACCCATTCTGTATGGCTGAGCCATTCCCTTCAGAGCCAGAAGGCTGTTACTACTGAAACCTTATCAGCTGTGCTCAACTTTCGAGGTGGATCACTTGCTCCAACCATCTTTCTCTTGTTTTCATCTCTTCCTAAGCCCTCTGTCTACGCAGCCCACCAAATTATTCTGTTGCTATCCCTGGTCCTTCCTTTCCACCCAGTCTCTCCGGCAGGAAATCCCAAATTAGATCCCTCTTGAGGTATTCAAGCTGCCCCAGATCTTTTTTTTTTTTCAGCCACACACCCTTCACCTGCTTGGCCTGATACAGAGAACCGCTTCACCCAGGAGGAACTCCAGCAGCTGCCAGACACTAGAGCCAAGCAGAAACACATCCAGCCCATGGTATCTGTGCTGCTTTGCAGGGAAAATCATTTCTATCTACACTATGTGGCCAAGTCCCCAGCCTCGTGCCCTCAGCTCCTCTCTTAGAGGCTGACACAACATACCTCACACCATAGGGTGAGACTGTCTCTTTTTCCCAAGTCCTGCATGCTTTGGAAATCATAGAATCATAGAATCATGAGGTTAGAAAAGACCTTAGAGATCATCTACTCCAACCATACCTGTCCACTACTAAATCATGTCCTCAAGCACCTCATCACCCTGCCTGTTAAACACCTGCAGGGACAGGGACTCCACCACCCTCCTGGGCAGCCGTTCCATTGCATGAGAACCCTTTCTGTGAAGAATTTTTTCCTAATGTCCTATATAAACTTCCCCTGGCACAGTTTGAGGCCATTCCCTCCTGTCCTATCACCTAACACTTGGGAGAAGAGACCAACACTCACCTCTCTGTAACCTCCTTTCAGGTAGTTGGAGACAGCAATGAGCCTCAGCCTCCTCTTCTCAGCCCTCAGCCTCCTCTTCTCAAAGCTAAACAACCCCAGTTCCCTCAGATGCTCCTCATAAGACTTGTTCTCCAGCCCCTTCACCAATTTCATTGCCCTTCTCTGGACACACTGCAGGACCTCACTGTCTTTCTTGTAATCAGGGGCCAAACTGAACCCAGGATTCAAGGTGCGGTCTCACCAGTGCTGAGTACAGGGGGAGAATCACTTCCCTGGACCTGCTGGCCACACCATTTCTGATACAAGCCAAGATGCTGTTGGTTTCTTGGGCACCTGGGCCACTGCTGGCTCATATCAGTCAGCTGTTGACCAGCACCCCCACGCCCTTCTCTGCCAGGCAGCTTCATGCCGTTCTTCCCCAAGCCTGGAGCACTGCATGGGGTTGTTGTGTCCTAAGTGCAGGACTCTGCACTTGCCCTTTTTAAACCTCAGTACATTTGGATAAAGGAGATAAAACCAGGAGCCAAATGGATTCTCTCTGAGCAGAATTCAGCCCTTGACTGTCCAAGCTGACCCATCTGCCTGACACGAGGTGCACAGTGCTGAGGGGCAGCAGCCCAGAGCTAGGGCATACCAGCTGCCCCTTTGTCGAGCAGCAAGCAGGGGATGCACCCCAGCGTGGGTCCCCAGTCCTTCCACCACATCTGCAGCTCCTGGGAGGCACAGCCTGGCCAGAGAGGCTGGCCTGCAAGGCAGTGACTGCTCTAAGGACACAGCAAAGCGCTCGTATGGTGACTGCAGCACCACCTGTTCAATGCTGACAGGAATGACTTGAGTCATGTGCGGTGCAGCCTGTGACACTACTGGATCCTGCAGCAGGCAGACGGACAATTCTCCACACCTGCCTTGAATTATAGAATCATAGAACCACCAGGTTGGAAGACCCACTGGATCATCGAGTCCAACCATTTCCATCAATCACTAAACCATGTCCCTCAGCACCTCGTCCACCTGTGCCTTAAACATCTCCAGGGAAGGTGACTCAACCACCTGTGCTCAGGCTGCAGAGGGGGCTCTGCCTCCCCCACCCACCTTGCCTTTGTGTGTCTCTTGGAGCCACTGGCGAAGGCGGATCAAGCAGCTTTCTTGCATCGGAGTCAGCTGGCCCAGGTATCGCTCGATGTAATCAGCATCCAGTTTGTCAGCTGGAGGAAGAGGCGGGGGAAAAGAACAATTCAGAGGACACTTCACACAGCCAGAAAGGAGATGTGCAGTTATTCCTACACATCAGGTTACTCAGATACCCATTAGAAGAGTGCAGGAGCCCTCATTGTAGCTGCCTGAGGGAAACAAGTAATGTTCTCAGGGTGATCAGGGCATGAGGACACAGACAGTGTGTAAAGGGTCATAGAATCATAGGTTGGAATGGACCTCAAAGCCCATCCAGCTCCACCCACCTGCCATGGGCAGCGACACCTCCCACTGGATCAGGGGCTCCAAGCCCCATCCAACCTGGCCTTGAACACCTCCAGGGATGGGGCGGCCATGGCTTCTCTGGGCAACCTGGGCCAGGGCCTCCCCACCTTCATCATGAAGAATTTCTTCCTAATGTCTAATACAAATCTTCCTCCTTCCAATTTAAAGCCGTTCCCCCTTGTCCAGTCACTCCATGCCCTTGTATAAAGTCCTTCTGCAGCTTTCTTGCAACCCCCTTCAGGTGTGGGTCTATAAGGTCTTCTTGGAGCCTTCTCTTCTCCAGGCTGAACAACCCCAACTCTCTCAGCCTGGCCTCATATGGGAGGTGCTCCAGCCCTCAGGTCATCTTCGTAGCCTCCTCTGGACCCATTCCAACAGTTCTATGTCTTTCTTAGGTTAAGGACTCCAGAACAGGACACAGAACTTGAGGTGGGGTCTCACAAGAGCAGAGTAGAGAGGCAAAATCCCCTCTCTCACCCTGCTGGCCACACTTCTTGGAATGCAGCCCAGGATATGGTTGGTTTCTGGTCTGCGAGCATGCATTGACAGCTCACATTGAGCGTCTCATCAATGAGCACTCCCAAGTATCAAAGCTAGATCCCTCACTTGTCTCTTGGAACACCAACATTTCATCCAACCCTGAATTGGCCTAGCAGGAGTTTCAAAAAACACAGCCCATCACAAGAGTTCTGGCCCACATCCCATTGAACACTCCAAGACATGGGCACTTAAATCCCCTGCTCTTCTAAAGCTCTCCTGCACCGTTTCAATGACAAGAGGCTAAAAAGCAGACAGCGGAAAAATGAAATGTTATTCTGCTTATGGACAGCAGAGGGAAAGGGAGAACACCACCACCGTTCCTGACAACAAGGGAGATTTTTGGAATGAGAAGCCCTGTGCATACCAGCAGCTCATGGTCCCTTCAAGTCTGCCAGCGCTCAGGGCCAGCGGCAGATGAGCCATCAAGGCTTGGATGTGCAGATGACAGCAAGGAGAACGTGGCACCCAAAGGGGACAGCACAGGGCAGGAGGTGTGCTGGAGGCTTGCAGGCTCACCAGGAGGACTGGGAGCAGGACCTCTGAGCCAGCTTTTCATCTGGCAGAACTGAACTACAGAATAAGGCCTGGATCCCCACAGGATACACTGTGGCTGACTGATAATACAGAATCATTGAATCACAGAATCACCAGGTTGGAAAATACCCACCGGATCATCGAGTCCAACCATTCCCATCAATCACTAAACCATGTTCCTCAGCACCTCGCCCACCTGTTCCTTAAACACCTCCAGGGAAGATGGCTCAACCCCCTCCCTGGGCAGCCTCTGCCAGTGCCCAATGACCCTTTCCGTGAAAAATTTTTTCCTAATGTCCAGCCTGAACCTTCCCTGGTGGAGCTTGAGACCATTCCCTCTCGTCTTGTCCCCTGTCACTTGAGAGAAGAGGCCAGCTCCACTGTGAGTTTCCATCCTTTATACCGGGCACCATCTGGAAAGAGAAGCTCTCAGTGAAGGTCTGGGGAGACCAGGACCATTGATAGCTCTGAATTCCAAGCTTTTCCCTAGTTACACTTAGCAACACAAACATTGTCTTTCCTTCTGAGGAGTGACAACTCCTCTAATACCACAGTTCTACATTAGAAAGCTTCTCCTATTTCTTTTTGTCAGAGAAGAATGTTATTTAGTCTAGGAGAGATCAGCAGATCCATGCACAGGAAGATGGAGTCTGACTCAGCCACTTGGTGTGAGAAATGCAGTAAGCACCATTCCATGAGCTTGTCTTGGCTTGATAGAGGGGCAACCCCCACCTGAGCTGATTCCCCAAGGATGCTGACTCTGAAACAGCCAAAATATTTCTTTCTAATTTAAATACAGTGCATTCACAGTACCTTTAAGTTTCTCCAATGTAAGGCATAAAATGCCTTAAATATCAGATCAAACCCAATTTTTTTTAAGCTCAAACAAAATCAGACTGTCTGCACAATTCTTGGTTGGAAATAAAAAGCAGTTTTGTTTGCATTTTTCTTGAAGAAAAAGAAATAACTCTCCTTCCTCTCCACCCACAATCCAGAAGTAAAACCTCACAACAAAATAATAAAAATAAACTCAGATAGTGCTACTCAAGGCATTTCAGCTGCCGGCAGCTCCCCAGCCGGGGCTGCACATACCGTCAGGGCCAGTCACCTCTGCTGGAGGGCAGGTGCTATCCGGCTGCTCTCTGGGGGTCCCACCAGCCCCCGACTCCAGCGAAACATCAGCAGCATCATGACCAGCAGCTGGGGCTCGCTCCTCTGCCTGTCCGCACACCGCAGGAGGTGTCCAGCGGGGGATGAAGGTGATCCCTTGGGAGATGAGCTCCTTCAGGTAGTGTTCAATCACCTCCTTGCCCTGAGGGGGGTAAAATCTAGTTAAGCAAAACCCAGTCCCACCTCCCCGGAATCAGAGAGGTGCACAAATGATTAATACTCTTAGAGATAAAGGGAGGGGAAATAGCTGTCTCCTTCCACCTGCATGACCCTGTTGGGTTAATGTCAGTATGAAAGTACCATCCAAATGATGAATTATAGAATCATAGAATCACTAGGTTGGAAAAGACCCACTGGATCATCAAGTCCAACCATTCCCATCAATCACTAAACCATGTCACTCAGCACCTCATCCACCCCTCCAGGGAAGGTGACTCAACCCCCTCCCTGGGCAGCCTCTGCCAGGGCCCAATAACCCTTTCCGTGAAAAAAAATTTTTCCTCATGTCAAACCTAAATCTCCCCTGGTGGAGCTTGAGGCCATTCCCTCTCATCCTGTCCCCTGGCACTTGGGAGAAGAGGCCAGCTCCCTCCTCTCCACAACCTCCTTTCAGGTAGTTGGAGAGAGCAATGAGGTCTCCCCTCAGCCTCCTCTTCTCCAGGCTAAACACCCCCAGCTCTCTCAGCCGTTCCTCATAAGGCCTGTTCTCCAGCCCCCTCACCAGCTTCGTTGCTCTTCTCTGGACTCGCTCCAGAGCCTCAACATCCTTCTTGTGGTGAGGGGCCCAGAACTGAACACAGGATTCGAGGAGCGGTCTCACTAGTGCCGAGTCCAGAGGGAGAAGAACCTCCCTGGACCTGCTGGTCACGCCGTTTCTGATCCAAGCCAAGATGCCATTGGCCTTCTTCAACCAACACCCCCAGGTCCTTCTCCTCCAGGCAGCTTTCCAGCCAGACTTCTCCTAGTCTGTAGCTGCTCAGGGTTGTTGTGCCCCAAGTGCAGGACCCAGCATTTGGCCTTGTTAAACCTCATTATAACACTGGCGAGGCAGACTCTGGTGCTGTGGATGCAGCTGCCTTTATAATCTTTCTGTCCTGTTCTGCTGCTCCCAAACCATCAGCTGGTTTCCCTGTTCCTCTGCAGCCCAGAAGAAAAATGACACCAAAAAGAAGTGCCTCTGCCCAGGCTACTGGCAAGACAGAGTGCTGATTTTTACCCAGCGCAGAACAGTGTCCTCAGTGTCTGTGGAGCCTGGCACCCACAGCACCCACTGTGATCCTCCTCTGGCAGAACCCGCTCCCTCCCCTGCACAGCCACGTTCCAGCAAATGGATTGGTTTTGCTCATTGCACACTGGCTTTTTCTTTGTTTGCTCTGCTCAGGGACTCCAGAACCATAAACGAGGACATACAACTGTAGTGGGTCTGTTTTACAGAAAAGCAAATAGAGGCACACTGAGAGTAGGCATTTGATCTTGATTTTGTGGCACAAAGGGACGCCTCGCCTTACCCGCTTGATGTTCGAGGTGTATTGCTTCATGGCAATTTTTTCGACTGTGCTTTCAAAGCCAAAAAATGACTTGATGTCGAGAGATGCAGACTGTTCAAAGCAAGTCCAATCTTCATTCTCGGGGTGAACCTAAGCCCAAAGACACACAGAGGGTTGGATGGCAGCAGACAGATCTCATCACTGCAGAGCCCTTGCCCTCGGTACCACTGACTGTTCAGTCTCCAAAGCTACAGGGCGTGGGGGCAGGAGTGGCTCCCAGCAAGGCGCAGAGAGACCCACAGTTAACAGCTGCGTTAATTTTCCCAGAGAAGAGAAACGTCACGAGATGGACACAGGGACATTTGTGGTTAACCCACCATTCCTCGCAAGCATAAGGAAACAAGGGTTAGAACCCATTTCTGCCCCAGCACAACTGAACAGCAATATTCATAGCAGAAGTTCATAGAATCATAGAATCACTAGATTGGGAAGGACGCACCAGATTGAGTCCAACCATTCCTATCAGTCACTAAACTATGTCCCTCAGCACCTCATCCACCCGTCCCTTAAACACCTCCAGGGAAGGTGAATCAACCTCCTGCCTGGGCAGACTCTGCCAGGGCCCAATGACCCTTGCCGTGAAAAACTTTTTCCTAAAGTTCAGCATAAACCTCCCCTGGTGGAGCTTGAGGCCATTCCCTCTCATCCTGTCCCCTGTCACTTGGGAGAAGAGACCAACACCCACCTCTCCACAACCTCCTTTCAGGTAGTTGGAGAGAGCAATGAGGTCTCCCCTCAGCCTCCTCTTCTCCAGCCTAAACAACTCCAGCTCCCTCAGCTGCTCCTCATAAAACTTGTTCTCCAGCCCCTTCACCAGTTTCGTTACTCTTCTGTGGACTCACTTCAGGACCCCACTGTCTTTCTTGTAATCAGGGGCCAAATTGAACCCAGGATTCGAGGAGCGGTCTCACCAGTGCCGAGTTCAGAGAGAGAAGAACCTCCCTGGATCTGCTGGCCACGCCGTTTCTGATCCAAGCCAAGATGCCACTGGCCTTCTTGGCCACCTGGGCCACTGCTGGCTCATGTTCAGACGCTGTCAACCTTTTTCTAGTTTTGGGTAGGAAACTCAGACCCTGAACCTCAGTCTTCCTCCCCCCAACCACAAGGGACATGGCAGAGCAGAGAGTTTCACCACTATCGAGTTAACATCCACCTTTCCTTTCTAGTCCTTCCCCTCAGTTACTTTTTTGTATGGTAAGCACTTACGTAACCTTTTCCTCTTCTAAACTTAACCCTTCTCTGAGAGGCCTCTGCCTTTTCTCTGTAGGTGCTGCTATTCACAAACTGTTACAAAGGAAAAAAAATTCCAGCCTCCCCAGGAAGACAGGAGCTCTCTAAAGGACATAAATCCCCAAGGGGAAATATAAAGTAACTGCAGGAGCAGGATCATATTTCTTCACGTTGCTTCAGCAAACACTGTAGGAAAGGAAAGATGAGAATAAACCTGTTTCCTGCATACTCTGGCAGGGAAAAGGGAACTGTTAAAAATAGAGCAAGGAACCATCTTGAGGATGCAGACAGCTCGCTCCCTCCCTGTTCCAGGAAGAGCAGCCTGGCTGCTGACGTTTCTTTCTGAAGGACACGCAGCCAAACTCAGCAAGTGCAACAATGCTTGAGCAACTCCAGAGCTGATCTTGGGGCATTTCAGATCTGTCAGTGCCTTTCCCAACAAAGGAAGTTTGATTTACTGTAGTTTTTAGGAAGCCCCACACAGCCACCAAGTGATCTCTGGCTCAGGAAACCCTCCTCACCATCCAAACTGTTAAAAGCTTTCTAAGGATTTTCCTTGCTTGACACAGAGGCTGCTTATGCTTTGCTTACTCCCAAGAAGCCGAGCTGTTGTCCGGCTGCAAAAAAGGCAGGTGAGTAACAGGATCTGGACTTTTGTTTAGGGAACAAAAAGCAGTATCTGATTGCTTTCAGCAACAGATGAAGCTATTTTATGGTGACTGAGCCCAAACAGCACAATTACAATTAAATGGCACGCTGTTGCTGAAGATACAGCCACAACACGAGACATCCCAGGCCACAAGATCTTTCTCCAAACATTTAGAGCACAAAGATCATGACAAGATGCTAAAACTTTCACTTATTCATGGGCAAAATTAATTGTCAGACTTCCCTCTGGCTCTCATGACAATAAGTAGTAAGGGTTTCCTTCTAAATATCCAGATCTAAACACATGCCTGAGCTTCAGATGCTTCTATTAACTTGAATTCCAACCCAAGAGACTGTTGCAGTCAATTCTGGAGCACCAGCCACGTTTTCTACTCTCACCCTAGGGCCCAACTCCAGAGAATCACAGAATCATTGAGGTTGGAAAAGCCCTCTAAGCTCATCCAGTCCAACCATCAGCCCAGCACCACCGTGCCTTCTAAACCATGTCCTGAAGTACCATGGCCATGTCTTTTGTGGTTGAGAATCACAATCAACCTAAGAAAAGTCTCGCAAGCCCTGTGAAACCACTGGGAAAAGCCTGCATCCTGAGACCCAACGCCTTCCATTCCAGGAGTACCGAATCATATTATATGACAGCACATTCATTCAAGTCACTTCATCTTGGTTCATAGCACACAGCTTGGAACAGTTTCTTCAGAGCCAAGTGGGAACAAGGTACTCACTGAGTAGCTGCACGTCTCAAGGACGACAACACGGTTGGCGAATGTCTCATTGTGAGCTTCAATGCGGAGAGTTCGCTCTTTCCAGTTCACAGTGTTTTTCTGGATGAAGAAAACATACTCTACCCCTGCAATCTGAGAAGGATGAGGAAGAAGAAGGAGGAGCGCAGGAAGGAGAGGGAGAGAAAGAGGAGCTTTAGGCACCTGCACTGATATGAGCCAGCCAGCAAAACCCAGGTATCTCTGCCCTCTAGGTCCCACTTGCCTTCTTCAGCAGCCTAGGAGCATCCACATTCAGCTTGCAGCTCCGTTCAATGATATGGATAGCTCCATCTTCACTCCTGGACTCATGCAGGATTTCACTCCCCAGGAACACTGGGATCTCTGGACATGTAGGAAAGCGCTTCTCATATGCCTGGAAGTGAAAATAAAGCAAGTTTCAGCTTCTGGCTAGGACCAAGTGTAGCTATTTCTGAATTAATTCATTCCCTTATGGTAAGAATCCAAGAGAACAGATACCCTTCACCTCTGGAAAATGGGAGCCAGCACAGGGGCTGGAAGTAAAGCAAAATATTCATGAGCAGAGCTGGCACCTGCTCAGGTCACTCACTAAGCTGAGCACATCATAATATAACTTTTCTTTCACACATGAAGCAGAAACAAAAGCTTATTGTTAAAGAGTCCTTGGAACAGGCTCCTCATAACCTGAACATCGGAAACCTTACCCTTAGCTGGTGAGAGCAAGCACAGCTCTGCTGAGTTCTGCTACCTACAGAACTGACCCAGAGATAATCAAATTCAAGTCAGACACACTGCTTTGTGAAGGAGCTATTGAAAAATATTTAATAATCCTGTCCCTTAAAAATGTGATGTGTCCAACAGTCCTCACCATTGCAGACTAGCAAGGGTAAGACCATGAACTACTGGCTACTCACTCGGCCTTGATTTATCCATTTTTAAAACAATTCTAGTCCTGGTTCTGAAATCTTCCTTGTTTTAACTAACCAAGTCCTTCTGAGAAGTCTTCTATCCAAAGCTGCTCTATCAGCTCCAGCAAAAGTCTAGCTTTCCATGGTGCTTGCAGCAAACTAAGTTAATTTCCATAAATGCTACCTACTGCTATACCTCTTTGCCTGACTTCTCCAGCTCTCATTCTATTGCAAGTTCATTGCAGGACAGAAGGTTTTCCTTGCATTTCTGAAAAATACCTTGCATGTTGGGATACTCTTGTAAATATGGAATTGAAGCAATGGTAGCACAAGCAACCCGGGATTCAAGTACAGCTGTAATGGGAGGAGAACCCGTGCCCTCAGAGAGCTACGTCATTCCAGTCACGAGAATTTCTTGCTATCATTCCACAGATGAGCCTACCCACTATCAACTGCTGCCACCTTCTCATCTTCTGTACGGCACGACCAGTTTGTACAGCACAAAAATATAAATGTGAGAGAATTATCTACCCCAAAATATTTCCCAAGAGGAAATACTAATGTGATGGTGACTGACATCAAGTTGTTTGGCAGCACATTTTCCATTACTTCTGCAGTTTGAAGGCTGGTTGCCTTCATGTACTCTGGTGCTGTGGTAACACCTGCTCTTAAAATAGCTCAGGCACTTAAGGACACATTCTGCATCTCCTGCTCCTGGACCTCTGAAGGGAAGAGAAGTTATTTCAGATGATCGTATTGCTCTGGCATCAGGAGGGAAGAGTGAGCAGAGGAGCAGAGGAGTTCTGGCAGCTGAAAAAGCACACAGGTTTTCAGCTGCCCCTCTTCAATTCCCTGGGTAATGGTCTGATGTCTTTGCCACAGTTCTTGGAGAACTTTCCCCCTATCTACAAGGCTCTGTGTTTTTTTTATCCCAATCACAAGAAAAACAAAAAAGTTTTTGATAAATATAATCCTTCCCATGGTAAGGAACCATTTTCAGCACCAACCCACCAGGCTCCATAGAGCAGCAAACTCATTGCCTGAAGAAGCTTAAGCTGTTGTGATGGCAGTTTCCAGCTGACTGCCAGACGCAGCTGCAGGATGCTCCGAGCTCTCTGCACTTCCCTCAAGGCTCAGACATCATCCAGGGTGCATCCTTGTTCACTGCTCTGGTGTCTGACATTGCCAGCACATTCCCTTTCCCAGGACAAGTTAATTCTCCATCCCTGCCCTGTCCCAGTGCTCCAGGTCCCAGCCCACCATCTTGTGCTGTCTCAAGGTCAAAGCATTTCCCCTATTCTCCCTTGCAAATCATAGAATCGTAGAATCATAGAATCACCAGGTTGGAAAAGACCCACCGGATCATCGAATCCAACCATTCCTATTGATCACTAAACCATGTCCCTCAGCACCTCATCCACCTGTCCCTTAAACACCTCCAGGGAAGGTGACTCAACCCCCTCCCTGGGCAGCCTCTGACAGTGCCCAATGACCCTTTCCGGGAAGTTTTTTTCCTGATGTCCAGCCTGAACCTCCCCTGGCGGAGCTTGAGGCCATTCCCTCTCGTCCTGTCCCCTGTCACTTGGGAGAAGAGTCCAGCTCCCTCCTCTCCACAACCTCCTTTCAGGTAGCTGTAGAGAGCAATGAGGTCTCCCCTCAGCCTCCTCTTCTCCAGGCTAAACACCCCCAGCTCTCTCAGCCGTTCCTCATAAGGCCTGTTCTCCAGCCCCCTCACCAGCTTCATTGCTCTTCTCTGGACTCGCTGCAGAGCCTCAACATCCTTCTTGTGGTGAGGGGCCCAGAACTGAACACAGGATTCAAGGAGCGGCCGCACCAGTGCCGAGTACAGAGGGAGAATAACCTACAAGACACATACAAGCAAGAGCCTCTCCAGGCTGCCTGTTCTCAGTGACTGTGAACACTGTGAGCACTTTTGTTCTAGTATCACAGTTGTCTGCATTCGGCCGTGTCCCACACTGCTCCTTACTCAGACCCTTATCACAATTGCAGGAAGCAGAGCTGGAAACCATATCTCAAATGAAAGCTGCTTCAGTTAATCCCATGACTTCAGAAAACAGCAAAGGCTGGACACCACAGCCACTGCGACAGATGGAAGTACCTTGCGAGAAGAGTGTCTGGGAGGACAATGATGCGAAGCCACACTGGTGTCCTAAATTGTCACTCAAATATCCATTAACCAGTACAAAGAAATGCATCTGTGAGAAGAGATTGCCCTCAAGGTCAGCCAGATGCCAAACAAGAACAAGTTATACAAGAAGACAAGCATCAAAACCAAAAACTGACATTCTAAAGGCTCACAACCACCAAGGAAAGAGGATATCACCCTTCCCGACAAGCCCTCTGCTTCAGCTGCTTAACCTCTTCCTCTCCAGGACTCAGAGGTCCTCTCTGAGTCCTTCCCCTTCCTCATCCCAAGCTATTACACGTACTGACATTGCTGTACACGACTGCTCCTCACTGTACACAACAACAGCTGTTTCCTATAGGATCCAGAGAACACAGATGGAGGCAGCACCTTTTATAACAGCAACTCCTGCTTCTCCTCCGCAGGTTTCTACAATCTTTCCTAGCAAGTGACCTTGAAATCCACGACACAACTGAGGCCTTTGTAATCTCAAACAACAGGGACACCAAGCACTGAATCACTGCGTGAAACAGAACACCTCAAAATCCAAACTTTCCTGCACAGGCCAAGGCTCCTTCCTGGCAATTCCTTCCAGCTCAGCATCTGCTGGGTCCTATGTGACTCCATGCGCTCCAACAAGAAGCAGCTTTTGTAAGATGATCTAGTTTCATACCTTGATATCCCAGAAGGAGTGTTATCCTCTCAGTCCTGGGGCTGCATGCAGGCTCCCAGGGCAGCAGCTCTAGCTTTCCACCCATACCAGTCACCTCTCAGGCAGCTCTTCGAGCTTCTCACTGATACACAGCAAACAGACAACTGGCTTGGATTCTCCCTATCCGCACACAGATCTTTTTGCAGAGCAAATATAGAGTGCTTGCATGCTAAATGCTGCTGTCCATGAACTCGGACAGAAACAAACTGAGCTGTTCTGAACAGTGGCTGGCAGGAAAACATTCATCTTGTCCTTAGTGGGTGCTGGTCTGAAGCGGCTGCGTGGCTGTTGTGTCTTCAGGGATGAGTTGGTTGGTTTTCATGGCTTCCTTAGTGATGCAAACAGGGAGTTCTGCTGGTTCAGGTACAGGAAAAAGAACAGGAATGGAAAAACTACAGACTGACTCCTCCATGACACCAAAATTGGTGTCATTGGGCACTGGCAGAGGCTGCCCAGGGAGGGGGTTGAGTCACCTCCCCTGGAGGGGTTTAAGGGATGGGTGGACGAGGTGCTGAGGGGCATGGTTTAGTGATTGATGGGAATGGTTGGACTCAATGATCCGATGGGTCTTTTCCAACCTGGTGATTATATGAAAATGAACTTGAGAGGGACCTTCAAGAGTGCAAAAGCCCAGCTACTGGGGAAGGTTATCTTGTGTAGAACACATGAAGAAACTGAACTGTAATTTATCTGATGTCAACAAAGTGTTGTAGTCTATGTCATAAAAATATGTTACAAAGATAAGACTTCACCCTTGTGCTAAGGACTAAAACACTTCAGGCTTTTGGGATTGTACACAGTCTAAATCTCTACCAATTAACGAGATTCCACATGGTTACAGGCATGTGCAGTTTGCCAGGATAAAGGAGGAAAACATCCATCTCTGTTCAGATGAATGGGAAATGAGGAGGAAATATGACATTGAGTTTTGAAAGTTGATGAGAAGCAAGATCAGACCCCTCATCACTGAAGCGGGAAGTGGATGCATTTGAATTAGCTTTCAAGCAGCTCTAATGACACAGGAATATCTCTCTCCAGATTCAGGTGTGTTCAGATTATGGCCTTCTAGGAAAAATAAATCATTTCAGCTTGCAATTCCTCCTTCTACACAGTCTCAGTGCCAAAGTGGACTAGGGGGCTGCATACCTACTAAGCAGACACAATGATCCCCTTGCTGTGCAATTAGTAGCACAGATTCTGCTTCTCACCAGCCACGGCAGTGCAAAATAAAATCCATATGTAACAGCTGGGAGAGATCAAATGGATGTTTGGGGTGGAGAAATGCACTAAAGTCAGGGGAAAAGATAATTTCTAGGGAGATGCACAGCAGAGTAGCAGAGGAAGACTTTGGGGCCCAAGCAATGACACTTGTGCTAGAAAAAAAGAATAAGATCTGCCAGTGAAGAGTCATAGAATCATAGAATAACCAGGTTGGAAGAGACCCACCGGATCATCAAGTCCAACCATTCCTATCAAACACTAAACCATGCCCCTTAGCACCTCGTCCACCCGTCCCTTAAACACCTCCAGGGGAGGTGACTCAACCCCCTCCCTGGGCAGCCTCTGCCAGTGCGCAATGACTCTTTCTGTGAAGAATTTTTTCCTAATGTCCAGCCTAAACCTCCCCTGGCGGAGCTTGAGACCATTCCCTCTTGTCCTGTCCCCTGTCACTTGGGAGAAGAGGCCAGCACTCTCCTCTCTACAACCTCCTTTCCACTGGACCAGAGTACCCAGGCTGCAAACACTGACCCAGTGTTAGCTCTCCCTGGACTGCAGCCAGTGATTTGCCTTATTTCTTCAGATTTTGGTGAAAGCAACAATTGAGGTAGCAGCAGCTGCCTATTACAAAAGTGGCACCACCAAGCGATGGCAAGTGTGCTGCAGCCAGGACACACGCTGCAGCTGCACAAAGCTCACTCAGGAACGACCAGCGCGCCCGATCTGGCTGAGAAGAAACACCACCTTGTTCAGCTATTCTGCTGTAGCATCCTCCTCTGCTTACCAGGGAGGAGAAGCTCGGTGGTGGAGAAGCTCAACGCACAACCAGCATAACAAAGTGGCCATCACAAACAGCTCCAGAAGTGGTGACGTGACCAGGAACCACTGCTGGCTGGGGTGACACGCTGCCAGAGCCCACAATGGAACACGACGGATACACCCAGCCAGGAAGGCAAGGAAGAAGACATCTCGGGTGATTAGACCTCAAAGAGCAGAGCACAGCAACCCAGTGTCTTTTGGTCCTTGCTCAAGAGCTTATTGCCTTCTGCACCTACACAGTCAGTAAGAGAGAGGGGTCCTTTAGTCACCACTGGAACACAAGATCATGGTGATACCTCCAACCATGCTGCGTTTCCTTGTATGTGTTGCAGGGCCACTGAACTTTGACCGATTTTAGAACTCATCCATCCCAGCATGGGCTGTATTTGTCAGATTTAGCTTGAGACATGACTCATCCTTCAAGGAAATAAGCCTCCATGATGCAGCTGGAGAAGGTGGATAAAGAAAACAGGGATTATACTGTACAGACTCCTTGAATCACTGTACATCTCCCCAACCCACACATGGCGCCAGCACCATTCGCTCCCAAAACATTTTCCCCAGCAAATGGCATCATAGCAGTGACAGTGCCAAAATATCCGACTGCTGTAATCCCCACAGGTACCAGCCAGATGCTGGCAGCAGCTCTCCAGAACTCTGAATGAATAAGCAGTTCTTCCAACACGCTTCCAGCAGGTGTGGCAAACAGCACTCACTAACCATTTTCTCCTTGCTCCAGGGTCAACAACCCACAGCATAATTACAAGAGAAACACCAGTGCTCTGTTCAGCCCGCATATTGCTCACAACCTGCTTCATACATGAGGAGGTGGTGGCAGGGACAGGGTCTGAACACATGAATGCAGCAGTGAAGCATCAGCCCAGCTGACACAGAAATCATTACTTTGACTTTTGTTGCCAAATGCTTCTCACCAGTAGGGTGATGGGATATTTATAGTGTATCTTGACAGCATGGTTTCAAACCATCAAGTCACACTGAAGCACGATGTCTTGAGTCAACACTAGATCCTCTGTAAGTGCATGAAATGTTAACCCAGCAGCTTCTGACAATCACAACGAATTTACCCTCAAAACGGGGCAAAAGAGACAAGGGAAGCTGCCTGCTGTACGATACCTGGCACAGACCATGGCTGCAGATCATCCACATCCACAGACTATTTATCTATGTTCAAAAGGCAAGAGAGGGTAGATTCTGTTCCATAGGGGAGTATCTATCTCTTACCTCCTCAGATTGTTACCAGGATATTTCATATCACGTGACGTGGATTGAACACCAAAGCACAGCTATTTTAGAGATTTTCCCCCTTTGCATATCGTTTCTCTCTCAATCTCTAGTGTACTATCAACCAGAAACACCATTTCACACAGCACCTGAAAACCGTGTCACTATCTGTGTCACAGCAGCTCCAGAGGAGCTTCCAAGCACTGGGGGCACAGGCTGCAAAGCTCCACTGTGTGCCATCTGTGCCTATCCAAGGACACAGCAGGTAGCAGGCCATGCAGGAACCCCTTCTCCAGCCCTCCTGTACACGCTGCTCTTGCAGCTCCACTTCAGTCTCTGCAGTTACCCTCCACAGCCCTCTGACCAGCTGCACCATCACCACTGCCTCCAAGGGATTCCAGCAGCCAGAAAACCCTCCAGTCTCCCTGCAGCAAGCGCTCCTCTTGTTGCAGAGCTCACACTTGAAAGCGGAGGCGATGAACCGGCATCAAATAGTGTAGTTAAGAATCTACTTTTTATATTTAAAACCAGCCTGTGGTGATACTGGACTACTGACAACAGCCTGGAGCTCCAGATGGGGATATTCCAGTCTGCAATTACAAACAAGGGTATAGGAACTCCCAAAGATGTGTACTGTGGTGCATCTGTGCTGTAGGTACTGTGAGATACTGCACTGTAGCTGAGCTAGACAGCCAGTCTGCACGTCTAATGCAGCGAGACAGCAGCAGCCTGAGACCTGGATGGGCTGTGAACACACACATTGAACTTGTCACTCTAAACAAGCCCACGGAACAAACGTGATGCTTGCTAGACGTCAGGCTGCTGGTAGATTATAGTGCTTTCACATTTTATCTGTTACCAACATGTACTGCAAGCTGTTTGGGACACGCTATGGTGCCTGCCTTGCAAAAAGAGAGGCTCAGAGGTTCTGTTGCAAAAGCACCACTGCCATCAATCAGTGAAATATCAAATCCTTTAAGCCCCTGCAGCACACTGAGCATATAGAGACTGCTAAATGCAACAGGAAGAAGTCATTAAATAAAGTTACTTCAAGATCTAATAACTTTAACACAATGCATGCTAATGCTGAATAGGCACAAATAAAAATCATTTTGGAAAGGTGTATGGAAAGCAATATCAGCTGTCAGGATCCAAACCTGTCAGGATCCAGAGGTTCTTCTGCAGATAAACCCAACAGCAGCTGAAACAGTCAGGAGCTGGTTTCAATTATACTGTGTATACAATCCTTCCAACACTGGAGGCATAAAAGAATGATGGGAAGATGAAATAAAGGGTGCATTTTGATTTCAGTCATACCAGATGTTTGACTGGTTCATGTTGAGCTTCTCCTCCCTCAGCACCCCAAGCCCTTCTCCTCAGAGCTGCTCTCAATCCATTCTCTGCCCAGCCTGGATTTGTGCTTGGGATTACTCTGATCAGGGTGCAGGACCTCGAAGGGGTACAGGTGAGGAATAAAGCAGGTGAAAATGACTCATGTGAACTGGGACAGGCACAGGAAGATTGCCCTGTATTTCAATCTTTTCAGAAGGAAAGACTTTCCTAGCAAGAAAAAGAAAAATTCCAGACTCCAGAATGACCAGAAGAGACCTGGCAAGCCAATTCCCTTTTCCTTCCCCAGATGCACAGGACTGGCAAAGAGGGCAAAGAGGGCAATACAGTCCTCCTTCCAAGGATGTGGAACATACCTCAGATCTGCTGCCTACAAACATCAGAACAAAAGCTGAACAAGTATTAGTGAGCAGAGTGTGAATTCATAGGCAGTTATCCCAAGACACACAATAATGATGGTATTAACTGTGGAATCACCGGCTCAGCTGCCAAGCAGATCCTCGTGCCTAGAAGCTGAGCTGCACACACGTGCACCCTGCACAAGCCCAGGGAAGATAATGCTGTCCCTGATGGTGGGGCTCAACAAGAGGCATGGGAAACAGTATTGAAAGAAGGCCAGGAAGCAATGAATCATCTGCCTCCTTTGCCTGTGACAACCCTGTTTCTGAGTGCTTCATATCTGAATGAAGCACATGCATGATTTTCTGTGGCAGAGTCCAAACATCTGATGCTCTGGGGGGAAAATTCTTTTCCAAACAAACATCACTTACCTTATGATGAAGCCCGTACAGGGCACGGGAAGCACAACCCTCCCTGTGACAGAGATCAAGAGTCAAGCACAAGTGTGTGAGGCTGAAGGGTGCCTGGAGACCCGTAAAACAAGGAGGTGCCTTGAGGTTATCCACACAACCTCAGCTTTCCTACTCTTAACCACAGTATGAGACCTTGGCATTTCAAAGCGGTGAAAGATGAAAGCAGTTGAGTATCAGGTTCCCAGTGCTGAGGAAGCTGCTGTCAAGCTTGTGCTGAAGCAGATTAACAGCGATGCCACGTGCTGAGGAGCAAAACAGCTTCACTGTACGCCCACTCTCCTTGCAAAACTTCCAGCAACTGACAGCTCTGCAAAACCCGCACTGCCTCCACACAGAGGGAAAACTCCATCGGAACACAGAAAATGTGATAGAACCTGCACCCAGCTCAGCCTGCAAGGGCTGCCTCTAGATTAAAACAACACTTTATAACACAGCCTTCATAAAAGAGCAGATCCTGCCACAAACACATGATTTTCACAGGACATTGGAGTGGGACTAGTGATCTATATTCAACTCCCTGCTCCAATGCACAGTCATTTGGGTGACCCTGGACAAGCAACTTGATCTTCATAGGAAGAGCACCAATGACTTTGCTAGGGTAATCATAGAACCACAAGGTTGGAAAAGACTTTTGAGATTATCACCTCCAACCATACGTGTCCACAACTAAATCACGTCCCCAAGCACATCATCTACCCACCTTCTAAACAATTCCAGAGATGGGGACTTATACCACCTACCTGGCAGCCATTCCTGCGCTCGACAACCCTTTCCATGAAGAATTTTTTACTCATATCCAATCTAAACTTCCTGGTGCAGCTTGAGACCATTCCCTCTTGTCCTATCACTTGGGAGAAGAGACCAACACCCACCTCTCTATAACCTCCTTTTAGGTAGTTGTAGAGAGTGATAAGATCTCCCCTCAACCTCCTCTTCTCCAGGCTAAACAACCCCGGTTCCCTCAGATGCCCCTCGTAAGACTTTTTCTCCAGCCCCTTCACCAGTTTCGTTGCTCTTCTCTGGACTTGCTCCAGAGCCTCAAATGCCTTTCTTGTAGTGAGGGGGCAAAACTGAACCCAGGATGCGAGGTGCAGCCTCACCAGTGCAGAGCACAAGGGGAGAATCAATTCCCTGGTCCTGCTGGCCACGCTGCTTCTGATGCAAGCCAAGAATGGGAATTCGAATTTGCTGAGCAACTCAAGGATGACATTTACAATCCCAGCACTGAAACACCAGGGAATTTTAAGTGCTGTCATGCTGAAAAACTGAAAGCAAATAAAAATAAAGCACTTGAAAAATAAACCCATCAAAGCCTGGCCTTTAGGCATTCCGCTAACCAGCTTACAAAGGATTTGCCAGGAGGCAGCCCTCCTGTATTAGCAGCCAATCTATAGACAGGCAGCTGGTGTTAGGTTTATACTGCTAATACGGACAACAGGAACGTGGAGAGGTATGCACCGAGCAAAGAACACTGCTATCTTGACAGCAAGTACTGGTGTCTTATTCCAATACAGGATGCAGAGAGAGAGCAAAGAACAGGGTCAGAGGAGTTTTACTGCCCCAAAGAGCACCCCCAGCCTGGCTGGGGCATGGCTACAGCACAGGACTGGCTCAGCTATTAACAGGGATGGAAAACTGGGATTAAACTGGAAAGAGAAAGACAGAGGAGGGCAGGAAACCAGCATGGAGAGCCCAGCTGTCAAAAAGAAAGTGTTTATTGTGACAATTAGAGAGCACCAAAGTGAATGGTGCCTGCCCTCAGCTGAGGAATAATGGGGTCATTATTCCCATTTAGGGCCGAACAAAAAATCTCCCCCCAGTTTTAATTGTGGAAATAGAAGACTGGAGACACTTTTGGATAAAACAAGCACTTATTTCCCAGGAATCCAGAACAAACAACATTGTCAAAAGGAATGCCATGCATCACGTTAGCTCTCCCTCCCATTCCTGGGAATGATTTCAGCTACCTGGAATGGCCAGAGCTTTCCATCTTCATTCTTGATCCCTACACCTGACCAAAAAACTGGTGTCCTTGTTCAGCAGGGAAGAGAAGAAAACTAAGAAATCAGCAGATGAACAGGGGCAAATACTAGGCCTTGGGGATCCCTTGAGTAGACCACAATGTCCAACCAATTCCAAACCAAAGCCTTGGGAGTCTATAAGCAAACATACCGGACAAACATCCAACTGCTCAGTGCTGCCCTCGCAATGCAAACCGCAAACCTTTCAGGACACCTGACTCGCATCTTGGAGAGTGGTGACAAGTCCAGAATATCACAGATGTCTTTAAACTCTGAGGAAGCTGCCATGCTCACATTAACTTTGTGCGTCACCAGGGAATGAACTTCCCTTCTCACACCCCTTCTGGAAATCACAACATTTGGAGAGAGATCTCCAAACATTTCAGTCACAGGGTGAACAGGGAAGAACAAGATGAAAGATTTTTTTCCAAAGACTTGTAGCTTTTAACCAAAAACCCCACCTGTGTATGATTTAGAATCAAATGCTAGATGCATATATCCTACAGCATTGACTGGGATCAGATTTAGAGATCTACTACAGCGAAAGGCACTTGGTGATGAGGCAAGGATGGTGTCTGGCCACAGGCTGAACCTGCCTACCTACATCTCACAATTCCTGCCTTCCTTGTGAAGGAGTTTTTTCCCTCTAAGCTGCCTCTCTTCAAATACTGAGATCTCGATTCTTATTTTTCATGGAAAATTGAAAAACAGACAGAAAGATAATGAGAGCTGAATCTCTCTTCCCATAATATAGCTGTAAGGGGGCCACAAAGACAGGCTAGACAAAACTGTGTCCCCCACGGCCCACTGGCTGGACGCCACAGCCCTCAGCAGCTGGAGAAGGAGAAGTGCTGAGCGTTACTCACTGCCATGACGAGCTCAAAAGGGTATTTGTAGACTCGAACTGGGGACTGGTATTTCTGCACCATTTTCACTCCACACCTGTAACAGAAAGAAGGTAGAACATTTTAGATCCCCTACACCAAACCCCACACTACATTCTAGCAATTTTCAAACAGATCTCAGTAGAATCATAGAATCACGGAATGGTTCAAGTTGGATGGCACCTTAAAGATCATCTAATTCCAACCTCCCACTGGACCAGGCTGCCCAAGGTCCATCCAACCTGGCCTTGAACACCTCCAGGGATGGGAGAGCTACAACTTCCCTGGGCAATCTGGAGCCTTAACCCTTAGATGGTCTTAGAAGCCCTAACCCTTCCTCACAAATGGAGGAGAGAAGACTCATTAGGTAGCATATCTTGCCCATCACTGCTTAGCAAGTCAGTGGCAGAGACTTAACGGGAGCCAGGTCCCTGCAGTTCCCATCCAGTGCTGTGTCCAGCATGCAGCAGCTTTGTTCTTTGCTGCTTCCCAATGCTACTGTGGTGAATTCAACTTAGAGCTTCAACAAACTTCATGACAATTCAAGCACAAAACAGAAATGTAGAGCCAGAATCACTGCTGCTCTGGAGAAGGACCCTTGGGAGCCTTGCAAAGCTTCAATGGCATTTCTCCTCCCACCTTCTTTTTCTGCGTTACATTTGTACTCATTATTTAAAGTCCCCCTTGCTGAAACCTTCCACAGCTCTCCAGATCTCTGTGTTTTAAATGCATTTGTGCACAAAGAAGCAGTCAGTCCTTTTAACCCACTAAAAGAAAGGAAAAGGAAACAGTACGCTTAAAGAACATGCCTAACACTCAGCTGGCAGTCGTAGCCCACTGACTGGATGCCCACTGCTTCCCGCTGAACTGAGAAATAACTGCATGTACTGGAAACAATACGGTCCTCAGCATTTCATTTCTCCCAGCCACCTCTCACTGTTCTCATCAGGATTCCTCCCTCAGACTCTCTCGCTGGGGTTTTAATCCTCAAATATGCATCAATAACCAGCACCTCAAGGAATACACAAACCGTTAACAAAGGTTACCAGGCTGCTGCCTGCGACTCCGTTAGTGTCCTTTATATCGCTGGTATTAATGCCATCTATGAAAATCAGAAACACAAAGGATCGGACAGCTGTTTTGAGACACTGTGCTGATTCCACCCCACTCAAATTCCAGCAGACACAGCCCTCGGCAATGACGCAATGAAGCGCTGATCTCAAGCAGAGCAGTCAGACAACCTATCCCTGACATTTTAAGCCCAAAAATGACTTAAAAGGCATGACTTAAAATGACATGACTTAAAAGGCAAATAGCATTAGATTCTCCCTCAAAAAGACTGCTGCAAAATGCCATTCCACAATCTAAGCAAGGGAGAGGGGAAAAAGACTTTTAAAAGTACCTGAGGACAGGGAATGTTTGTAGGGTGGTCTCACGATTGGGCAGTCACACTGCAGAGGATCCCATTGCCCACGGAGCAGCATTCAGGGCTTGCTGGGTGTCCAGGACTCTTCCTGGCACTAAAAGGCAGCCCACGCAGAACATGTAAATGTGGAGAGAATGCATCAGCAGCTCAAACTGAAGTGAGCAGAGCAGGGGCAAGCAAACATGCAGGGAGCCTGGGCTGCTATCACATATCTGATACCCGAGTCAGGAGGCAAACGGGGCACCTTGTAAAGCAACGCTGTAATATGATTATGCAAGTGTGATAGCGAGGCTGTGCGGGAACGTTCTAAGTGCAAATATAGTAAGAGAAGCCTCAAACGCATTTAGCTGTGGTCTTGCTCCCAGTTCTCACCTTGCCTGCTAAATTCCTGTACCCCTGGAGGAAGGGGTTGGGGACCTCCACAGGAGGGAGTCTCAGGACAGACCAGTCAGTCTGAAATCACCCACAGAATAGCAATGGTCACCAGCAGTGGAGCAATGAGATGTCATAAGTTCTACTTAACAGCCTTAACCGTGCTGCTTGGACAGATCTGTTGCTCCCAAGGAGCTGCAGCACCTAATTGCTATAGTTTTACTGCCTCTTAACTCACTAGTTAAGGGAAGCTCGAGTAAAAGACCCAGTGACTCTTATAGCCATGGGGAGCTGGGGAATTCAAACAGCTGATAACTCACACCTGCCCCAGAAACCTTTCATACCTTGGGGAAAGCACAGCGGCAGAGCTTCTACATCCTCTTCTCAAAACGGAGCAGTGAGACGGTCATTCTGCTTCTCAAAGCAAGAAGGACTCCAGCTGTAACTCCTGAAAAAAACAAACCAGAAAAGGTAATGAGAGGTAGCTGCTCAGTGCACACAGACACAGACGGATGATGAGCGCTGGCAATGACATAAGGTTTTCAGGTGTCATCACTGGGCAGCAGGGCCAAGGTAGCTGAAGACAAGCATCCTCATAGGGATTTAGAACAAAAAAAGACAGACGTATCTTTAAACTCATCTAACATATTCCACTCCAATTACAAATCACACCGTTCAACCACCGTGTAAAGAAAACCAGAAAGAAATTACACAACTGCAGAATACGCCTGCTCCTTCAGCATCCACCACCCCAGCAACTCCACTGGCTTCAGCTGCCTGCTCCACTGAGGATTTGCAGCTGGTTAAAAGCACACGCTCAGAACCACAGCTCAGCTTGAGAGCAGTGACTCACTGAACTCCAGCTTGGTCACTTGGAAGCCCCAGCCCCCAACTAGAGGTAGATCTGTGGCCACTTGTTGGGTAACACCAGAGAAAAACACGATTTCAGCTGGCGAAGCCCAGCACAGTTTGTAAAACTTCAGAGTTTTGATCTGTCAATGCCCTGAAACAACATCCCCAGCTAACGTCCACTGTAACTGTCCCAACTAGATGTTAGAAGGGTTTCAGTATTTGCCCACCTGAATGTAGAAAAGGGCAGCAGCTGCCACATTTCACACAGCATCCCACGCCACACGAACAGCTGTGCCAGCAGCACGGGGACCCAGCAGCCTGAGCATCCTGTGGGGTCCAGCTGGCCTGCACCCCTCCTTTTCGCTACAGCCCGTACAAAACTCACAGATGAACCAAAGCCCAGAAGGCAGAGAGTTCATTATAAAAGCTTGAGGTACAGAGCTGTGCCAGGGGAAGGAGGGCACAGAAGGGTGAATGAAGTGGAAAGACATAAATCCCCAATTGCACTTGTATTTCCCTGCAGTATCTTTAGTTGCATTTCAGAGGGAAGGTGAGTTCTGAAAAAGAAGCGGTGTACACACAGCATGCAAAGCCACCTCTGTGTACGAGCTGAACTTGAAGGCTGCGAAGGCTCCCGGGAGGAACACACATCACTACGCACACAGCAAAAGGACGAGCAGCAGAGATATGAACTACACGTTTCCATTTTATTTATCCATCCACTGTGTACCTGAGGGATTTTCCATATGCCTAACTTTCATTCTGTTATTTGTAGCAGAGGCTTTCTTGACAGGATGCAGCCAGATGGCTAGAAATAGGAATTTGAGTCTATGTATTAAACATACCCAAAGCCCTGAATCTAAGCCTCCAACCCCTGCTTCTCCTCCAGGCTTATATGAACTCATTCAGCTCTTTCCATACTAAAGCTGCCTGCTGAAACTCAGCAGCAAGTGACTTTATTAACTTCTCCCACCTTTGGTGGCTTCTTTTTAGCAGGAAGAAAACAACGGAGCAATTTTTTTTTGTTGTTTTTGTCAAAGAACTACTGAAAATAGCAGTTCCAAACATCCTCAAACACTATTACAACTGAAAGCTAGCTGTGGCACCCAGCTAAGCTGACATTTCCAGTTAGAAAAAAAAGGGGACTCTGCAGGGCCATGTTTTTTCCTCTCCCATTCCAGAGTAAGATGGAGAGAAAAGTGTGTGACATCTCCTCTGCCTGAAATGCTTTTCACTGAGGTAGGTGTTGACACAGTGGCTGATGCTTTACACACTTAATAAACATCCCACAGCTTGGTACCATCTTATTATTAAAGCTCTTTCACATAAGAACTTGTTCTCAAAGCTTTTGTAGCTTAAGTAAGCCTCAAAGTGGCATAATACAAGCACAAGCCTTTACTGTATTTTAGAAGCAGACATCTTCTCAGGCAAGATTTCATCTTCCCATTCTATTTCACCCCCCAGAAACACCTTTGGTGCAGGGATGAAGCAGCATGGGGGGCTGCACACTGTTGTGGAGCCTGGTTACCATTCCGCACACCCTGCAGAGATGCCTGAAGGCAGATTATAGTCAAAAACAAGCAACACAAA
The DNA here is from genome assembly GCF_032191515.1 of Phaenicophaeus curvirostris. Lineage (NCBI taxonomy): Eukaryota > Metazoa > Chordata > Aves > Cuculiformes > Cuculidae > Phaenicophaeus > Phaenicophaeus curvirostris. The sequence continues at coordinate 15,223,171 of NC_091407.1, read as the reverse complement.
CACGAGAACAACACCCACACATTCTGGGGGACACAACAAGCAACAGGCTCTTTGGCTAAGAGGGGAAGAAGAAAACCGAGCAGTGTTCAGCATTCTGTCTTGTAAAGCCAGCAGTTTCTTCCACACATATCAAAATAAACTTTATGCCTAATACTTCTGTACCTTCCATCCCATAAGTCAATTTTCATTGAATCCTAGAATCATGGGATGGTTTGGGTCTGAAGGAACCTCAAAGTCCAGCCAGTTCCAACCTCCTCCCACTGGATCAGGGGCTCCAAGCCCCATCCAGCCTGGCCTTGAACACCTCCAGGGCTGGGGCAGCCACCACTGCTCTGGCCAGCCCGGGCCAGAGCCTCCCCACCCTCAGAGCAAAACATTTCTTCCTAAGATCTCATCACAATTGCCCCTCTTTCAGATGAAAACCATCCCCCCTTGCCCTGTCCCTGCACTTCACAACGAAGAGTCCCTCCCCAGCTTTTCTGGAGTCCCTTTCAGTGCTGGGAGTTGCTCTAAGGTCTCCCTGGAGCCTTCTTACCAAGGAATCACCACTGAATTTTTACATGCAGTTCCATACTAAACCCTTGGTATTTGCCAACCTGCCCTAGAAGATACGGCTTCTGAAAGGAAAGCCTCCAATTCCTTGCCTTGCTCCTCCATACAAAGTCACACTGCGCCGTTTTATCCATTACCACGACTGCCAACAATTCAGACTGAAGTTCAGTTTAAGAACAGAGACGTGCTTCAGCTTAACATATCAAACGAGTAGGGGCAGTCACCAGGTGCCTTGACAATGCGACAAAGCACCAGCACAGAACTGTTTCACAGAACCATCATTGAATCACAGACTGGTTTGGCTTAAAGCCCATCCAGTTCCACTCCTTGCCACAGACAGGGACACCTGCCACTGGATCAGGGGGCCCAAAGCCCCATCAGAGCTGATCAAGAGCCCTTCCCCAGCTTTCGTGGAGCCCCTTTCAGCACTGGAAGCTGCTCTAAGGTCTCCCTTGAGCCTCCTCTTCTCCAGGCTGAACAACCCTGGAGAAGAGGAGGCTGAGGGGAGACCTCATTGCTCTCTACAACTACCTGAAAGGAGGTTGTGGAGAGGAGGGAGGTGGACTCTTCTCCCAAGGGACAGGGGACAGGACAATGGGGAATGGCCTCAAGCTCCACCAGGGGAGGTTCACGAAAAAATATTTCATGGAAAGGGTCATTGTGCACTGGCAGAGGCTGCCCAGGGAGGGGGTTGAGTCACCTTCCCTGGAGGGGTTTAAGGGATGGGTGGATGAGGTGCTGAGGGACATGGTTTAGTGATTGATGGGAATGGTTGGACTTGATGATCCGGTGAGTCCTTTCCAACCTGGTGATTCTATGATTCTATGGTTCTAACCCCAACTCTCCCAGCCTGTCCTCGTACAGAAGGTTCTCCAGCCCTCCCATCATCTCCGTGCCCTCCTCTGGACTTCTTGCTTCTGCTTCCTCCGAGCTAATTTTGCTGTCGCCCTTTGTCCAAGCAGGGGGTGCAGACGCTCTCAGCCCCATGGGGCTTTCGGGGTCACCAGCAAAGAGCCTTCCCTTGCCCAAGCGGATTCCAGCCCGCGGAGGAGCTGAGCCCTGTGACCCGGCACGCTCGGTTTAACCCTGCCCTGGGGCCAGGGGATTTGCGGGGAAGCTGAGCCGAACACCCCGAGGAGCAGCTGCCCAGGGCGGCTCTGGGATCCCTCGGGGCCGCCCAGGGGCCGGGGGCGCGCTCCGAGCATCGCCCAGCGCCAGCCCCGCGGCTTGGGGCGAGCCCTGACCCCGCCGGGACCCCCTGAAACCTCCGCATGGCTTCCGTCGGAACCCCGACATGACCCCCACAGCACCCAGGCCCCCACACCGGCCACCCCAGCATCCCCGCATCCCAGCACCAGCCCCCCCATCCTGCACCCCCTGTCCTCCCCAACACAGCCACTATCCCCCACCCTCGGCACCCCCTGGCACCCCCGCACCACCCCCCCCAGCACATCCTGCATCCCCTGCACCGGCCCCCCAACCCCGCATCCCCTGTCCCCCCCAACACAGCCTATATCCCCCCCCGCTCGGCACCCACCGGCACCCCCACATAGGTACCTGCCCCCCCGCACCGGCCCCCCAGCCCCCCCCCCCAGCCCTCCCAGCACATCCCGCACCCCCCACACCGGCCCTCCCACCGCGCTCTCCCTTTCCCCCCCAACACAGCCTGTATCCTCACCCCCACCCCGGCACCCCCGGCACCTCCACACCGGTACCTGCCCCCCCGCACCTGTCCCCCCAGCACATTCCGTGCCCGCAGCACCAGCCACCCCCCTCCCCCCGCACCGGCCATTCCAGCACCCACGCACCTCCCCTACCGCCCCCCCCCCCAACTCACCCCCTGTCCCCCTCAATACAGCCCGCATCCCAACCCCCCGGCACACCCGCACCCCCCCCCCCAGCACACCCTGCATCCCTTGCACTGGCTCCCACCAGCACCGGTGCCCCCACCCCGCACCAGCCCCCCCAGCACCGGCCCCCCATCCCGCACCGGCCCCCCCACCTCGCACCCCCTGTTCCCCACAGCACAGCCCGTATTCCCCCTCCCTCCCCGGCCCCCCCGCACCGATACCTGCCCCCCCACCCCACCCCGCACCCCCTCTCCCCTCCAACACAGCTCGTGCACCCACCGGCCCCCCCGCACTGCTACCTGCCCCCCCCTCCCCTCACCGGCCCCCTCGGCACATTCCGCACCTCCGCCACCGGCATCCCCGCTCCGCCACCTCCCCCCCACGCCCCCGCACCGGCTCCTCCGGCACCGGCGTCCCCCGCCCCCTCAGCACCCCCGGTTCCCCCCCACCTCGCCCCGCTCACCTTGGCGCCCCCGCCCGGCCCCGTTCTCTGCGCGGGTTCCCGGCTCCACGCGCCGCTTCAACCGGCGCGCGCGGCGCAGGGCGCTGTCCATTGTGCTGAGGGGGTGGGGGGGGCGGAGGGAAGGGGCGCTGGCCACGCCCCCGCGCACGTGCGCCGCCCGCCCCGCCCCCGCGCACGTGAGCGACACCCCCACCCCCCACCCCCCCGCTTAGCTCCTCCGCCCCCGCCCCCGCCGCTGCCGTGGCCCGGTGCGCTGCTGGGTCCTAGTGCCCTGTGGTGGGGGAGTGTCCTGAGCTGGGATGGGACCCACGAGTGTCATCGAGTCCAGCTCCTGTCCTGCACAGGACACCCCAACGTTCACACCGTGGGCTGAGGGCCTCGGCCAAACGCTGCTGGAATATTGCTAGGCTTGGCGCCGTGACTGCTTCCCTGGGAGCTGTTCCAGGGCTCCACCACCCTCTGCGGGAAGAACCTGCTCCTGATGTCCAACCTTCACCCTCCCCTGGCGTCCTCCTGCCATGCCCTCGGGTCCAAACTTTGGTCTCTGGGTGGATTCATTCTGCTGCTACAGCCCATCCCAAGTCCTGGGCACTACACCAATTTCTGTGTTTAAATGTCTCCGTGGATCCCCTGTGGTGCCGATGGACAACTTCAGCGACGTTACCTAAAGGGCTGCTGTTAGGGCATGTTTCTGTAACTTCTCTTCTTAGATCTGTGTTGCAGCTCTTGGTTTCCAAGCATGGAAGTTTGTAGGCAGGATAACCCTCCCCTGGCATCTTCCTGCCGTTGCCTCAGGTCCTGTCCTCATCACCAGAGAGAAGAGCTCAGCGCCTGCTCCTCATTCTGTGTGAGGGAGCTGCAGAGTGCAGGGATAGGATGAGGGGGAACAATTTCTACAGACTAGGAGAAGTCTGGCTGGAAAGCTGCCTGGAGGAGAAGGACCTGGGGGTGTTGGTTGACAGCAACTGACCATGAGCCAGCAGTGGCCCAGGTGGCCAAGAAGGCCAATGGCATCTTGGCTTGGGTCAGAAACGGCGTGGCCAGCAGGTCCAGGGAGGTTATTCTCCCTCTGGACTCAGCACTGGTGAGACCGCTCCTCGAATCCTGTGTTCAGTTCTGGGCCCCTCACCACAAGGAGGATGTTGAGGCTCTGGAGCGAGTCCAGAGAAGAGCAATGAAGCTGGTGAAGGGGCTGGAGAACAGGCCTTATGAGGAACGGCTGAGAGAGCTGGGGGTGTTTAGCCTGGAGAAGAGGAGGCTGAGGGGAGACCTCATTGCTCTCTCCAACTACCTGAAAGGAGGGTGTGGAGAGGAGGGAGCTGGGCTCTTCTCCCAAGTGCCAGGGGACAGGACAAGAGGGAATGGCCTCAAGCTCAACCAGGGGAGGTTCAGGCTGGACATCAGGAAAAATTTTTTCACAGAAAGGGTCATTGGGCACTGTCAGAGGCTGCCCAGGGAAGGGGGTTGAGTCACCTTCCCTGGAGGGGTTTAAGGGACGGGTGGACGAGGCGCTGAGGGACATGTTTTAGTGATTGATGGGAATGGTTGGACTAGATGATCTGGTGGGTCCTTTCCAACCTAGTGATTCTGTGATTCTGAGCTGAAAGAGGGGAGATTTAGATGAGATGTAAAGAAGTAATGGTCTCCTGTGAGAGTGAGGTGGCCCTGGCCCAGGTTGCCCAGAGCAGTGCTGGCTGCCCCGTCCCTGGAGGTGTTCAAGGCCAGCTTGGAGAGGGCTTTGGCCAATTGGATCCAGTGGGAGTTGTCCCTGCCCACAGCAGGGAGCTGGAATGGGATAAGCTTTGAAGTGCCTTCCAACACAAACAATTCTGTGATTCTGTGACCCCTGGGGAGCTTGCAGAGGCAGTTGCTGAGCAGGCGTGTGTCCTGGGGCTGGAGGAACATGTGGCACTGAGTAGTGGTGGAGGAGAGGAACATGGGAGCAGTCTGGGAATATTTTGCACCTTCAAAGCTTCCTTTCAGGATCTCCCTAGGGACCAGCTGCCACTTTGTGTGATGTTTCTGAAAAATATCGCACTCACATTTACTGCTGATTTGTCTTTTCCTGTCTCCTTATCACTTCTAGCTGTAGAGCATTCCCTTATCTGGCCAGGCATTTCAGGAAGATGTGGTCCTATTTCTGATCAGCAATGTTTCCAGAGATGTTCTGCTATCTCAAGCCAAGGAGGCCAGCCCAACATCCTCTGCAAGCAACGAACCCACAGAGTCATCAGATGTCAGAGCACTCGGGGCTGCACCAGACGGCTTTTCCAGGAGGGTTTCACTGGGCAGCTGGACATCAAAAGCCACAAAGTTATTCCAGGCCTGTAATGTCCACATTCCCTTTCTAAAGAAATGCTGTCTTTTCCCATTCAGAATGCAATTGTTTTTTTCCAGATAAATGGTATTTCTCTCCCATACCTTGATCACTGTTAAATTTTCTCAAAGAAAACAGAATGATGTTCTCGCCCCACGCCAGCCCAGCCCAGGAAGTCCTGCTGGTGTCTGCAGTCAGAAAGGAGAATGTCTTCCAAGAAGGACGTCTGCTCTGCAGATACCATTCATTCCACCACTACTGAGGACTTTTTGCTGCAAACTCTTTCTTCCTCTCAACTTTCCTGCTTCGTCTGTGGGTGTGAATTTGAAAAACTGCACAGAAATTCGACTGAGTTGGTGCATCACGTGCAAGAAAAAGCCCATAGGAACGTTCATGATCTTGTTATTGCTCTGCACCTTGTTGTGAAAGCAACTGAGCTCCAGAGAAGCTGCAGAGGAGGGTTGTGGCAATGCTGTGGTCAGCAAGGCCAGAAGAACCCATGGTCTGTCCTGAGGTGCTGGAGCAGACCTAGCCTGTGTGGGAGAGAGATCGGGGAGGTAGTGGAAGGGCAGCAGTACACAACCAGTCCAGCTTGTTCTGCACCCTCACACTGAGGTGCTTTCCAGCCCTTTCACATATGTTCAGCAACCCTGAGAAAATCAGTATTGTTTAAACTTTAAAGAGTCTCTTTAAAAATTCAGCAGTGAAGTTCACCTGCTTTTTAGAGCCATATTGAAGGCAGCATGGAAGCGCATTTCCACTCTCTAGAACTGGGCTGCAGTCCAGCCCATGTCACTGAGTGGACTGGGAGAAAGAGCTCTGCGGCTTCCGGCGCTGGGAACGGACAAGTCAGTCTGCTCTACAGCAGCATCCATGGCCAGCTTCCTCCTCCATGACCTCAATATCTCTGGAGAGAAGCCCTCTAGCAGATAACCTAGCTCTGTTTCACGAAAACTGAAAAGTTTGGTCTGTTGTTCTGAGCAAAAGTTAAAATATTGGGGTTTTTTTCCATGAAAATGCAGATCAGCAGGACATGATACTCCACCATTCATGGAGTGGTTTGGGTTGGAAGGGACCTCAAAGCCCATCCAGTTCCACCCCCTGCCGTGGGCAGCTACACCTCCCACTGGATCAGGGGGCTCAAAGCCTCATCCAATCTGACCTCAAACACCTCCAGGGATGGGGCATTTTCCAGGTCCTTTTGTGTAAACAGGTTACGCCCAGTACCTGATGGGTCTCCAGGGCTGCTCCCACAAGCTGATATGGTCAGTCCCATTTTTTTCTAGGATGCAATGTGCTGCCCAAGGTCACACAGTGAGATGGCAGAGATCACTGGCAGAGAAGAAACTGGAGAGCTAATGAGCTCCAGCCCAGTACATTTACAGCAGATTCGGTTACCCTCCCATCAGGCTGCAGATAAACGAGCGTGCTAATGGCTCGCTGCTACATTCACCTTGCAAGATAACACCTGGGTGGCTGCCTGCCCTGCCTTCCCTTTTCTGCAGCTGTTGGTTCACTGCTCATATCTTATTCTGTTTTATTTGATTAGGGAAAGAGCTCTCCTGACTTCTTTCTCACCAACTCTTAAGAATTGAATTTCTACTTTGCGTAAGAAAAATACAAAATAAAACTGTCACATCATTTTGATATTTACCCCCCAAAGCTTCCAGGTCAGCAGCTGAATGTGTGGATGCTCTTTCCATGCATTTTTATGAGTTTACACACAAGCAATGTGTTGAACTTGGTCTGTTACATCTATTTACAGGGACTGTTTGCATTTTCCCCTGTGGCTCATGGAATCATAGAATCACTGAGGTTGCAAAAGACCTTTAAGCTCATCCAGGCCAAACATCAGCCCAACCCCACCATGCCTACAAACCCTTGGTGAGGGACATTTTACAAAGGCATGGAGTGATAATATGAGGGGGAATTGAAGAAGGGAAGATTTTGATTAGACATTACGAAGAAATTCTTCACGATGCGGGCGGTAAGGCCCTGGCCCAGGCTGCCCAGAGAAGTTGTGGCTGCACCATCCCTGGAGGTGTCCAAGACCAGGTTGGATGGCGCTTTGAGCCCCTGATCCAGTGGGAGGTGTCCCTGACCATGGCAGTGTTGGAACTGGATGGGGTTTGAGTTCCCTTCCAACCCAAACCATTCTATGATTCTATGATACTGTTTCTAATGAAACAGCAAGAGCAGGGGAAAAGGCTGTTAACCACGGGTGGTTATCCCAGGGTGAATGTTTTTTGAAAATATCTTCTTCCAGGGAATACTCCTAACAATAGAATTCAGAACACTGCGCCATGTGTTCCTGCAACTTCTCTGTGCATCTCACTTCTAACAAAGCATGGACTCAGGCATGGTGTTTCTCAGAGACACTGCAATCATAGCGTGGAGGAGGCTGAGGGGAGACCTCATTGTTCTCTATAACTATCTAAAAGGAGGTTGTAGAGAGGTGGGTGTTGGTCTCTTCTCCCAAGTGATGGGTGATAGGATAAGCGGGAATGGTCTTAAGATGCGTCAGGGGAAGTTTAGATTGGACATTAGGAAAAAATTCTTCACAGAAAGGGTTCTCAAGCACTGGGACAGCTGCCCAGAGAGGTGGTTGAGTCCCCATCCCTGGAGGTGTTTCAAAGGTGGGTAGATGAGGTGCTTGGGGACATGATGAAGTAGTGGACAGTTATTGTTAAGAGTTAATGATCTGAAAGATCTTTTCCAACCTTATGATTCTATAGACACAGCAACTGCAATCAGAACCCAGAGATCAAATGCTTTGTGAGCCGTGTTTCCATTTTATTTTCCAGTCCTCACATTCATCTGAGATCTCAAGCCCATTTGTTACTCTCCGCATGCACTCTTGCATCACATGTATCTCATTTCCAAGTGATGCCGTGGGCTTTTACTGAAATACGTTCTTTATGTCCTCTCATGCATTCCAGGGAGCGTTTGGTGTCCAGCAGCACAGTGTCACCAGCAGCACGTGGCTGGCTATCCCCACACTCTGTCCAACAACTGGCTGCAATGGTGCTTTCCATTCCAAGCGTTGCAGCTGGGGTAAGCTATACAAAAAGAATAAAAAAAGTTGTACCTATCCCGAGACAGCTAGGACGCTACAGATTAAGCTGCTTTGAATACAGTCACTAAATATGCTTTGGTTTTTCATATGAAATACCAAAAGGAATCTGCTGGAGACCCACAAGTCCCTTGGGTGAGTTTCTGCTCCTCTTACTACCCAGAATACAAGCTCTAAAAGGCTGCCAGTGAAATCCAGGCCTTTGTAGCCTCTTGAGAATATTTTTCCTATAAAGCTGCAAAACCATGAGCAAAAAAAGCCTTGTAAGAGAGCTCAGAGGTAGACGCGCAGGGGAGGCTGCTGAAAAAGTCTTGGATGGTTATGGGGAAATTTGTCTTGTGTCAGAAATCTTGTTTCTCAGTCAGGTTTGCCTGGGAGCTGAAGCACCCATGGTCCTTCCCATGTCCTGGCACAGCGGCAGGCGCGTTCCGGACAGGCGCAGTTCGGACCACAAGTCCTGGGAGGTTTATGAAGGCTTCTTAGGCATTTCGCTGGTTGGACTCGGTGGCTGCAGTTGGTCACTCTTGCTCTGGCTTGGAGGAGGGGGCCACGTGGTCTTCTGATGGAGATGGCTGAAAATGAGAAACGTGTTTTATGTGGTTTGGGAGGAGGACCCAGTATAACATGAAAACAGCAGTGGGGATTTTAGGAAAGAAAAGTAGTAGTGGCCGCCTGCATTGTCAGAAAATGCTTTTCATAGCTGTGAAATTGTGGTTTGCAAATACCTACTTTGTACCCACCTAAAAATCTGTGCTGGCAGGTACTCAGGTTGAGTCGAGGTGATCAGCTAAGACAGTGGTAGCAGACATTTTAGCCTCAAAGTGCCCTGTCAGCAGCTATATTAAAGACATGGCTCTGTTAAACATGCACCATTTAAGAGGTTTTAGGGAAATTCTTAAGATACTGAAGGTCCAAGCAAAGCCATGTTGCCCTGCTCTCCCTGACTGGGTCATCACAGCATCTTGATACCACAACGAATACATTTGACGTATTCAGTGAAGATTTTTTCCTTACTCAGAGCTCACGGTAGCCTATAAAAGTTAGACGGGGCATGGAACCATAAATCCCATGTGGCCAGAGGGAAAAAGAACAATTTAGAAAACAAAAGAAAGATCCAGGAATTCATGCCATGCTTCCCTGTGCAGCGCAGGAAGACCTCGCTGCCTAGGAAGGGCTGGATTTCCCTGACACAGCTGTCTGGAGGCCTCTACCAGATCATCTGGTTAAAGGTTTCCAAGGAAAAAGTTTGATTTAAAAACCCCAACAAAACAAACAGGACTTTTTTTTGTACGTGTGTGTATTGTCACATTACAAACCATGGCAATTTTGACACCTACTCCTTGTAGTTCGGGATTCCTTCCACAGGCAGGCACTGGTCCCTGTCGAACGGCAGAGCTGGAAGGTGAGCACAGGTGTAAGCAGAAGGTGAGGAAACCTGCCCAGTGCAGGCAGAATGGCTACATTAGGATAACACACATTTACATGAACTCCAAGAATGCTGACAGGCTTGTATCGCAGACGTGCTCCTTAAAGGCACCTTGTGCTTAAATAAAAATTATTAAAATTTCTACCTGAAAGGAGGTTGTGGGGAGGAGGGAGCTGGGCTCTTCTCCCAAGTAACAGGGGACAGGACAAGAGGGAACGGCCTCAAGCTCCACCAGGGGAGGTTTAGGCTGAACATTAGGAAAAATTTTTTCACAGAAAGGGTCATTGTGCACTGGCAGAGGCTGCCCAGGGAGGGGGTTGAGTCACCTTCCCTGGAGGGGTTTAAGGGATGGATGGTTTAAGGGACATGGTTTAGTGATTTATGGGAATGGTTGGACTCGATGATCCAGTGGGTCCTTTCCAACCTAGTGATTCTATGATTCTATGAAAATAAAAATTATTTTCCTTGTGCCTTCTGCTTTGAGACCAAAGCCATGGACCATTACCATGTGTAGTTGATGAACAGCATCAAAGAGTAAAGACTGGGCACCTATCTGCGGCTCTATGTGCTCCTGACCACGCCATGGAGGAGAGCAGCAGCTCTCGTTTTGCGAGGCAGGAGGCAGGCAAGGTCAAGCAAGTGCTGCCAAGAAAGACTAAGCTGAGAGTCCTAGACTGAGAAAGTTAATTCTGACTCCCATGGAGCTCATTGCCTTTCCTCTGATTTTCTCCTATCCACAGATATGAGTGGAAGGGAGTCCAGGCTGATTTGTATGCCAAGAAAACAGGGAGATTGCTATTCCCCTCTACTCAGTGTTGCTGTAGTCATACCTGGATGGAGTAATGAAGGTTTGGATCTCTGGTTCAAAGATGCTGAGAAACTGGACAGGGTCCAATGCAGGAAGCCCTGGGGCTTATTACCCTGGGCAGGGCTGGGAGGGCTGGGCTTCTTCAGCCTGGCAGAGAGGAGGCTGAGAGGCAAGAATCATAGAATCATAGAATCACCAGGTTGGAAAGGACCCACTGGATCATCGAGTCCAACCATTCCTATCAAACACTAACCCATGTCCCTCAGCGCCTCGTCCACCCGTCCCTTAAACCCCTCCAGGGAAGGTGACTCAACCACCTCCCTGGGCAGCCTCTGCCAGTGCCCAATGACCCTTTCCGTGAAAATTTTTTTCCTAATGTCCAGCCTGAACCTCCTCTGGCGGAGCTTGAGGCCATTCCCTCTCGTCCTGTCCCCTGTCACTTGGGAGAAGAGCCCAGCTCCCTCCTCTCCACAACCTCCTTTCAGGTAGTTGTAGCACCCACCTCTGCTTCAATGCCAATTAGGAACATGTTGGAGCCAGGCTCTTCTTGGTGGTGGCAGATAATCTAACTGGGGTAGTGGCCACAGATTGCACCTGGGGAGCTCAGACTAGATGCTGGGCAAGTCTTTGTCACAGAGCAGGAACACGTTATCCAGAGAGGCTGTGGACCTCGTCCTTGGAGGCTGAAAACACAGGTGTCCGAACCCAACTGCAGACCTAATGTGATGGCTCTGCCTGGAGCAGAAGATTTGACTCCTGCTTCTCCAACAGCCCCTTCCAACCAGCATTTCTACGGTTCTGTGAAACCGTCCTCCTGCCTGTTAGGTTTCTCTTTTTTTCCTCTGGATAAACGCCTTTCCTCTGGCCCTGGGCACAAGTCGCACCCTTTGACTCCTTCCACGGTGAGTCTGTATTTCAGATTCAGAGAGTCACACAGGTACACGGGTGCAATTACAGCTCGATTAGCATGAGAGAATCAGGGGCATGTGTAGGAGGCTGAACTGGTACGGCAAAAATAGGAAAGGTGGTGGAAACTGCAACACCAACAGACATCCTTGAGAGTCGTACGATGCGAGTTTCTCTGGTTAATGCAGTGCTTACCGTCCTTGTTGGAGAGGATTTGCGCTAACAGCTCTTTAGCTTCTGCTAGCAAAAGGTCAACAAGATCTGAAGATGGAAGAGATGCATCTGAGACTGCAGATGTTTTATCCTCTTCTGTGTCACTGTTGACTCTTAAAAATATGGAAAGTGCCATCAATACATTGTCATAGAACGATCATTGCAAATCCTGGCCCATCTCTTGTGAAGGGTATTCTACATAAATTCTGGCTATTAGGGGGGATCGTGCCTTGGGCACTCAGCAGCACAGGAGACTTCTTTATACACACTAAGAATGTCTCAAAACTATCTTTCTTTCATTATATTAGAAGTAAACATCTTGGAAACATAAAAATTGGATTCTATCATTCTTAAAAACTGGCTTTTTTTTTTTAAGGGGCTAGTCATTAATAATGAGACTGTGACCTTATATTTTAATTGAGTTAATGAATTAAAAACACACCAATATTCTGACAATAGAGTTGTGGTACATATTTTCCCAAGTGGTAGGAGATAGTCCAGGTTGAAGGAGACTCCAGAAGCCTGAACTCTATTTCTGGGGCCATTCACGCAGCTGGGAATCATGCTGGCTCTTTGCTTATGCTCCATCAGCTTCTGTAACTGCTGATGAAGAAGAGCATGGTCCTGAAACCAAACCCTGACTGGTGGTGGGAAAAGCAGGTGGGTCAAAACTCTGCTCCATTGAACCAACCTACTTAGGGGCTCTGCTAGCGAGAGAAACTCAACCAGAGGAGGGTTTTGCCTACAAAAACATTGACTGCGGGCCAGCCCCCACCCAGCACCAATTCCCCAGCAGCCTTCAGAGCATCTCTCTCCCATGGTTTCACTCCCAAAGTGACAATGTGTTTAGAAACTCTGGGTAGGTTACTCGTGAACCACCTTCCCCTGAGAAAGGGCAGTAAAGGACATTTCATGTTGCTGCTTATGATTCCCAGAAGCCATCTCCTACCTTTTCTCCCCTGGTAACCAGCTGGGTGTGCTCAGGACCTTGTGAACATTCTGTCGTGCAGCAAAAAAAAAAAGGAAAAAAAAAAAAGGTTTCAAACTTGTAGGAATGAATAATTCCTGAGAACAAACCCCATGGGTTTTTCCTGGTGATCAGATTTAATATGACAGTAATCAGCTTCTGCTTATTCATTGCCCTTGAAGTGAATATCTCCAGGACTTTTGCAACTCAAGCAACATTCACAGTCTATGCAAATACACAGACACATCCAAATTATGTGTTTTAATACTAGCACTAAAATAGATGAAATGCAACATAAAAATACTCTTCCAAAGAACAGTTTTGCAGGCTACATTTCAGCGAGGCTTGATCATCGCTACCAGCAATCCCCCGTTTCTGGATGTGCAAGCTCTTGTCACCCTGCACAGGTAGAGAATCCTCAAACACCACTGAGGGGTGTATAAAAAATGAAGATATTTTGCTCTAGTGGTCAAAGTCCTGTGATGTTTGACTCTGAGGCCAAGTCAAACCTGTTTCCAAAGTCTAGCCCCGAACCACACAGGCACCAGCAGGCAGTGCTGCAGGTCTAGAGGTACTTTCATTCTTCCTTTCTGAAGCAGAGGATACAGCATCCACACTCCATTGTGCTTCACTGTTTCCTACTGATCTCAAAAGCTCTTGGAACAGGCTACAACTAGCTGTAGATGTACGGAATACTAGTGATCCCATGCTGGCCAGTTCACTAATTACCCAAGCTTGTATTCCTGGTACAGGTAGTGAAGCAGAAGAGCTGTCAATGAAAATACCAAAGCAATTATGTGCGTGATTTTGCAGAAAATCTGGGTTGTTTAGCCTGGAGAAGAGGAGGCTGAGGGGAGACCTCATTGCTCTCTCCAACTACCTGAAAGGAGGTTGTGGAGAGGAGGGAGCTGGGCTCTTCTCCCAAGTGACAGGGAATGGCCTCAAGCTCCGCCAGGGGAGGTTTAGGCTGGACATTAGAAAAAAAATTTTCATGGAAAGGGTCATTGGGCACTGGCAGAGGCTGCCCAGGGAGGCGGTTGAGTCACCTTCCCTGGAGGGGTTTAAGGCACGAGTCGATGAGGCGCTGAGGGACATGGGTTAGTGATTGATGGGAATGGTGGGACTCGATGATCCGGTGGGTCTTTTCCAACCTGGTGATTCTATGATTCTATGAAAAAAACATTGGAAGAGCAAAACTGCTTTTTGAGTTCACATTTGTTGTGTAGAGAAACAACCATCCAGTTATACAAAGGGAAGGTTCAATTATTGTGTCCAACAGAGTCCCTGGAGCAGCCTCAGCCAGAGCATCACAAGGGATGAGCTGGGGGCAGCAGAGCCACCAGGTTGCCCTGTGGTGCATTGCTCAGAGGTAGATGAGTATCTCTGAGTTCATCCCCTGGTTCCTCCTAGCCAACAGACAGGGCCTTTTCAGGATGAGACAGTAAAAATACCTTCTCTTGCTTACGGAGCGGGAAGTTATTAGGACTTGCAAAATCACCCGTTGGGGAGGAGACTGCAGCGATGCCCCCAGCCCCGGGTGGCTCAGCTCCTCACCTGCACAAACAGGAGCAGTTTCCTGTTGCAGATCTCCAGGCGCTTCCGAGAGACTTCAGATTTTCGGAGCTGGCCATCAGCCAGAGACAACTGTCTTTTCAGTTCCAGGATGTCCTCCTGAGACGAGGCCAGGGGGAAAAGAAAAAGGGGTGAGGATGCCTTGGCTTTTGCAAACACTAGTTTTTGACAAATAGAAAACCACAGTCTGTTTGGAATGTACAGTGGAAATCAGACAGGCTATAACCCGGCCCCAGAGACCACGCTAGCCCCCTAGACATACACAACAAACGGTGTGTGCGCTACGTCTGTTTTCTCCATTATAAATAGAAGGGAAGAACCTACAGAAGAAGGGTCAGGAGGACTGTGGGGTTGTTCCCCATGGATCTGTTTTTTCCCAGGCTGAAGGGCTGCACTACCTCTATTTCAGAGACGTGTTTTGCTTTCTTCCCCGCCAACTGCATCTTCAGTTCTGCAATCTCAGCTTCCAGCAGGTGGATCACTTCCTCGTAGTCCTGCTCTGCACTGTGAGCCTGTCTCTGCACAACCTCTGCCATCTGCAGCTTGCTGTGCAGCGTCCGATTCTCGGAGAGGAAGCCCAGGGCTTTCTAGAAGCAGCGAGAAGTTCTGGTCACTGCACCACATCCCCCTCAGCTGCCAACAACCCAAACCCACCCCAAGGCCCCCGGTCCCTTCACTGACCTGGTTCAGTCTCTGCAGCTCCTCTTCCATTGCCTTCTTGCTGTTCTCCACCTCTTTCAGGAGAGACTGGGGGAAAATATTTGCACTAGATTAGAAGGAACAAGTGGTAGAACAGTCTCTAGAAGATACCCTGGTGTTGCAGCCCCTACCCAACAGAGCAATGTTGTTGAGGAGCAGCCATGTGGCTCTCTCCCCCACTGCAGGGGTTTTTGGGCTTTGATCTGCGTGCCTGCAGAACCCAGGCCACAGATCTGGTGCTGGGAGTCCTGATGGTGATCTGCCATTGCGCTGGGATGGGAGGACAGGCAGTGCTGTAGTGTCCATAGGCTGGAATTATTTGTGATACACCCCTTTGTATTTTTCACTATATTTAACTCGTTGCTAAAAAGGGGCTGCATAGAATCATAGAAAGGTTTGGGTCAGAAGGGACCTCAAATCCCATCCAGTTCCACCACCTGCTGTGAGCAGGGACACCTCCCACTGGATCAGGGGCTCAAATCCCCATCCAGTCTGGCCTCAAACTCCTCCAGGGATGGGGCAGCCACCACTGCTCTGGCAACCTGGGCCAGAGCCTCCTCACCCTCACAGCGAAACAGTTCTTAACCTCTCAGCTCCATCTTCCCTCTTTCATCTCAAAACCATTCTCCTCATCCTATCCCTGCACTCTCCAATCTAGAGCCCCTCCCCAACTTTCCTGGAGCCCCTTTCAGCACTGGAAGCTGCTCTAAGGACTCCCCAGAGCCTTCTGTCCTCCAGGCTGAACAACCCCAACTCTTTCAGCCTGGCCTCATACGGGAGGTTCATCTCCGTGGCCTCATCTGAACCTGTTTCACCAGCTCCATGTCCTTCCTGTGCTGAGGACTTCAGAACTGGACACAGGGCTCCAGGTGGGGTCTCACCAGAGCAGAGCAGAGCACAGAATCCTCTGCCTTGCCCTGCTGGTCCCACTGCTCTGGATGTTTTCTGTACGAGCAAGTTTTCATTTGAGGTTGAGTGCAAGAAAGGGGCAATTAAGCAAATCTGAGGATGAGAGACTGCTTTGTAATGAGGAATGCACAGAATGCAAACTGGTGGCTTCTGAAGAGGGACATGCTCCACCATTACCCTCGCGGATGACTACAGCGAGCTAAACCAGAAGGCACCAGCCAAGAAATCTGCTCCACCTTTAGCCTTCGGACTTCTTGCCGCAGTTCCATCATTTCCAGGTGCAGACGCTCCAGCTCCTCATTGTCGTTGCAGCCAAGGGAGTCAGCGGTCTGTGAGGCAGGGGATAGGCAGGATCAGGTTTTCCATACCCACAGTAATTATGGATCAAAATCACTTTGAAAAGGAGCTGGCGTTTTTATGCAACAGACCAAAAAGCCCATTAAATAATTCAAGTGTAGGGTTTCCCTCCCTGATCTCTGGCACAGCTGCTGCAGTGAATTTTCAAATTGCAAACAAAGTAGAATTAACTGGAATTGATTAATTATGGCTAATTTTTCTTCTGCGTCATTGCCAGGATGCTTCTTTCAGATCATCCCACAGATACTGTTATTTCCTTATTAAAAATGAGTTTTAGGGTTTTTATACATTTTCCTAAAATTGAAGTAACTAAGGCATAGTTCTGCCTGCTCTTTATAACAACCACAAAATGGTAATTTAGCTTTTTATGTCTCCATATTTTAGGGATATCACATAGCAGATTCATGGATTAAGAGTAGAAGGATGACTGACCAGAGAGTGAAAAGCCGACGTATCCAGCAAAGTGGCCACTTCATGCTCCGTGAAGAGCACGGAGCTGGCATCCAGACCAGCCTCATCCAGCTCCTCCTGCAGCAGATTCCTGAGTGCTTGGAGGAGATCTGTGAGAAATAATCAGTTTTAGCGGGCTAAAAGAGAAAAGTGCTGTCTGTTAGGAGATAACACCAGCAATTTCGGGGAGATCCACTGGCTGCCGAGCAGAGCGGGTTTGGAGATGCTGAGCAGAGCAGGTTGGAAAATGCCAAGCGATCTCCTCTAACACCCCTGGGTTCTCCAGTAATCCCAGCAAGCTTCAGTAAGTTGTTGACAATCTTTACCAGGCTCTTGTTTCTTATTCAACTGAAAAAAAATCAAACTTTTAACACACTCCACCACCTCCATTTCCCCGCCCCCATGAAGCAGAATTTTCACAATTGTGTTCTCAGAGTTGTAAAATTTGAAGCCAAACCCCACATTTCCGTGAGAAAAGGCACCTGCCTGCCTGCTGGCAGTTCTTGGGTTGCTGATTTAAAAAAAAAAAAACCAACCCAATGACTTCAGAACCCAGAAAAATTGTTCGACTGACAAGTTTGAAAAGCCAGATCTGTTCTGCTTTTGGATACAGAGGAAAGCACTGAGTGAGAGGTCGTGCAGGACAGACAGGAGGGGAGGCAAGACTGGGGTCCCAGCCCCTCCATTCCTCAGCCCAGAGCTGCAGCAGCAGCCAGAGCCTTTTTGTAAGAACAGCATCTTTCCTGCCAGTGCATTTGCTGAATGCCCTGAATCGTCCTTATTTCTATTGCCATAAACTCTGGAGCCAGGCACTCCCAGGAGAGGCACGTGGTTCCATATCCTGTCGCTCTCTCTGCACAAACACAGACATCCAAGAAGTGCTGTGCTTTACAAGCTTGTTCTGTCTGTGGGGACAGCTTTGATGGCTTTGAATTTTAGTGAAACAGTTTTGGGGAGCAGAGCCTGTGGGCCAGAGATGTTCTGGCAGCTCACTGAAAGCAGAGCAGGTTTGTAGTGTCTGTGTGTCCCCTGGCAGCTCCTGTGGGCAAACTGAGGGTTAAGGAAAGTGAAGCCCTTACACCGACTTCCTTCCTGTTTGCAGGTTACAAATGTTTTTACCAAATGCCTGCGCTTGTATTAGTGACTTTCCTTAGCTATTTTGAAGCTACATCAATACCCAGGCAGGGCTATTACCCACTACCTCTCAACAGGTGCCCCTCAGCTTTCTCAGCCTCCAGCCAAACTACCCGGAAGTCATAGAATCATAGAATCACCAGATTGGAAAGGACCCACCAGATCATCTAGTCCAACCATTCCCATCAATCACTAAACCATGTCCCTCAGCACCTCATCCACACGTCCCTTATACCCCTCCAGAGATGGTGACTCAACCCCCTCCCTGGGCAGCCTCTGCCAGTGCCCAATAACCCTTTCCATGAAATTTTTTTTCCTGATGTCCAGCCTGAACCTCCCCTGGCGGAGCTTGAGGCCATTCCTTCTCATCCTGTCCCCTGGCACTTGGGAGAAGAGCCCAGCACCCTCCTCTCCACAACCTCCTTTCAGGTAGTTGGAGAGAGCAATGCAACAGTTGAGAAATGCAGCAGCCCTGGCCCCTGCTCACCTCCATAGGCCACCGTCCCCTGCGAGTCTGTGGTCAAGCTCTGCCGCAACTGCCGTTTCTTCTCCTCAGTCACGTCCAGACCAAGATACTGCAGAACCTTGAGCAGAAACAATGAGCCTTTAAAAGGAAAAATACTGGAAAAGCAACTCTTTGAAGTACGTGCTGGGAAGACACATGGTGCTGGGTTCTCTTGGAAGTGGCTCTCCAGGCAGCATCTCCCCCAGGAGCAAGCTTGGGCTGGATTTCCAGTCTCTCCTTTCCCTTGCATGTCTGTTCCTGAAGACAGGGACACGTTCTCTGCAAAAACACTTTATACAGAATGCTGGCAGCTTTGCAGCTGTGACAGGTTGCCAGAATCTTTACAAAAAGCCCATGGAGCTGTAGCAAGGCTCAGCAGACAAGAGCTCAGCCTCTCCTCTTTCTCTTATTGCTCAGGATTTGTGCTTGGGACACAGAAGATATAAGCCCTTCAAGGAGTATTTCCCACGGCAACAGGAGACAGTCAAACATTTTGCTCTTCATTGCACCTTTTGCTCTCTAATTATGCCTGATGCCCTGTCTGCTACTGATATTTATCAGTTCAACTCCAGGGCAGCACATAGAAGCAGATAAACCTGTGCAAATCCTACTTTGAAGCTGGCAGCAGCAACTGAAAGCTTAGAAAAGACAAAATCAAGCTCAGCAGACTCTGGGAAAGAGCCTGAATTGAATGTTTGCCTGTCCCAGGCTGCACACACAGCTCCTGCTCACACACGCACGCACTGCCCTCACTGTCCCATGGAGAGGGGCTGGAGATGAGGTCTTGCTCACATCTCTTTCACCCATGGGACCCGTCTGATCTCACATGCTGTCTACGAGGACTGAATCCCACCTCCTGCTCTTCTGCCTGCTGTCCCTGCACAGGGCATTGGGATGCCCTGATACTCGGCCTGCAGATGTTGTCATCTGGCATGGTAATTTACCCCAAAACCACCTCAGATATGTACTGGTCGATGTGCATCTCCTGAGCGGGCACGGCTGCAGCTGCCTGCTCATAAAACCCGCTTTTAAAAGGGAAAGCCAAGCATCCCCATTCCTCCCACCAAAGAAGAACTGTTTTTATACCCACGACGAGCAGAGGTTGCTGTGAAAATGAAATCCAAAATTACACTGTAAGAGAAATAGGCAGGCTCTGGGAGACCTTACAGCAGCCTCCCAGAACTGAAAGGGGCTCCAAGGAAGCTGGGGGGGCTCTTGGTCAGGGAGTGCAGAGATCAGATGAAGGGAATGATATTTAGCTGAAAGAGGGGAGATTGAGATGAGATCTTAGGAAGAAATGTTGAGGGTGGGGAAGCCCTGGCCCAGGTTGCCACTTTCCTGGAGATGTTCAAGGCCATGTGGGATGGGGCTTGGAGCCCCTGATCCAGTGGGGGGTGTCCCTGCCCATGGCAGGGGGTGGAACTCTATGAGTTTAAGGTCTCTTCCAGCCAAAACCGTTCTGTGATCCTTTGTGCTGCCCTGCCAGATGCTGAGAGCAGGGAAAGGGTAAGCACTGCATCCACAGCCAGGCAGCAGAATCTTGCCAATCAAACAGTTTGGTGGCCAACTCTTACGCCTCTGTCTAAACATCAGATTCATTAATTGTACATGCGAGCGGCATGATGCTAATGAGGAACACAATGCTCTGAGCAGCTCAGCTGGCTCTGCACTCCAATTGCCTGCACTATCGCAACTCCCAGCATCCTGGAGTGACAGAGAATTAGGCTGGGACTGGCTGCTTGGCAGAGGATGGTGTACGTGAGGATTAGAGCACTGGTCAAGAGCTATGACTTTATTCTGTGCAGACAGGCAGGCTGGTTCTCTTAGACTATTTCTATTCAGGCTTGCACTTTGTAATCCCTCCAGAAACCAAGCAGCACAGTAAATACCATGCTGTACCCATCCTGATCCTCAGTGGGTCTCTTCCAACCTGGTGATTCTATGATTCTATAATTCTATGCCTGAGGGCAACACTGGTGCAAGAATCAAAACTGGAAGGTCTCAACTGATTCCTTCACAGAAAAACAAGAGGACACCATTCCTATGGGCTTATTTTGTTTGCTAATATTTTCTGCATAGTGCACCTTGGCAAAGGGTTGAGAGGAGACCTCACTCTAAGAAGAGGGACGTGTTCCACTTACCAGTTCCAATTTCCCATCCTTGAGCCGGATATGAGGATCCAACGCTACTTTCGGTTTGGTGCCTGAAGCTGCTTTATGATTCGATGCTGAAGTGGGTGCTGAAAAGCCAAAAGTAAAAGTTAGTGGTGGAGCACTTGGGTAGAGGAAAGAGAAGCCTGCACAGCAATATGTAGAACTCCTGTTGCATTAAATACAATGTGCGTGCAGCAAAAATCAGAGACCAAGATTTAGCAAATCCAGTCCTGGAAGGCTAGCTAGGCCAGCGTTGGATACCGAAGCAAACTCTTACTGAAACTGGGCTTCTGTAGGGTTTAAAATGGGGTGTTTCATCCAAGGACCTAGAGACTGCAAAAATCGCACTTGGGAAATTTCCAATCATGATGATTTTGTGGAATCCTGGGATCTGTAGTTACAGTGATCTGGGAAAAAAATATATCTGCCTGGGTATTCCATTCCATTCCATTCCATTGCATTCCATTCCATTGCATTCCATTGCATTCCGATGGACTGTCCAGTGAGTCCAGAGAAGAGCAATGAAGCTGGTGAGGAGGCTGGAGAACAAGTCTTACAAGGAGTGGCTGAGAGAGCTGGGATTGTTTAGCCTGGAGAAGAGGAGGCTGAGGGGAGACCTCATTGCTCTCTCCAACTACCTGAGAGGAGGTTGTGGAGAGGAGGGAGCTGGGCTCATCTCCCAAGGGACAGGGGACAGGACAAGGGGGAATGGCCTCAAGCTCCGCCAGGGGAGGTTTAGGGTGGACATCAGGAAAAAATTTTTTACAGAAAGGGTCATTGGGCACTGGCAGAGGCTGCCCAGGGAGGGGGTTGAGTCACCATCCCTGGAGGGGTTTAAGGGACAGGTGGATGAGGCGCTGAGGGACATGGTTTAGTGATTGATAGGAATGGTTGGAGTCGATGGTCTGGTGGGTCTTTTCCAACCTGGTGATTCTGTGATTCTACGACTGAGCAAACCTGAAACACAACACTTTCTAATAGACAGCCTTAGCTTTCACAGCACCTGTGGAAATGGGAGTTGGTGGGTTAAAAGCAGTGTAGAAAACCACCAGTGCAAAAAAAAACCCTCCTCAAGGCTGCAAGAAGCCTTGAAGCCTCTCCCCTCAGCTGGGCAGGTGAGCCATGTGCGTTGTGAGGCAGACACCTAGAAGAAAGAGGTGGCGAGGGCAGCTGCTTTGCTGGCAAAAAGCTCTGTGAGGTCAAAAAAAGCAGCTGCTGATAGCTCCTCTATCCCTGGAGGGAACCCCCCTTCCCATTGCGATTAACCCTTGTCTGCAACTAGTGCTGTTCCCTGGGAAAGGGGCTGCAGGAGGTGGCATTGCTGGGGAGCTCCCTACCTGAGCCCCACTGAGCTCGCAGCCACACTACCCGCCTGCCCTGCTCACCCGCAAGCCGTCAGCCCAGGGGCAACATCCCTTCTTGTGCTACCAGCACAGGATTTGCCCAGGGAGCAATTTCTTCCACCTGCATGGAATCTGGTTAACTTCATGGGAAGCCCCGTCTTGCCGAGTAACTTCGCTTTGCCTGAACCTCTCAGGTGCTCCACATTCCACCCTTCTCAACACCAGGGCAGAGATCAGGCACAGGGAGAAGGCAGCGAGGAGCAGGGGAGGGGCTGCGCAAGCAGAATCATCCTAATCAGGAGCACCTCCTGTATGAGGACAGGCTGAGAGATTTGGAATTGTTCAGCCTGGAGAAGAGAAGGCTCCGAGGAGACCTTATAGCCACCTTCCAGTACCTGAAGGGGCTACAAGAAAGCTGGGGAGACACTTCTTATAAAGGCTTGTGGTGATAGGATGAGGGGAATGGCTTTAAATTAGAAGTGGGAAGATTTAGAATACACATAAGGAGGAAATTCTTCACAGTGAGGGTGGTGTGGGCACAGGTTGCCCAGGGAAGTTGTAGGTGCTCCATCCCTGGAGGTGTTCAAGGCCAGGTTGGATGGGACCTCAGTCAGCCTTATCCAGTGGGAGGTGTTCCTGCCTATGGGAGGGGGATGGAACTGGATGATCTTTAAGGTCCCTTCCAAACCCAACCATCCTCTGATTCCATGGTTCAATCATTCACCCCCTCTGCTAATTCCAGCAGCTGGGAAGCAGCAAGAGGTAACAAACGGGTTTGCTGGATCGGCCACCACCACTTTACTCTGCAGGTTCAAGGGCAGAGATGTCACCTCTTGATGCACGGCTAATCAGGATTAGCTCCTCACGGCTTTACTGTCAGCTCTGGACACGCCTGTATCCAGGATATCCATCAGGCACCCACGGAGAGGCACTGGCTGAGGCTACAAGCCTCGCTGCTGCTCTTTCAAAGACATTTGTCTGTTTTCGTGGATGACAACGCCGACACAAAGCCTCCTCAGCGTTTCACATCAAAACCCCACATGTAGTGAAATCCCCCAGCTCAGTCAGGATGCGATTAGGTCATCGGGATTTGCTGGATTGCCTGCATGATCCAGGGCTTTGCTCCCCAACACTGGCTGCTGGTCGTGGCCACCTGAGAGCTTGCAGGATGCTCCAAGCGGGGCGGTCCCTGTCCAGGGGGCTCTGCAGGAACACGGGAGGTGGAGGCTGATGCCAGGTGAAGGCTAATGCCAGGTGAAGGCTGATGCCATCTGGAGGCTGATGCCAGCCCAAGGTGAGACAGGGATCCCTGGGAGCAGAGTGTTGACGCACCCCCAGCCCATCACTGCCTGCTCCCCGACTCTGCCGGTATTCCCAGCTATAGACTAAACACAATTTACCTTGCAACACTCACTCTTAGCCTTCCAGATGGAAATTACAACACAGCACAGGGCCAGCGCCTCAGCAGGGCGCGGGGCACAAGGGGGCGGCTGCATTTGCCAGGGACACACTATGGAAAGCCCAGCTTTTCCTCTGGCTGGGGACATGTCACAGGGACATCGAGTATTTTGCTGGTGGTCATCTTCCTGAACACTGAGCCCTTGAATCCTGTGTTCAGTTCTGTCCCCTCACCACAAGAAGGATGTTGAGGCTCTGGAGCGAGTCCAGAGAAGAGCAACGAAGCTGGTGAGGGGGCTGGAGAACAGGCCTTCTGAGGAACGGCTGAGAGAGCTGGGGGTGTTTAGCCTGGAGAAGAGGAGGCTGAGGGGAGACCTCATTGCTCTCTCCAACTACCTGAAAGGAGGTTGTGGAGAGGAGGGAGCTGGGCTCTTCTCCCAAGTGCCAGGGGACAGGACGAGAGGGAATGGCCTCAAGCTCCGCCAGGGGAGGTTCAGGCTGGACATCAGGAAAAATTTTTTTCACGTAAAGTGTCATTGGGCCCTGGCAGAGTCTGCCCAGGGAGGCGGTTGAGTCACCTTCCCTGGAGGTGTTTAAGGGATGGATGCATGAGGTGCTGAGGGACATGGTTTAGTGATTGATGGGAATGGTTGGACTCAATGATCCAGTGGGTCCTTTCGAACCTAGTGATTCTATGATTCTTGGGGGTTATTGAGATTCCCTGTGGTTCCCGTGAAGCTGCAGAGTGACTTGAGTTCCTGCTGCTGCCCTGTTCGGTGAACAGAGTGGGTCTCTCCCGCAAAAGTTAAAAGCTCAGTACAGGACTCGGAGCATGGAGAGAAAAAGCAGTATGGAAAAATAAACAAAACATGGAGCTTGGATGTGGAAAGAAATGTGACTTAATCACATCTATAAGCAATTTCCCAGTCTGACCAACTGAGGGCATCCTTACTGCCTGTGTGATGCCCAGGGCTGCCCATTACAACTGTCATCAATTGACTTTTTTATACTGTGTCAGCGAGGACCCCCCATTCCCAGCAGAAGGGAATGTTGCCTGGAATGTGACCTCCTGGATGCAAGTCAGACATGAGCTTTGCATGTGGGCAAAGACTGGATGAAAAACAGGTTGTGAGTGGAAGAAGTTGTCTCCTATGAAGACATTAGTCCTCTGACTGTCTTAATAAAGCATTTTGCTACTGAAGACAAACACGGACAACATTACCACCTGCTGAGCAAGCCAAGCTGCTGCCTTGCCTCTCTCCTAGCTGGCTGAGTCTTATCATCACCCTGATAGACTCCACTACAGCAGCATAAACAGTGATAAAGGTTTATTTCATGACCCTCATCCCCAAGGAGCCAAGGCTGCGTCTGTCACCCACTCACAGAAAAAAAATTGGCAGGGCTCTTACCTGAGACAGTAAGCTCTGGTGGGCAAATGTCCGGTGACAAAGAAGGCACGGGAAATTGATTTTCACGTCTATTCTAGAAAAGCAAGACAAAACAGCACAGACAATCATTAAGAAGAATCTGTTGGTGCAAATGAGGAGCAGAAGATAGAGGTGATCAAGAGAAAGCAACCCATCCAGCTCATAAACAGCAAAAGCACCATGTACACCTCTGGTGCAGATGGGTCAGGGGAGGTTCAGGCTTCACATCAGGAAAAAATATTTCACAGAAAGGGTCATTGGGCACTGGCAGAGGCTGCCCAGGGAGGGGGTTGAGTCACCTTCCCTGGAGGTGTTTAAGGCACAGGTGGACGAGGTGCTGAGGAACGTGGTTTAGTGATTGATGGGAATGGTTGGACTCGATGATCCAGTGGGTCCTTTCCAACCTGGTGATTCTATGATACTATGCTTGAACGAAAGGAACTTCCAGACAATTATTTCTAAAGGAATTTTATGTGAAAGAGAGCAGAAGAGACAATCGGCAACACACCAGCCCGGGAGAGGAGCAACAAATGCACAGAACCCAACCACAGAACTAAATTATGATGAGTGGGGTATGGTTCAATCCTATCTCACCACACACCACTCCAGCGTTTGTCTCTGCAAACACAACAGGGAGTGAGGCTTCACGGGAAGAATGAGCCTACCTTATCATTAGGTTCATGAAGAACAGAAACAGGCTGCTTAGGAATGCTGTGGATTCATCCTCTTTAGAGGTCTTTAAGAACAAAGAGTTGTTCCTGCCTTTGAGTGGGAGAGGAGATCAAACCGACTCCTGAGATTCCTTCCAACCCTATGACTGGTACTGAATAAGGTGCAGGTTGCCATCCAAAGAAGAGTTTTGGTTTTTTTTAGAACCGGAGACTTCTGAAATTGGTCTGAATGCAGGCCCCAGTAAAGAAACTCCTCTCATTTACCTCCACAGATCCTTCACTGTCTCAAACCCAAAGTGTTAGAAACAACATTCCAGATTCAAAGTGCCTGTCTTTACAGGGTTACACATCAGCATCACAGACTCTCACTGCCCAGGACTACCCTGCAGTCCCTGAAGAAGAGTTTTC
Source organism: Phaenicophaeus curvirostris (assembly GCF_032191515.1). Lineage (NCBI taxonomy): Eukaryota > Metazoa > Chordata > Aves > Cuculiformes > Cuculidae > Phaenicophaeus > Phaenicophaeus curvirostris. The sequence goes on along the minus strand of NC_091407.1, from coordinate 15,197,570 downwards.
TGATCAAAGAAAGGTCCCAGGACTGATGTCCATTTAGATATGTACTTCAACCTACCTCTGGGGACCTCACATGGACCTTCAGTCTGCAGGAGCTCAGCCCGTTCCCCACAGCCTTTGGAGGTGGCGATGGGATGTTGTTATGAACTGACAGTCCAGGGTGTAACCGTCCCTTTCCAGGAATAAAGGCCACTTCTGTGTTTCCCTCGTGTCTTAAACAAATAACAAATACAGAACACTTCATTAACAAAAAGAGGGGAAAAAAAAAAAAGAGCACAGATTTGCAGAACTTCCATGCTTGTGGATCTTTCTCTGGGACAATCTCACTGTACAGTGAGATTGTCAGGACTGTCTTGAAACATCATTTAAAACTAAAGTTCTTCAGGCTTCTTGAAGGACATGAAGCATTTCTGCCTAAGACTCAGCAGCACCATGATGATGACAGAAAATCCATTCTATGCCCACCTGAATTTGGCTTTTGCAATTATTTTTCTGGCCTCTTCATGCGTGCTGCCCACCAAAGAATCTTTATTGATAGCGATTAGTTGGTCACCAGGTCGGAGCCGACCATCCTAAACAAAGAAGGAGAAAGTCAGAGCATTGGGAAGAAACATCTCTCTGCCCAAAGCCTTCTCCTGCACCACAGATCCTCATTAGTCCGTGCAATGCATTACTCATCCATTCTTAGAAAAGCTGCTTCAGAACAGCTACAGCCTCTTGTAGAGGTCCCCATTGTGAAGCCATCGAGCTTACCTTGTAACAGTCACCATCTGGCATAAGCTCTTGAACATAAATCATGGGGCCATCAGGCCTGTTAGATCCACCACTGATTGTCAGCCCTAAGCCGGAGGATTTTGCTATAGAAATGCTCTGGATTCCTGATTCAATGGAGCAGCTGCAAGGGAGAGACGTTAGCAGGTGACTCAAGGTGTTCGGATTTATTTCCCCATATCGCTGAAAAAATTCTGCCTGGCTTTCTTTCCGGGCATGATCCTTCTAACTTCTCCCAACCTTTTCTGCCTCTGCATCTTTTCTTGCACCCAACCTTGGAAAGAATAGGCGAGGGCTCCAGTTTCTCAGTAGATACTGCTCAGCATCATGGAGGTGACTGCCATGCAAAATCCCAAATATTGGGGAATGCTCGTTAGCATTTAGAAAATAAAGAGGGAGGATATTGAAGGTTTAGCCAGAATATATTTGGCACTCTTGGTTTTTATAGCCAGAAGCACATGAAAGATTGATGGGGTTATGGTTTGAATCCAGCTAAAGTAGCAGACAGCAATTTACAGATTGGTCACTTAAAGCAGCCTTAGCGAATGTCACAGTGAAGCTCAGAATGCACAGCTGACTGTCCTAACTCAGGTTTGGGCTCCAGATCCTGTGAGATGCCCTAAGAAATGAGCCCTTCAGCACCTTTATGGCAGTAGCCACCACACAGTTTGACTGCTGTGGCTGTGGTACAGCTCCCAGTCAAGGCTGCACTGCAAACGGAGCAATAACCCTGCACTCCAAGAGCTGCCTGCTCAATAGGAGCCAAGAGGCAGCTCCATGCCAGGAGGGAGGTTTAGCAATTGCTATAAGGTTTCACTGACCACATTGCAGCAGAGAGGTACTGGGGAAGGATTCGGTGGCATCCAAGGGTCAGCGAGCCTTTGCTTGTAGGTGGATTTTCTCCTTCTCAGTTTGTTTGCACAGCAGCCTCTTACCCACTGGTCTGCAGTTTCTGCTACTCCTTGTGTAATCAAATAACTTCAAATGCAACGCCAGCTGTGCATCCCACACCTCACAGTGACTGCAATGCATAACAGCCCAGCAGTGCCATCCCCAGAGGTCAGACATCCCAGGGACAGAGCACACTGCCAGCACCCCCAGGGGGGCTGATGGAGGATAGAGGAAGCACTCACACAGAAAACATCTCATGGAAAACCTTGCTCTAAGAAATATTTTAGGAAAACGATGTCACGACATGCAGCATCGAACCCTTCAATTCCAATAAAAATATCAGACACTGTCTAGGTGAGACTGAATCGTATCTGAGTCCTGTTGCTCAGTGGCTTGGCAGGACCTCAGATGACACCACAGGGAGATGTATGGACTGGGGACAACCTGCAGTGAGCACGAGGGATGGCAACTACATGCAGCGAAAGCCTCATGGCCCCAGGTACATCTCTGCAGCTGACCACCAGGGCTCATCTGTGATCTCAAACAGCTCATGCTTCTCCCAGGAAAAGACTCTGGGGCCAGGCACCAGCATGGAGACAAAAAGAACACAGCACAGGAAAGCAGCATTGAGTGAGGAGGCCACCAAACCAGGTTCCCTCTAGCCTACATCACAGCCTGGAGTTGGTTAACAGCAAAGGAAAGGTGTCTAGTGTGTCCAAACCAGCTGCCAAGCAGGTGAGCTGGCCTCTCCTCTGTAAGGGTCTCTTGCTCCATGCAAGCAGCTTAAACCTCTGGTGCCAAATATGTGTCCTCTGCAAATCCCTAATAAAGAGCTGGTGTTCAGCAAGAGGATTTACTGGTTCTACAGTGGGGCCTGACTCTTTTTACCAGTGACTTGGCTTGTTTATACTGTCAAAAGAAGGGAACATGCAAGCCCTGGGGACGAATGGTCCCAGCTCCCAACTGTTGACACCCTTTGAACTGTCCTCTGAAGGGTCAACCCCGAGCACCCTGGGGATGAGTGCACACAAAAACAAGCTCTGCTTGTCCAAACCTCTGACCCTGTGAAATATGAAAGGGATAGGTGACCACATGAAAACACATGCTCCAGGAGATATTCTGGAGACAAAGGGATGCGGTGTCTAGAGGCAACCGCTGATTGACACCAAAGCAAAGAGTGTCAGGAGTGTTTGCATCAAGAAGGCAGTGCTCGTGCTCCTGTTGCACGATGCCAAGATGCCAGAAAGCAAGGCAATAGCAAACAAGCTCCTGAAACACCTTCTGAAAGCACCACTGGCCTCTCAGAAACACTCTGCTCATGGCATTGTTTATAAAGGTGATGTGCAGCTTCCACTCAGCTGTCTCTAAGCCTTCTCCCCGGGCTTTCAGAGGGAAGGAAGAGGAGCAGTTGTGTTGTTAACCAAACTGCAGACATATTGACTGCCTCAAATGGGAAGCTTCCCAGCTCCTGGGCACAGGCTTCCCAAGAACAGTCAAGATGCCACCATGACAAGGACTTGTAGAAGATGCTGAGCTGTCCGAACCATTGTGGTGATACAATGGGATAGAGGACATAAGGATGCCCAAAGCAGTCCTTCAAGCACTGGAATTATTTGTTGCATCTGCCCCCGAGACAGTGTTAGACGCTCGGCGGTATCTTCATGACTGCAATGAGGGACAGGCTCTGCGGGGCCAGCCCCGTACGTACTGTGTGTGAGGGGGGTGCACCGGGTTCCCAACAAAGGGGCCGTGGGAATTGGCAGGGCTCAGCAGCAGCGGGCTCTGAGAGCGTGAGGAGGAGCCTGAGGACGTACTTTCCAGGTATCGACCTGAACGGCAAAGTCAGAGTCAGTCAGGGAATACAAATACTCCAGCATCACCCTCCTCCCCTCTCTTACACTGAGAGCTGACACTATTTCCCTAGCTTTTTGGGGAAAGCTTAAAGCCCTCAGTCTATGGCTCACAGAGAGCCTCCTCGGCACAATTCCTGCATGGGGCTGTATTGGTGCCATAGGGGAAGGGTTGGCAGCACTCTGGTAGCACACCAAGCCAGGGGACACCTTCTTTTCCTACACACACACAATTCGGTGCAGCCTGCTTAGGTTAACCTTGTTGCATCCCATTAAACAGTTTCCATTTGCAATGAAAATAATCATCATGGAATGAACAGTTGCTGAAATGCTTTGGAAATTCCTGGTAGGAGACTGCACCTGCAGAGATGGGGACTGCTGAGGCTACCTGCCCAGCATGTTGGTTAAGCAGAATCTGGGGATGTGGGGAGCTGGTAGGATCCCAGCTCAGTTCCACCTCGCTGGGTGCTCTGCACACGCAGGACCAGTCGTGCTTGCTGCTCTGCGCCCTGGGACACACTGACTCCTTCCAACGAGGATAAGCAGAACTTCTCTTCCTTCAAACCTCCACCCAAACACCTACAGAAATCCAAACCTCCTTCAAAACAACACTAGGCTGAAGAAGACTCGATTGGCAGAGAGAGGGGCTTTGGGTTTCCCCCTGAGGCAGGCTGAGCTACTCACTGCCACTGTGGAGGATCGGTGAGCTCCGCGCTGAGCCCGTATTGCTCTGGGAGCCAAACTTTTCCAACAGCTCGGAGAACTCTCTCCTGGAAGAAAAACATGGAACAGTCAGCTGCTTCTCAAAACTAATACCCACCTGATGATACAATAACAGTGCCTCTGCTGGCAGTGATTTACTCCAGCCTTGGGGAGCTGACGGAGCTTTCTCGCGCAACAAGGGCATAACCCCTACAGCGTCAAGAGGCTGCGCAAGGCTTAAGGTTGATCGATAACCAACCTCATGGCAGTACAGCTTTCCTGTGATGGGCTGGAGCTTCAGTGTGCCCTTTCAGTACACTCCTCGAATCCTGTGTTCAATTCTGGGCCCCTCACCACAAGAAGGATGTTGAGGCTCTGAAGTGAGTCCAGGGAAGAGCAACGAAGCTGGTGAGGGGGCTGGAGAACAGGCCTTATGAGGAACGGCTGAGAGAGCTGGGGGTTATTTAGCCTGGAGAAGAGGAGGCTGAGGGGAGACCTCATTGTTCTCTCCAACTACCTGAAAGGAGGTTGTGGAGAGGAGGGAGTTGGGCTCTTCTCCCAAGTGACAGGGGACAGGACGAGAGGGAATGGCCTCAAGCTCCGCCAGGGGAGGTTTAGGCTGGACATTAGGAAAAAAACTTTCACAGAAAGGGTCATTGGGCACTGGCAGAGGCTGCCCAGGGAGGGGGTTGAGTCACCTTCCCTGGAGGGGTTTAACGGACAGGTGGACGGGGTGCTGAGGGACATGGTTCAGTGTTTGATAGGAATGGTTGGACTCGATGATCCAGTGGGTCTTTTCCAACCTAGTGATTCTAAGATTCTATGATTCTCTCTGCCCTGGAAAGTTTTCAGGTGGAGCTGCACGCAGAAAGCACTCTGGGGCAGCACAGGCTTGTGTACTCTTCCCCGTAGCTCATGCTGAATTCCACACATGCTACATTTGCAGATAGCAAGATTATAAGGGCTTGTTGGTGAATTCAAGAGCAGGGAGAAATGGCAGCTCACAAACATTTCACAAGATTCCTCTGTCCTGACATAACCCCCCCTGCTTCCTATATTGCCTCCCTGCAAAGCAAACTCATCCACAACAGCACCTGGAAAGCTGCCTCTGTGCCCAACGGCCTTCATTAATGCTTCCCTTCCAGGTTGAGTTCAACCATCATGTGTGCCGAGTCCTTGATGACCTGTAACTACCTGTACACAATAGGTGAATGGCTTTGTGACCTTCCTTTTGCCAAGTCTATCATGTTGTGGTTTTAAACCCCAGTAAGAACCACCACTAACCACGTTCACCAGCTCCTGCATCGTTTCTGTTATCCTTCTTTGAGCTGCTATGACCCTCTCACAGAGGATGCCGTGTTTAAGCATCGGCCTCCTCTTCCCGTCCCTGCCACACTGGCTCTTCGTTCCCAGGACCGAGCTGTCCCTCTGCGACTCCTCTGCCTTCATAACCCAACACTACCTGATCAATCCAACCTTCTGACAGAGAGAAGAGCCTCAAGGATGACTGATTTCTTACAGGTGTCATTAAACAAGCCACCAGGCAATGGGGAGAGGCCTTGAAAATATTGCTTTTGTGGCCACGGTAACAACGTTAGATGTCTGTTTTGAAGGCATGAGGGAATCCCCATGGGAAGGTGCCTCCTTGATGCTGTAGCCACAGGAAAAGTCTGGTTGCGACTGGCGAGCTCTTACACTTGACAGTCAGACAAGCTCCAGGCGACGCTGTAGGCAACCAGCCACAGCAAAGTGTCCTCAGTGAGGAGACTGCTCTTACACACCAGCAGATGTTGTGTCATCTGCGTACTTTACCGGGACAGATGTCATATTATTGGCTAGATGGGAGTCAACAATATTAAATGATGAATGAATCATCAGCTCTTTAGATTCCTGCTGGAAGTGCTCTCAGTAATTTATGTCTTCCCATTAACAACCGGCTCCTTAATGAACTTCAAAGAGCAGTGCCTGCCATATCTAATATTGCCATCAAATGTACGCCTTATTCATGCTATTTGATGCTAATTTTATATCCGTGGCACACAATACTCGATGGAATGCCTTGGTGAATCCCACTACTGTGCATCAACACTATTGTCTCTATGTATTAAACCCGGGACCTTAAAAAGAAGACAACTACTTTGTTCAAAGGCCCCATCTTCCACAGAACTGTTCTCACTAACAGTTTCATAGCAGTAAGCACTGCGATAGAGGTAAAAGCCCTGAGAAAATGGAAGGATGATGCAGATGGGGCCCAGGTTGTCCAGAGCAGTGGTGGCTGCCCCATCCCTGGAGGCGTTCAAGGCCAGGCTGGATGGGGCTTTGAGCCCCTGATCCAGTGGGAGGTGTCCCTGCCCATGGCAGAGGGGTGGAACTGGATGGGCTTTGAGGTCCCTTCCAACCCAAACCATTCCTTGATTCTGTGATCCTATGACCCCAGAGCAGCAGTTAGCTGTTCCCTGGGTTAAGCCTTGGATGGATCTGCCCTTAGCATAATATTTCACTTTCCAGTGAAACCGCTATATTTCTAAAAGTGATTCACACTCCTGTTTCACTGGTAACTCCTCCAGGGGTGGCTTTGTCCCTCCTTGGCCTGTTGGAATGGCAGGTCTAACGTGCTGGACCCTAACGTGGCTACGGAGCCATAAGCAGCAGGGGTTTTTTTTGGACTGGGTGTTTCTATCGCCGTCTATTGTTACATTTTCTTCAGACAACAATCTATCAGAACACAGAACAGGTTACGAACTTAAAACAATGGCTAAAAAACTCTTAGTCAATGCAAATGCAAATAGTCTGGAGCTCTTGCACTCCTTAAATCCTGCTAAACAATTCAAACCCCATCGCCAATCCTTCCTGTCAAACTGTTGTAAGCAAGGTCACGTATGACTTGTACATTCTTTGTTGTTCTTTAAGTTAAGTTCATCTACAAAGGAATATTTATCATTATTTCCTGAAGAGCCTGAACAACAAGCTCTGAGTTCAGGGTCGCTTTGCAAACCTGGGTCCAGCCCAGCCACTTGCTGCACGGACGATGGATCTAAATCATCATGAGTTACTGTCCCAGCTCCTGCTTTGTTGGTCAATCCTGCAAGCCCTGGTTCCACCAAGGACATAAACCTATGACTAACTTGAGTAGCTTATCCCTGCAGCCAGCAATGCGCTTTGGGGTGTCATTCTCCTGAAACTTCATTTTGTGCTCAGTGCTGTATTTAAAGGATCTGGCAGGCAGGCAGGCGATGCCCAAACGTTACTGATTAATAAACATGTCCATTGAAGGAATGCCAACAAGCCTTGCTTTGAGCTTTCAAACACTAAGACACTTCAGAAGACGTCTTTAATATTTAAAATTTGACCCCTACTGAAACCTTTGGAGCTGTTGGGTGTCTGCGAGTCCACAGCACCCAGGTTTATTTAGAAAACAAAATGTGGGATGGTTTTAGGTGGAAAGTTCATTTTAACAATCCTTTTTCCAGCTCTTTTTCCTTAAGATACAGACATTTGAGGTCTGGAAGATCCCTATCTTGGAGCTGAGACCTGCACAGCTGTCAGCCAGCCCCACAGTACTGAGTGGGATAATGGGGTTGTCAGCCAGCTGTGGGCTGATTTTGTGGGAGATTAAGCAGCAGGGGGTCAGTCTTCCTGCTAAATATTGTTGTTCTATCTCATAATACCTCTTTGTCCTGCCCTTTTGTTCCTGGGAGAACAAAGGGTGAATCCTACATCAAAGGTTACACGAGAGCAGAGCGTCTGCAAACCTCAGCTGGGGCAGAAAGAGCAGCTGGTGACATCAGGTAAATTAATAGCTTCTCTCAAATAAACAAAGCTCACAGGTCAGGGGGAACCGTGAACCCAAAGCACTGCAAAAGCATCACAAAAGCAGATTTTCTCATGCCCAGCTCACAGCAGACGCAGTGCATCCACCGCTGCCTGGTTGGGATGATGCTCCGGAGCAGCACCTCCAGCACGGAGCCCAAGTACATCCCAGCACAGACCTCCTAGAGCCAGCACCTCCCAAGCCTCCACACTGGCTGTGCTGGGCAGCACATCGTGCCACAGCTTGTCTTTGCTTGTCAATAAATGCCTGGAAAGTGGTGCCCCATGCAAGTGCATCTCTGCTCCTGGGGAACAGGATGTGTGGTGTTCCCCAGTGACCTTGGGGTGTCAGGACTCAACCCCAGCACTGATGTCCAGTTTAGCACCAAGGGCTCAAAACCAGCCTACGAGCTGAGCTACAGCTGTCACACGCAGGTAAAAAAGAGATTCCCTTGCATTCATAGAATCATAGAATCATCAGGTTGGAAGAGACCCACAGGATCATCAAGTCCAACTATTCCCATCAATCACAAAACCATGACCCTCAGCACCTCGTCCACCCATCCCTTAAACCCCTCCAGGGAAGGTGACTCAAGCCCCTCCCTGGGCAGCCTCTTCCAGTGCTGGGCACTTGCAGCCTCCCTCAAGCAGCAGCCTCTCTGCTGATTCCTGGGTCTTGGTTGGTGTTGGTTATGTGTTTGCAGCAAAGCAGATTTCTTTCTTTACTGCTTGTGGCAGCCCTTTTAATACAATAACCCATTTCCACCGTGATGACTCTGCATATCATGCAATGATGCAATGTATGCAGCATTTTATCATGCAAGTACCAGGAGGTGCAGCGCAAACAGGCTTTCTCACAGTGATAAACCTGACAAACCAGGATGTGCAATGCATAGAAATAAGGAATCATTGTAATTTTCAGGCGGAGAATGAATAAACAATAGTTATGCATATGCAATAAAATTATCCTGATTAGCTAAAGATGAGCATAAATGAAAATCAGATCCAGCCATCATACAAACGCAGTGGGTCCAGCTCCAAATCTGAATTTTCTGCTTTCAGCCCTGGCATTAGTGCTGCTGTCTGCAGCTCAGCTGATGCGACAGGCTGAAAACATGCATCTTGTACACACCAGGGCTGAGTTCCATTAAGAGCACAGGTAATTTGGATCTATAATTAACTCCAGGGACAAATAATAATGTTTATGAGTCAGATTCACCCGAGGGCAACCACAACAAAATGCTGCTTAGCTGAGTCATTGGGAACATTGGCAGGCGAGCTGGACTGTCTTCCAAACCCGGAGCCACCACGTTTCCTCCTCCAGCATGCTCTGCCCCCCCCGGGGTTTATGAAGATGACCTGTGTGGGGGTATTTGCAAATACACTGAATTGCAGCCCTCCCTGTGCTTTCCTTCAGCTTTTGTGTCTCGTGAGCCACTTTGCTGGGCATTGGGAAGGTGCGAGGCTGCCCTCAGCTCTTGGGAGTTCAGGGTGATGCAGCCCCATGGGCATCACCTCCAGAGGCAGAGGGCCCAGAGGGCTGTCTGCTCACCCACGCAGAAGGACGGACTTAAAAGATAATGAGGCATCAATAAAATATAGGCAAAACTAAGGAAAAAAAACCCAAAAAGCAGAAAAATCCTCCCCCGCCTTTGCCACAGCCCCTAATCCCAGCGATATGTGTGCGTGTATTAAACAGTTTGGAGGTGATTACGTAAGGGAAATCTCTGCAAATCTTTAAAAAAACCTAACCTGATTACTTCCCCGCCCTCCGACCTTTCACAGATTTAAGAGACAACCAGCAGCACAGGGAGGCCAAAGCAATTGCTTCAAGCTCTGTTGCCCTCCCAGTCCCCCTTGACTGGTTTTCAGGCTGCCGACAGATGCAGGAAGGAGCCAGAGCTGCTGACAAAGCCGCGCAGGCATGTATTTTAAGAAACATCTGCTGTAGTTTAAGATATTAGGAGGCACATCAGGATGCCTGAACAGCTTGGGACAGATCAACATGGGCAAAGACAGAAAACCTGCTCTGGGGGCTCTGGCTGGGAAATAGTTTCCCTGAGAAAACCGTGAGCTTGCTGAGGAGCAGCCCCAGCATCAGCTGCTCAGAACGGGGACATCAGGAGGTGTCCACTGCCTCTTCCACCCTGAAGGCAGCACAGCAACAGCTGCAGCAGAGGTGAATCCTGTGCATCCTTACTCCCAAGGGTCAAACTCACCAGCCTGGCTCTGCTGACCTGCTCACTTCGCCCAGTGTTTCCTTAGCAGTTGCTGAAGGAATTGCATTTAATATAATAATTTGAGACATTATTGTCACCACAAGAGTGGAAGAGAGGTAGGTAACGGCAGTTCATCATTAATAGCAAATAATTCTTCTGCCAGGATATTGCTGTATCAAAATTAGCCTCATCCCTGTCATTACAGCACTCTCCCTCTCTGCTGAGGCAGTAGAACTCCACAGCTGCTGATGGATAAGGAATAAAACCATCATCACCTCCATCATTAATGGGCTGTGGGTACGTTTAGCAAATGGCTGTGTGATCGTTAGCCACCCACATGCGGCGCGAAGTCTTGGCACCCCAGCGTGCCTGCCCGTGGCTGCGCTTCACCTAAACCAACTCTCATTTCAGTGGTTTCAGCTACACCTCAAGTTTCCAGGCCCGTGTGTCTTTTCAAAAGGGGAGGATGCTCCAGCACATTGAGCCAGACATCTGAGACCCCCCAATTCCCATACCTTGGCTTCCACAACCATGCCCTCTCTCATGACACCATTATTGACCCACATGGCTTAAATCCAATCAAGACAAAACTGAGCTTTTCCCTCCTCCTTTTTAATCCTCCAAGCATCTCTAGAGAACGCAAGGTTTTCCCAAGAGCGGTTTCAGAGAAAAACTGCCCATCCTCCCTGGGAAGGAGGAAATGCCTGGGGAAAGAAGACCCTTAACTCAACATATCTAACTGGAAAGGAGAGGGAAGGTCCTGCTGTCTCTCTGTTTCCATCCAAAACTCTGTGCAGGACATGATAGACCATGGGCAGCTCAGCCCATGATAGGCCATGCAGCAAAGCTGAAGGAGCCTGTGCCACCTTACAGCTGGAGCTGCCCTGGTCCTAGCTGGGAAAATGCCTGTAGAAATCTACTGGGTGCTGAGATGCCCCATGAAGCCAGAAGAGGCTGGGCTAGAGCCAGGTCTGCAGCTTTACTTCCCTTCGTAGAATCGTAGAATCCCCAGGTTGGAAAAGACCCACCAGATCATAGAGTCCAACCATTCCCATCAATCACTAAACCATGTCCCTCAGCACCTCATCCACCCGTCCCTTAAACCCCTCCAGGGAAGGTGACTCAACCCCCTCCCTGGGCAGCCTCTGCCAGTGCCCAGTGACCCTTTCTGTGAAAGTTTTTTCCTGATGTTCAGCCTAAACCTGCCCTGGTGGAGCTTGAGGCCATTCCCTCTCGTCCTGTCCCCGGCACTTGGGAGAAGAGCCCAGCTCCCTCCTCTCCACAACCTCCTTTCAGGTAGTTGTAGAGAGCAACGAGGTCTCCCCTCAGCCTCCTTTTCTCCAGGCTAAACACCCCCAGCTCTCTCAGCCGTTCCTCATAAGGCCTGTTCTCCAGCCCCCTCACCAGCTTCGTTGCTCTTCTCTGGACACGCTCCAGAGAGTCCCCAGCAGCATACAGTTACCAAAGACCCTTGGCCACCTCCATCTCCACCACGGTACTGGAGTTCTGTTAGCTCAAAGGCAGGCCAGCTCTAATGCCAACGCATACCTCGATCCCGCTTCCCAGCATGAGATCCCCCTTACCGAGCATCATCATCGCGGGCTATAAGAAGGCGCATGTGGCTGGTGGCTGATGCTGTCCTCAGGATGTCCACGGCCCTGTGAGACAAGAACCACAACATGTCAATGCATGCAGAGCTCCACCAAGCCTGCCTGGCTGTGTCTCAAAGCTCCTGGCAAACTAGTTAGAGACTCCGTGGCCTCGGCAAACCCCGGCAGTAGCCAAGCAACCTTTTTTTTGGATGGACACCCATGGAGCAGCCCCATTCCCTCCCTGGCACTGGAGCTGGAGGGCAGCCAAGTTGATTTTCCTTTCTGCAATAAATAACAGATAACAAAGCAGACCCAGAAGATGCAGGTGGTGGTGAGCAAGCACCTCTCAGCACAACTCTTCCCTTTGGAAGTCTCTGTTTCTGCTTTCTGGTTCAGAATACGTACATCCCTGAGGGAACCAGAGCCAGACACTGTAGAGATTAACGCGTGGACCTCGTCGATGGGGGCGACAATCGAGATCAACTGTATTTAGAGAACGCAAACCTTATATAGTGCCTCTGTATCCAGTAACAGCTACCCCAGTGAATTTCTACCCGGGAGAATCCCACAGTGCAGCAACAGAGTGCAACCCCCTGGTTTCCACACATGTGCCCCTAATCTTCACGTTTTCCACCTAGTGCATTCCTTTCCTATTAACCCACAGGTCTTAATAAAGATTCCAAGGTCTCAGCAAGCCAGCAAGCATGAGAACATTGGCTGTTTGTTCTGTGCTTGCTGCTAATATTGCATGTACACCAAGGCATCGGCCGCTCGCCCCAGCACACACGCAATACTGGAATCCTTATGCACGTAAGACACAGCTGCCCAGAAGAATCATAGAAACATACAACCACCAGGTTGGAAAAGACCCACCGGATCATCGAGTCCAGCCATTCCTATCAATCACTAAACCACATCCCTCAGCACCTCGTCCACCTGTCCCTTAAACACCTCCAGGGAAGGTGACTTAACCACTTAACCCCCTCCCTAGGCAGCCTGTTCCAGTGCCCCTTTCTGCAGCTGCAGAGATGTCCTCAAGGACCTTCTTCATCCAAACCAGCTGCTCTGGGTGTTTGGGAGCAGGAGAAGCTCCTCACGGTGCTTCTCAAGCATCTATCCAGACTAAGGGTACCATGCAGAAGAGCAAGGCAGTGCAGGTTAGCACGACGCTGAACAGAAAAGAGGAGCCCGCAACATGCTGCAGCCTCTCTCGTAGGCAGTTGAGGGGCTGGACTGCAGCTCTGGAGGGAATCCCTGGCACAGAGCAGTAGTTGGCCTCAAGCACTGGCTGATCTCCTGCGCTGGGAGCTGTGGAACTTGCACCCCTACTCCATCTGCTGCCGCTCCCAGCCAGGAGCTGTCAGAAAACCAGCGTTTTTAGAAAAGAGCTGAATAGCTCACAAATACACATTAGGGTCACTGGTCTATTTTTACATAGAAGCTTTTTGTCTGATCATTCCCAAGTTGGCTCTTGGAGCAACGTGGCTGTGTCACAGCGCCAACAAAGTGATGCCTTGGTGTCCTCTGTGCAACCTGCAGTCCAAACCACTTCACAGAATTATACAAAACCAACTTTTTGTTTGGATATGATACCTCTCGCTTGTAACCCCAATTAGGGAATCTCCATTGACCTCTAGGATCTGGTCTCCTGGCTGCAGGCGCCCTAGAAAAGAGAAATAGTAGATAGAAATGGCAGAAAATACAGCTTGAAGGGACTGGGAGAGGTTGGGCTGTTCCTCCCTTTGCCCTGAGACAGGATGAAATATTCATAGGTTTATCCTGAGATGCTCATGCAACCTGTTTTTCAAGCTGTCCATGGATGGATTTTCTGCAGCCTCTCTAAACAACTGGTGCTGATGTCACAGCCCTTCCTCTGCTGCGGGGAGTTACGGAGGAAAATGCCAAAAAACGCAACAAAGCTTTTACTTAATTCAGTCTGAGGTCAGGAAGAAAACCACAAGTGGCACTCAGGCCAGTTCTGGGTTTATTTGTCTTTATTAGACAGGAAAATTATGCTGTAACCTTTGGGACAGCCCTCACCCTGTCCGAAACTCTGACAGGTGAACGCTGCAGTGCCTGCCTGCCTAACACACCCTGTTTGAAGACGCTCAGAATTAAATCAGGGGCCTGGAGCAGAGCTGACTTTGCCAAAGGATCTCTGGTTGTTCTGGGGTCACAGGAAGCCAGTGGCACGTGGGAAAGGACAAGCAGCACAGTGAGTTCCTGCTTTGGAGACACAAAGCACCCATGTATATCTGCTGTAGAAGCCAAGCCAAGGCTTCTGTGGGATGTTACAATGACTGCCACAGTAAAAAAATACCCCACACTGCTGGAAAACTTGGGAAGAAGCACCTGACGTCTAATAAGGTGATATATACCATAAATACATTTGATTTTGGCTTTTCTCACACTTTGTGCTACTCCACACCATGTGTAACTCACCATCCGCATAAGCAACACCTCCTGGAAGGATCCTCTTGACATAAACTCCATATTCTTCCCCAGTGAGTTCCTTGATGCCACCAATTACCTTAATACCTGGAGGAAAAAAGGCACCCATGATACAAAGGCAGAAGGAATGCAGTTTCCACATGCTGTCTCGGAGCTGCGCAGCCCCAGGTGCAGCTCCTGACACCCATGTTAAAACCCTTTGTGGAAAGCCCCATGTATCCCCCACGCTAGAGAAGCAGTAGCAGAAGAAATGGGATGCAGCAACTTCTACAACACAGAGGCTAATGGCATCGGGTAGCATCTGCTTCTACCAAAGCAGAAGGCAAAGCTTCTCCAAAAGTCACAGGTACGGAGCAACCACCTTCCCCTGACCCCAAGTTCATCTCTGATGGGTAGGGATCCACTTCCAATTCTGTTTCCACTGCTGCCCCAGCCCATGCTCATGTCTCTGGTAGGACTTGTCCTGTGAAACACTGCTGGAGACCAGCATTTTCCCTTGGAGACCTCCTTCGATGTGTAACATCGGAACAAGCCCCACTTCAATACAGTGATTAGAACATCCCTGCTGCCAGCTCTTCTGCCTGCCACAGCCTGGCAACATCTCCACCTCAGCGCTTAGAATCATAGAATTATAGAATCACCAGGTTGGAAGAGACCCACTGGATTATTGAGTCCAACAATTCCCATCAATCACTAAACCATGACTCAACCCCCTCCCTGGGCAGCCTCTGCCAGTGCCCAATGACCCTTTCTGCGGAAAATTTTTTCCTATTGTCCAGCCTAAACCTACCCTGGTGGAGCTTGAGGCCATTCCCTCTCATCCTGTCCCCTGTCACTTGGGAGAAGAGCCCAGCTCCCTCCTCTCCACAACCTCCTTTCAGGTAGTTGGAGAGAACAATGAGGTCTCCCCTCAGCCTCCTCTTCTCCAGGCTAAACAACCCCAGCTCTCTCAGCCGCTCCTCGTAAGACCTGTTCTCCAGCCCCCTCACCAGCTTTGTTGCTCTTCTCTGGACTCGCTCCAGAGCCTCAACATCCTTCTTGTGGTGAGGGGCCCAGAACTGAACACAGGATTCGAGGAACGGTCTCACCAGTGCCGAGTACAGCAGGAAAATTGAAGCTTCCTTGAAGCTGCCACTAAAGGCAGAGCTGCACGCCAAGGACAGCCACTTTTTATTGGTGTTCAGACCTGGGAGGAGCTGCTCAGTGTGCTGAGATGATGGGTTTTGGGCTCTGAACCCCTCACTGTGGCAGGGAGGCTCAGGGGCCCTGTAGCACCTTGGCAAAGGGCTTGTGCTCCACTTGGCTATGTCTCCTCCATGGGACACAGCCCTGCTGGGATAAGCTGGCTGGCAGGAAAAGGCCCCAAGAGACTTACTTGTCCAGGGCTCATTAAGTACTGTTCCAAAGATGCAGGCTGTGGATAGAAGGATTTAAAAGCCTGGCTTTAATTAACAAATCCCCTCTGAGAGCTGCCGGTCGGGCATTTTGCTGCAGGCAGGCAGCACAGCAGAGGGGACACGGCCAACACCAACCCAGCTTCATCCTCTGGCTGCTGCCCTGGGGTGAGGAGCTGCTCCGAGGCTTGGTGGGGTCCTAGGATGTACAAGGTGACCCCATGCAAGAAACTAGGAGAACAGAGCGCAGCTCCTGCCCCAAAACAGAATCACAGAATCACCAGGTTGGAAAAGACCCACTGGATCATGGAATGCAACCATTCCTATCAATCACTAAACCATGTCCCTCAGCACCTCATCCACCTGTCCCTTAAACACCTCCAGGGAAGGTGAATCAACCCCCTCCCTGGGCAGCCTCTGCCAGTGACCAATGACCCTTTCTGTGAAAAATTTTGTCCTAACGTCCAACCTAAACCTCCCCTGGCAGAGCTTGAGGCCATTCCCTCTCATCCTGTCCCCTGTTACTTGGGGAACTCTTTCTGAAACAAGTAGGAAGAAAAGGAGAACACCCTGGATCAGGATTGTTTGGTAAAAGGGTGCTATTTCCATCCCTTGTTCCCTTCCTTTTATAAGCCAAGCTCTGCTCTAAGGAATCTCCCAGTTTTCAGCTACTTCTGAGGAAAGACCTTGTCTCTCAAGACACCTTTACATTAAAATTGTTACTAAAACTATGTTATCACAATTTTTCATTTCATTCCTACATGGACCACTTGCTGCTACTCCCAAGTGCAACAACCCAAGCCCTGAGTGCTGTGATGAGGGAAAAATCTTTTCCTAATGTTCTGCCTGAACCTCCCCTGGTGGAGCTTGAGGCCATTCCCTCTTGTCCTGTTCGCCGTCACCTGGGAGAAGAGCCCAGATCCCTCCTCTCCACAACCTCCTTTCAGGTAGTTGTAGAAGGCAATGAGGTCTTCCCTGCTTGTGACAGGCTCCTCTGCCAAGGTACCCAGGCAATAATGACTCATTTCCCTTTTGTGTCTGCAAATCAATTGTAATAATGGCTTAATATAGCTGAAGTATCTACAAATCCTTCTTTATCCCCAAGGAAGTCAGGAGAAAATCCGATCTTGTTATTAAAATCAGTGATCACTCACAGTATTGCTCCTGGACACACTCAAACTTTTCTGAGGGAGAGGAATAAACCTTGACTTGACTCTCCTGTTCGCAAACCCGCCGTGTGCTGCCCTCGTACCCGCTGCCTGGCTGCAGAGGCTCTACGGATCCCAGTCCTGTCCCCCAGGAGAGGCACAGGGAGCCCCTGCCGGGGTGAGGAGGAACCAAGGACTTAGACCAAGCCAGGGGACTGATTGCAACAGAGCCACAGCCTCAAAGACTGTGGTGGCAGGCTTCCTGGGAGTCTTCGTATTTTATAAACACTTCAATCACATTTCTATTTGGGACTCAGTGTAGGTAAATAACGGCTCTTTAATTATCACAGCATCAAAGTCCCGGTATAATGCTTATTAAGTCATACTTAGGGCCAGATAATCTAGCCTATTTTGGATCCCTCTGTTTAATCTTTCCTTTCTGGCAAAGGTCCTGGAGCTGATGCCCACATCTCCAGTATCTTCCCTTTTGCAGAATAAATGTTTACAGGGAAGATCCAGGTGGAGAAACAGCATAGACTGACCAAGATGGTTGTTTTCTTTAGATTCTTAGCAATTCTTCAAGACCCTCAAGCTCCTATGGCGTATCTAATCCTGCTCCCATTAATGCCCGTGTGGCAGTTCTCAACTTCTCAGGCTATAATCTCACCTGCTTCTGGCTCCCTGTCCCATGGGTCAAGGGGTGTCCTGGCTAATCTGGTTGTTTAGCCCAACTGTGATCATCTCCGGTGCATCCCAAGCTCCTGGCAGTCTGCACGGAGAGAGGCCGCTCGCTCTGTGCCTAAGCTAGCAATGTTCAATTACATTTCCCTTAATCCCTCTGTTGATCTTGCAGCCCCAGCCAGCTTTTTCTGTCTGGAGGAAGGGACAGATTGGAGGTGAATCACTCACTGCCCTGTCCTAAGAAGATGAAGGTCAAGATAATGGGATCTCGGTGTTTCGGAGAAATGCTTCTTAATCAGCACTTCCCTTTGATGGCTGTTCTTTAATTCAAAGCACAGGTTTCGGGAGCCACCAGGTAACCCCTTTGAACTTTTGCTGAAGTTCACATGTGTGTTTCCACCTAAAGCCACAGAGCAATAGACCCGGGGCCAAACGCTGACCTGCCGTGCTGGCACCGAGCAGGCTGGTGCTGCCCACAAAAAGCTCTGCTGTAATAACACCTGCATCCAAATGTAAGAAACTCATGGAGGCATGTTTTTAACTCAAAAAAAAAACATTCTGAGCCGCTGCACCTATGGCAGACACGGAGCTCCTGCTTGATCTTCAGCAGAGAGAGATGATTTCTGGAGGACAATCACTTGCCTTAAGCATTTCAAGCCTCATAAGAGAGAATGAGGAAAGCTGATGACAGCATTAGAAAATCCACATCACAAGACCCTGTAGGGGGTCTGCAAGACCCTGCAGAAACCCTCTGGCCACAGGCTGGGGGGAGACGAGGAGCACTGGAACCCAGCAAAGTGGCTCGCAGCAGGCTGCGATGTTTGTGCCCCTCTTCCAGAGGTCAGCAGCTGCCAGGAAAGGCTTTTCTGGGTCTCCTCCTTTAACGAGCTAATCTAACCCAACAGTTAAAATCCCATCAACTCCACCAAACCCACCTCTGGAGATTAAAATATCATATTCATCCAGCAGAGACAGTTCTCTGAGCTCCTGTGAACGTCATGAACAGAAGACCAGAAGAGTCAGCAAAGCAGAAAGCCCTGTTAACCAAGAGCTGGATGCAGCCAGTGATGAAGCTGTAATTAATCTCAGGTCTCCGGAACCCTGACTTTGTTTCTCTGGTGAGTTTCATTTCGCAAGAGCGGTCCCCAGATGGTCAGCCAGGGACCTCAGCACGGGGCCCACAGCTGCTTTGTGCCATGATGGGCTGCTCTCTCAAATAAAGCTTATGGAGCAGACTGGGTGGTGGACTCCGAGACACCTTGATGATGTAGGTTTGCAACTTTTTATGAAGTCCATGAAAGAATCAGAGAATAATCGGGTTGGAAAAGACCCACTGGATCATCGAGACCAACCATTCCCATCAATCACTAAACCATGCCCCTCAGCACCTTGTCCACCTGCCCCTGGAACCCTTCCAGGGAAGGTGACTCAACCACCTCCCTGGGCAGCTTCTGCCAGTGCCCAATGACCCTTTCCATGAAAATTTTCTTCTTAACATCCAACCTAAACCTCCCCTGGCGCAGCTTGAGGCCATTCCCTCTCGTCCTGTCCCCTGTGACTTGGGAGAAGAGACCAAGACCCTCCTCTCCACAACTTCCTTTCAGGTAGTTGTAGAGAGCAATGAGGTCTCCCCTCAGCCTCCTCAGTATTTCCCATCAATACTTCTGCTGCTGGATACACAGGGGTCAGATGAAATGCTACAGCAGATCCTTTCGGACTGAGTTGCATGAACCCATGGGTTTCCTCACGTTCTGGTGGGCAGAACCATCTCTCTTCTCCTCTGCACTTTCATGTTCAGAGCGCTGTGGATGGGCAGCTGACTCACTTGGTGCTCATACCTTGAACCATGGGCCAAACTTGCCAAAAATGACACACAGAGCCTGTTCCCCAGGAGATCTGCAACGTACTGCATCACCCATCGAGGAGGTGTCCCACTGCCCCAGGGGCCCTGCCTGCAGCAGGACGGAGACAGGCAGCTGAGAAGGGCTTGAGGTTGTAGTATAATTACTATTTTTTTTTTAATTTTAAGATTTAATTTAATTCAGCAGAAAAATCTGAAAAGGGAGAGGCTCTGGCCCCTGACTCCTGCCCAGCTCAGCACTGTGGCTGCTCACCATCAGCAAGGAATTAGGTAGGATCCTGACCTTATTGCAACCTCCGAGCTGCAAAAGGTGCTATTGAATGCTCAACACGGGCAGGCACAAGAACCAGCACTTCAGTGAGATATGAAACTTCAGACAGGGTGGCACATCACAACATGTGCGCTGGGGACCAGGGGGATGTCCAAGCTGCCCCAGCCCACCCCAGAGTCCCACGTGCTGCATCAATACTCACCCAGCCCGTTTGCACAGTCGTAGAAATCAAAGCAGTGCACAGTTCGGTCCATCCCGTACGGTCCCATGAGCGTCCTGGGAGAGAGAAGAGAAGCATCTTTCTTTCATGGGCTAAAATAGACAGATGCATGGGTATCCAAGCAATGTGTGCACAAGCACATCCTTCCCATCACCCCAGACACCGTCCACAGAGTAGTGTAGACACACGGGTTGAGGGACACGGCCTCGCGTCTTAGCTCCACGCTGGCAGAAAGCAACCCCCTTCCACCTCTCCCAAAGTGAATACAGATAAATGAGAGAATATGTGCTAGGCTGGACATCATCCTCCCCACCCAGCAAAGCTGATGGTCCTGTATGTGATTCATTACCCCAGATTAACGGGGCCGGACAGCTGTCCAGCTCCTGGGAAATGAGATCAGAGCTCAGATCAATGTTCTGGGAATAAACCAGTTTCACAAATACAGGCAGCCTGTAATGATGACAGCTGGGTGCGAGCCGCTCCCGAGGTTTTATAACACAGGCCATCTCCATCCCTGTGACAGGGGGTCTGGAAGAGGGGGACACCCCATCTGCTGGGCTGCTTCAAGTCCCTGCCTCACCAGGGCAAGGGTGGGAGCTTCCCATCACAAACCAAAGTGGCTGCAAGAACGTCATACCCCTGAGTTTCCCCCGGGCCAAGTAACGCTCCAAACGGCCCCAGAGTCTCCCCCAAACAAGGTAGGCATTCCAAATACCCTACAGTAAAAGCACCCAGGCCCACGCTGCCCTAGCTGGGAACGCCAGACTCCAAATCCAGCAGCAGTTTTCCTTCTTGGGTGGCCCGTGGTAATCACCCCCATGAGGATGCATGGACCTTCATCTAAGAAACCCAGAATCAGGTGTGCCAGGTGGGAAAACAGGGATGAGAGGCTCCCACATCTCTCCACTTCCTAGGATTTAAGATACAAAAGAAAACGCATTTCTGAATCAATGCTGGATCCTAAATCTGGATGTAACCAATAGGCACCTCTGAGTCCAGGGGGATGCAGGAGAGGAATAAACCTCAGGGACTTCTTTTTGCAAGCATACAAAATACCTCTTAAAATATCAAGTCGTTCTGCAAAGCCAGTGTCACCGAGCTCCAAGATTCAGCCTAGAAGCTTTTTCTCCTCATTAAAAATAACTCCCATTGATATTCTCACAGTGTTTTGCATATCTGAGAGACCAAACAACTGGCCTCACGTGGCTGTCAGAAAGCAGAGCTTGAAGGCATCCCAGGAAGCCCAAGCAGCCCTGGACCCAGACTGGTTCAATTTGCCCTCCAGGATTTTCAGAGTATTTTGAGTAAATCACTGAGGAAACTCCACCACAAGTAAACAGAAATAGTTCAACCTGACCTGAAACATGACATAAGGACAGAGCTTTTGGTAAAGCAGATGCCTCCTTGATACGATCAGCTTTATTCCTGTTGCAACGCGTGAACAGCAGAACAGGAGGGAG
Source organism: Phaenicophaeus curvirostris (assembly GCF_032191515.1). Taxonomy (NCBI): domain Eukaryota; kingdom Metazoa; phylum Chordata; class Aves; order Cuculiformes; family Cuculidae; genus Phaenicophaeus; species Phaenicophaeus curvirostris. Next base: position 15,176,252 of record NC_091407.1, on the reverse strand, counting down.
CATTGCTAATGCCAGAGATGCAAAAAAAACCAACGACAGGAGCTAGTAGAGACATCCTCAGCTCCTTCTGCTCCAAACAAGCCATCCCTGACATCCAACCCTGGTGCTGGGGAAGCCACAGCAGGTCACGCTGGGCTCTCCAGATGGAGGTAGTCGTGGGATCCCCAGGGCTGTCTCGCGTCCCCTGCCCCGCTCCTGCCCCGGCGGTGGGAGGGTTACCTGCTGATGATGACGGCTCCTTTGTAAAGGACAGAGACGGCGGGCATCTTGCTGGCAGCGGCAGCCCAGCCCTGCCGGGCGCCAGCAACCCCGATTTGGCAGGAATCCGTTAAAACGATGAAAAAAAAAAAAACCAAACAGGGGGAGGTCGGAGGGTGTCACGTGGTCTCCTCGTATGCGTGTTAATTCCACCCAACATTAACACAGATCGGCTAAAAACATCTCCAACTTCAGATTAAAGCTCACGCAAGCCAAAGCCAAGCAGAGACCATGGCAAGTGCCTTCTCACACCAGAGGGGAGGGGGCTCTTCCAGCCCCCAGCCAGGCGGATGCCCTCATTGTTAACACAATGGGGTGATTATAGAATCATAGAATCACCAGGTTGGAAAAGACCCATTGGATCATCGAGTCCAACGATTCCCATCAATCACTAAACCCTCAGCACCTCATCCACCCGTCCCTTAAACCCCTCCAGGGAAGGTGACTCAACCCCCTCCCTGGGCAGCCTGTTCCAGTGCCCAATGACCGTTTCCTTGAAAATTTTTTTTCTAATGTCCATTATAGGATGCATTATCCATTATTTGGATGCATCCTATCGCACATCTGGGAACAGCCCCTCCAGGGCAGTGGTTGGTGCAGGACTTGTGTGTTCACCATCCGCAAAGGCTTAAAATCCAGAGCAAAGCTCTGTAAGTAGAAACAGACTGCAGTACTTAGGAGTTTAGAGGGGGTTGGTGGGTTGTTTTTTTTTCTTTTAGCATCTTTTACAGCCCATAGAATTTCCTCCTTAATAAAAAGCAAGTTCAGCTGTTCCCCTGTCTGTTGGGAGGTCAGTGGTAGGATTTGTCTTTAAACAGCCTCTTCCACCCCCATCACACTGCACACCATCCAGCCAAAGAAGCAGCAGGACCTCTCATTCTGTGGAATGTGGGGATGGAGGCATGGGATGAGATTATCCAAGGATGGCCAGCAAACAGGGACAGACCTGGAACAGGACACTTTAGGGCTTTGCAGGAGCAGGGTCATGATCTTTGTGCGTGAAATGAAGAGAAATTCCTACAAAACATGCTCCACTGGACCTGCGGGCTTGGGAGGGCACAGGCCCAGCATCCCTGCCAGCTCTAGGAGACAGCTGTGGTTACACTGAAGTTCTTAGCCCTGATTCCATCACTGGTGTCATTCTTGTGCTGTTCCACCTAAGCAAGAGCATCCCAAGCAGCTCTGTGAAGCCTTGCTGGGCAAGCACAAGGTGATTTAAAACAACGACAAAGTGACCTCTATTTGAGGGAATTCAGATGAAATACTAAAAAGTTTTGCAGACTAGAACTTTAGGTGGCCAAAACTCTCCTAAGAAATAAATTCATTTAGCTGCAAGATAAAAATATGGATAAATAACACCAACTAGACATCAAGCATGGACACATCTGGCAATGTCTTATGCGCATCCCACCTAAGCAAGGCACGACCAGTGCCTGGACCACATCTACATCAAGGCTTTGGCCAAACTGGACTAAGCATGAAGAGCTGTTCTTGGGGCCATTTCGCAGTCAGCTGGGTGGCTGCAGCCTTCGCTACACCGAGAACCTCATGAAGCTACTCATCCTCGCAGCAACTCAACAATGGGAGATGCTTTTTTTCCCCCGACATCCCACTAACATTGTCCAGGCCACAGAGAGCTGAACATCACCCTTCCCATGGCGTCTGGGCCAGGACTGACTCATGTCTCCAGGCAGAATCCCGAGCACAGCAAAGCAGCGGCACAAGGATGCTAGCGGAGGCATCCCTGGGAAGGGTGGATTGTGGTGCCAACAGCATCATCGAGCCCACAGGGAGCCACAGGGAGCCTCTGTGCATGGCTCAGCAGGATCTGAGCATTTGCGTAGGTGGGTATTAGAGGTGGAAAGTCATCCTGCAGTGGCAGTGAAGTCTGTCTGAGAACTTTCGGCTCTGAAAAGTGGCAGCAAGAGGTTTCGAGGTGGGAGGGAGCAGACCCTGGCTGGGCACTGTGTTCCTCTCTCTGCCTGCATCCTACCGACACCGGGAGGCGCAGAGGGTGAAAAGGGCATGGGCAGCATCAGGCACTGGCTTAATCATAGAATCACCAGGTTGGAAAAGACCCACCGGATCATCGAGTCCAGCCATTGACCCAATGTTTGTTTCCTGACAAAACAAAATTAGTGTAGGCTGAGAGCCACATCTGATTTGAAAACAGAAAAATCTAACTGTGCTGCTTAAAGGATCAGCTACAAAGCATCAATAATAAATCAAGCAAAAGAAACCAGCTGCTCTGGAGCTGGGAAGCCACCACACGCTGTCCCCTATCACGGCGCAGACACATCCTTTTCATAAACACTACCCGTAGAGTCGCTTCAGATGAGCTCATAAGATCAGGGATGTTCACAGACAAGTCTGAACAGAAGAGGGAATGAACGAAACCACACTGCAAAGTTGCTGGTGAGGGAAGCAGGCAGGTGCTCTGGGGAGCACCCAGGGCTTGGCAGCTATGCGCACACACCGCGGCACCTTCTGCCCCCACCCCAGGCATCAGCAGCTCCCAGCCGGGTACCCAGTGGAGATCAGTGTCCCCAAGATCTGGGCCAGCGCGCTCGTGATGGGTGTTAATGCAATTTAAATACAATTGTAGGGGGGAAGATTGAATTAACTTGCTTCGCTTCCACCCCAGAGAGACTGAGGAGTGGTGGCATCTCATGGATGGGGAAGCTTTTCATAGAATTATAGAATCACCAGGTTGGAAAAGACCCACCAAATCATCAAGTCCAACCATTCCCATCAATCACTAAACCATGTCCCTCAGCACCATGTCCACCCGTCCCTTAAACACCTCCAAGGAAGGTGACTCAACCCCATCCCTGGGCAGCCTCTGCCAGGGTCCAATGACCCTTTCCATGAAAAAATTTCTTCCTAACATCCAGCCTGAACCTTCTCTAGCGGAGCTTGAGGCCATTCCCTCTCATCCTGTCCCCTGTCACTTGAGAGAAGAGCCCAGCTCCCTCCTCTCCACAACCTCCTTTCAGGTAGTTGGAGAGAGCAATGAGGTCTCCCCTCAGTCTCCTCTTTTCTTTCTCCTCCTCCCTCCCTCCCTCCTCCTCCTCCTCCTCCCTCCCTTCTCCTTCTCCTTCTTTTCTTCCTCCTCCTTCTCTTCCTCCTCCCATCAGGTGGGAAATCTGCTGTTGTGCTCAGGGACTTGTGTAGCAGCCCCGGTTAGGGCGTCAGCTCCTGCAAATGGTTAACAAGATTATAAACCTGCCTGCCTTTCTAAATCCCCTGGGTTGTGGGATTGGACTGGTTATAAACTTATTAACAGGGGGACGGTCACTGCTGGAGGCTGCGGACTCTGCCCTGCCAGCCAGGCCACAGGGCTGTTCTCAGGGTCACAAATCAATTAATTTACCCAATTAGGGAATGCAGAAGAACCAACGACAGGAAACTTGCCCAAGTGAATCCTTAAGAAAAAGCATGGGAATGGCTGGGTATAGAAAGATGGGAAAACAACATAGTTATGGGAAAGGTTCCAGAATGCGCCACTGAGCTGGGAGCGGCAGAGGCTGAGGCTTGGGGACATATTTAAACCATCCTTGAGCGGCAAACATCCCTGTGCTCAAATCCAGACCCCAGAATCACGACAACAAAGAGAAGCAGGGGAAGCACTGGGCTGGTCGTGCACCCCACTGTGCCCGGTGAGGAGCACAGAGTGTTCCAGCCACGAGACCTGCTCGGCATCGATGGGCACTTTTATTTCCCACTGGGACGGCAAAGCCGCTGGACAAAAGCCACCATTTCAAAACCTTCTCAGTCTCCAGCAGCCGCTCTCAGGATCAGCAAAACCACGCAGGAGAGCTCCTTGGGCTCCCGCTGGCATCACTGCGGGGAGAAACCTCTGCCGTGGGACAAGCTGCTGCACTCTCTCCATCACCATCTTGCACCCTGGTGATGTCAGGCGAGGTCCTGCTGGTGGCTCATGTTTATTTATTAAATTCCTCATTCAAACTCTAAAATTAATCTTTTAATCAGCGGCAGAGTGGGGCCATACTTATGGGAGTGCTAGGGAGGTGTTATCTCCCCGCCATCTGCTCACCACCCTCTGCCCTGTCCCAGTGGAGCCACCAGACAGCTGAGCGCTGCCCGGCGCATCTGGTACCCATCGCACGCAGGGGCCGCTCCCCTGGCACAAAGCTGGCTGCTCCTCAGCCAGGGCTCTGCAACTGCACAAAGCTCATCCCAGCAGGGAAAAACTAGACAAGGTTTCAACCCAAAATCGCAACATATGAGCAGATTTCTACCGTAGAAAGTGGGGTTTGGGTATTGGTTTTGCCTTGCAAGTGCAGGGAAGCAAGGCTTAGCAGCTCCACGGAGGCAGCGATGACCAGGAGACACCAATGAGGCTGCTGAAGGGCAGAAGTGAGCACTGCCTTGACTTCCGCAGCCCTGGCGTGCACACCGTGGCCCCATAACAGCAATTGGTGGCACCAGCCTGGCAGTAGTCCCCAAAAATGCACCAAGTGAGGCTTCCTCCTCCTCACGACCGTCAGCGGATTCTGCCTTTCCTACACCCAGAAGCAGCAGGGAAGTGCTGGCATCACTCCCCAAACCGATCTCTTGGACCCCACGGTGCTGCCCTCGCCAGCCTGCCGGCACCCCCGTGGGGTGCTACCGCCCCGCAGCCCCCCAGCTCTCGCTCCAATGACCTACTTCAGCAGGAGACAGATTGCGCTCCAGTAGCATCCGTGGTCCCTGGTGACTGCAGGGTGTCCCAGCCCCTCGATCGCCACAGGGGACCCCCAGGTTCAGCCAAGCCAAGGAAGCCTCTGCCAAACCTCCAGGGTGGCCCCAGGAGCCCGTCAGGGCCCCCGCCAGCTCTGGATCCGGCCCACTGACCCCCAGTTAATCGGCTAAAGCCGCACTCTCTGAACCCTGGCCCCGGCCGCAGCCGTGCTCCCGCCGGCTCTCCCTGCCCTACATAGACATCTGCAGCTGCCCAGCACCCGCCTTCACCTCCTATCCTTCCTCTCTGCCATGCCTGCTACCTTCCCTGCACCCACGCGAGGGTCCGTGCCCCGCACCAACCTACTCCCTGGGCACCAAGCCCTTTGGGGAGGCTGGTTTTGCACTGAGGTTGCAAGAGGAGCAAGAGCACCCATAGCTTCTTCCAGCAGCCCTGGGTGCTTCCCTACTATCTGCCTGCAAAACAAATCCTCTTCCCCACCCAACACTGGACTCACCTGTGCGCTGCCCCTCCCAGACGCTGTGTGGTCCCTGCAGGTCCCTGCCCTCCAGAGAAGGTCCCGAAAAATGGATTGAATTAAACCCTGCACAAAGCTGCAGGGCTACTGAGTGCATCCTTCCCTCCCCAGGCTGCCCAGCAGAGATGGGGGCTGAGATGCCGAGTGATGCCCTGTTCCCAGCACGGCTGCAACCTGCCCTGCTTACCAGTAAATGAGAGAAAGCCCATCAAAGTGCTCCAGGTGCCTGCCAGGAGGCTGGAGGTAGGACATCATCTGGGGCCACCGTCCCCACGGAGCCCTCAGGGCTGTCGCGGCTGCCTCCTGCTGCCCAGATCCATGGGCTCAGCGCCCCGCTGGCGGCACAGCTCCTCGGCACAGCCAGCCACATCTAATCCTGGGCGGGCGAGCATGTGATCGCCCCTCTCCTTGGCTCCCCCCCAGCTAAACCCGCCGATGTCTCCAGTCGTGCGGCGCTGGACAGACACAGCGTGACTGTGCTGCTGCCTTGGGATGCTGCCGTCCCGCTAATTCCAGCTGGCAGCCCTGAGACCTCTGGGGCTGGAGCTGCCAGGGGTAGGGCACTGTGAACCCCTCTGCTGCAGGAACCCCCAGCACACGCACCCCACGCTGGTGTGCGGCCAGCAGCCAGGGCTCTCCCTGCCTGGCATAGAATCATAGAATCATGGAATCACTAGGTTGGAAAGGACCCACTGGATCATCGAGTCCAACCATCCTTATCAAATACTAAACCATGTCCCTCAGCACCTCATCCACCCGTTCCTTAAACACGTCCAGGGAAGGTGACTCAACCCCCTACCTGGGCAGCCTCTGCCAGGGCCCAATGACCCTTTCCATGAAAAATTGTCAAGCCTGAACCTCCCCTGGTGGAGCTTGAGGCCATTCCCTCTTGTCCTGTCCCCTGTCACTTGGGAGAAGAGCCCAGTTCCCTCCTCTCCACAACCTCCTTTCAGGTAGTTGGAGAGAGCAATGAGGTCTCCCCTCAGCCTCCTCTTCTCCAGCTAAACAACCCCAGCTCCCTCAGCTGTTCCTTGTATGGCCAAAGATTCAATAAACAGCCTTTATTTTAGCAGAGCAATCTCTTCATCCCCTACCAGTGAGGTCCTCCCCTCACCTGCAGTAGCTGGTAATGATAGTTATAATCATTAATGATGGTTACTATTGCAAGATAACCTGCCCCAAAAGAACTGTTTAATCCCAATTGCAGGCAACACCAACCCGTGCCCAGGCTGCAGCGGGACACGCTGCTCCCCCTCCCCAGCTGTGCCAACAGCCTTCAGCAGTTCTAATTATTTATACAATTAGGGGCACAATTCATGCATGGGTTCTTCCCCCTCTGCAAGTTTTAGGTTGTCTGGTCACACTCGAGCATCTGAATGGTCCCTCTTGAATGGGACTATTAGGAAAAACCTGGGAGTGAGTACTGGTAGGCAGAGGGAAACTGTTTAAAGTGGAGGGACTCCTCCACGTGAGCTATCCCAGGGCAGCAAGGTCTCAGCTGGCCTCATTGTGCTTCCCCATATCCAGCTGTAGAAGGGATGGACAGACAACAGGATGGATGGACAACAGGGTGGGCAAACAGCAGGATGAACAGACAGGTCGCTGAATCAGGGCGATAGAAAAGACACAAATGAGCATTGACCTGCTGCACGGCATGTATTTTATTTCTCCCGCTTCCCACCAGGTACGGTCCCACGGCAGCAGCCCATGGTGGCTGCGCACCTGGGAATTAGGTGAGTTGCGGGGTTTATGAAATGCATTGCTCTGTCCCTGCCCTGCACGGCCTGGGAAAGGCATCAGGCCCCAAGGGACCAAGTCCACTGCCCAACTCTCCACCCCCTCCCCAGCTCCACTGAGACACTTCGGCATCTCCAGCTGTGGCACCAACACCCACGGGAGACGAGGTGGGAGGCTGTAGACCTTGGGCTCAAAGCAGCTGCCCAAGACCTCACTGCCCGTGGTGTGATGAAGAGGAGAGGATGTGTGGGGAGGAGACTAGTGGATGGACCCAGGACATGGGTCCCCGCAGCACCTTGCAGCCACCCAGGAGGATGCGTCTGTGCCCAGAACGGGGTGAATTAAGGCTGATCCTGCTCAGCATCCTTTCCGAGTGACTGTGTAGGACGTACCAGTGACCAAATCCATTTCCCCTGCCACCTTCCAGCGTGGTGACAGGTCTCCTGAGAAGGCTCAGCCACCCCCAAGACCACTGCCACCCCCTGGGCTTTGTCCCTACGCAGGGTGCTCCCTCTCCCCAGGAACACTCCATGGTGCATTTGGGGTGCACAACCTTCCCTAGCCTGGTGAACCCTCCAGATGAGGGGTGATGGTTCCACGCGGTGGTGCAGGGAGAGCCAGGTTTGCTGCAACCCGGGCGGTGCTGGGTGTGAGCTTCAGGACTGGTTTCTGCTGCTGGGAGAGGACGAGCACCAGGGTTTGCCGAAACCGCTGGGAGCAGGCGGGTGCGGGGGTGTCGGGGTGCCGCAGCCGGCTCAGGGCTGGGCCAGCCTCTCCGGGACTCACCGCTCAGGATTGTCAAAGGCAGTGTCACCCCGCTGTGGGGCAGGACAGCACCCAGAGGCCACGGGAATGGCAATGCCACCCCCACCCTGCCCTCTGCTGAGACACCCAGCGCCCAGGAGCATCGTTTCCACTTCCCTCCCTGCAGCTGCAGCAATGAAGCCCCATGGATGCATCCCCACCTCGTCCACAGCCCTGGGGGTGTCCCAGGGTCCCCCGAGTTGGGCTTGCGGTTTGAATCATGGAGACACGCCAGGGAGTGCCGTGCTGCCTAGCCCTGTCCGAGAGTTCCCGTGCTGGCGGAAGCAGAGCATTATCTCCCTCGCCCATCAGAGGCAGCTGCCCCTGGGTGCGCTCCCTCTGCATATTTACACAGATGCAAACACTACACCCCGGAAATTCCCAGCCTTTACATCACGGGCCAAAGCCTGCTGGGGGGGGCTTGACCTTTATCTCCTTTTGGATGGATCCTGGGGAACCTGTGCTGGAGTAGACCCTACCTGGGGACATCCCAGCCAGGATCTTGGCCATGGGTGATGCTCCCCTGTGGCCTGTGGAAGCCCCTTGGGCTTTGGGACTATCATGATGGCACAGGGCTGCATAGGGCTCACCTCTGAGCTCCCACAAAGCTGGAGGCTGTGCACAGGTGTCTACCATGCTCCACCTGGTTGACCACTCCCTGGGGAGCTGGGGCCCCCTTCTCCATCCATCTTTTCATGAGATAGGAGAATAAGGACAAGAACAGCTGGGTGCAGCAAACACATCACAATCTTAAAATCCTGATGCCACCAGCCCTGTTGTATAGTGCTCAGTGCCTTTCTGAAAGCAGTGTCTGGGGAACTGAGGACAGGGACCTGCCAAGGAAGGGCTATTCCCCTCTGCCCACCCCCCTCGGTTTGGTGCAGATGCCCCAATCCCTCATCAATGCCCTCTGTTCGTGCAACCAGTTGGTGCCTCCAGCTCAACATGGGTGGTACCAGCATCCCAAAGCCACCCCACAAGCTCTCTCAGTGACAATGCAGCTCATCTACCCTCTATCCCCACCAGGAGCATGAGGAAGAGCCAAAATTTAATTTATTCCATGCTGCATTTTCATGCCAAATGAGTCAGAGCACCAGGCTCACTCAGCCTTTGTTTTGCTTGGCTGCTAGCGCCGGCTTTTGCTTAGTGTTTGTTCAATATTTAACTCCCTTGATGGTGCTTGGGATCAAACCAGCAAGTGCAGCAGGAAAAAGCCACTTCCCTGCTGAGGAATGAGCTTCCCCAGTCTCCAGCTCCATCTGGGAGAGATGCGCTTCTTTTACTTTATTTCTTTCTCACAGCTTGATGGAGCCCTGAGCTTGGTCCTTCGAGCCCCCCTCACCCCACAGGACCCATTTAAAGCTCTCAGGGCTCACAGGGGCTGCAGGATGAGGCCAGAGCACCTAAAGCAGCCTGTCTGCCAGCCTTAAGTGGAGCTCAAGGAGGTTTCGCTCAGCACAGGACCAGTTAGGAACGTGCGCGGCTACATTCCTGCACACGTGGGAGCCAGTGAGAAGGAAGGAGCAGCTCAGAGGTGTTTCAGTGCCCTGCTTTCCTGCACTGCACCAACCAAGAGCAGGAGCTCCCTGCCCACCCACCCCCCTCCCAGAGAGAGGAGCAAGCAATTCAGCTGGCTCCTCCAAGGAGAGCTGTCAAAAGGTCCCACCCAGAGCATAAATCAGGTTTTGGCAGATTCCCTGTTGGTTTGTGTTCTGTTGAGTGTTGCAGCTTTTGGAAGAAGCTATTAATATCATAGAACAGTTTGAGTTGGAAGGGGCCTTAAAGATCACCCAGTTCCAACCCCTCTGCCGTGGGCAGGGACACCTCCCACAAATCCTGAAGTTTTGCGCTGTGATGGGTCCCCAAAACTCCTCGGCACCACAGGATGTACTGGGGCCATGATGCCTTTTGGGGTGCATGGGAAGGGGCTGCAGCTGCCGTGATGACCCCCAAGCCCCAGTGGCTTCCCAAATCAGGATGAGCGTGCATGGGGCGGGATATCCAGGGCTATCGCAAAGGTCTCAGCAGGAAACAAGCCCTGGCAGCTGATGTCCAACCTGCAGCTCTCAGCAGCGGAGTCGTCTTGGCTGGTGGATGCGGGGATGGGTCAGGGTGGAGCAGGGTGAGCTCGGCAGGGTGTGGGATCCACGCCAGCGAAGGGCTTGCCAGGAAAATGCAATCTCGTTGCATGAAACGTGCTCCTCGCCTGCTCCCCTCCTGCTGCGGCAGCTCAAGAGCTTCTCACCCAGGTTAAGTCAATATTGCCACATCATCGCCCATCGCCTGTGTTGAGGTGCTCACCCCCATGAAAGGAACTCGATGGGAGTTTTAAGAGCTGGAGAGGAACCATGGGAGCACAGCTGGGCAGGGCATTCCGATAGGCTCCAGGCCTGAACACAGCTTCTCAGGGAATCCCTGGTGCTCAGCATCCTCCTCAGCATCTTTGCTGCCCCACAGAGGGACCTGGCAGCTCCCTAGGCAGGACAGGGCTAAAGACCTCTCCACAGCACAGGGACACCCCTACTTTTCATTGCTCAAGAGACTTCAGAGAAACCAGCAGGACCTGCTCCATATCAGCACGGGGTGTCCCAGGTCCAGCAGCAGCAGGAGTCAGGGCACACAGAGCACAGTCAGAGTGGCTGCATCAGTAATGCTGCAAAAAGGCTCATTAGGAAAATAAACCCTGCCTTCCCCACCTCCTCTTCAATCCTGTCTCAGCTCGGAGCTGTGGCTCCAGCAGTCCAAGGGAAACAAATCTCTGCACAGGGTGCTTTCGGCAGGCACCAGAGCTCATACCAGAGCTGCCAGCACCCCCAAACCACAGGCCCCCAGGTCCCCAAAGCACATTGTGCCAAATGGCTTTGTACAGCGCCTCAGATCCCGAGCCAACGTAAAGGCAAAAAATACCTGGGCTGTTTACATAAGACATAGTTTTCCACTACGATGGAGTTTCTCACCACCCAGCGTTTCACCCAGTGGCTGCAATTTTGTGGCTCTCAAGGGCATTTGCACACAAAAAAATGAGCCACGCCAGAGATGCAGGGAGATTAGGAGGATTAAGGCTGCAGAGCTGTCACAGGAAATGTAGTGCAAAAAACCCTTGGGGAGGCAATGGCATTTCATTCCCAAACCCAGCCTCTGCTCACCTGCACGAAGGGTTTAAGAAATGAGGGAATGCTGGGATGATCATAGGGGAAAGCTGGCAAAGGAGTGACCTACAACCCTGAGTACCTGGGAATACTCTGCTGCTGGATATCGGGGCGGATACAAACCCCAAAAAACCAGACAACATTTCTAGAGCAAATAAAGACACACAAAACTGCATGTGGTAAAATAAAAGTGGGCAGGCTGTGTCTGTCCCTCCTTCCCTTCTTTTGTTTTGGGGTGCCCAGGGTGGGGAGGATGGGGATGCAGGTGCTGCCTGGCTGGGCAGCGGTGCCTCTGCTGCACAGGGATGTTTGCAGCCTGGGAACAAAATGCAGCACTGGGCGAATCATCCCCCTCCAAAAACAGGGAAAGTCTGGTCTCCTCCTCAGCCAGAGCAGGGATGCGTGGCTACAGCAGGGAGCATGGCAGGTCGGCACTGCCAGCCCAGCCAGCACACCAGGTACCAGGGGGATTGGATGGATGGCTCTTACTAAGGAGATTCTCACAGAGTCTATTTAGAAGAAAAATTGAAGCTGGGCACCCTGAAGACTAAGTTGTAACCTCAGTTACAGTTAAAACAGAGTTGCCATGGCTGGTAACTGATAAATCCCAGAAACTTGGCCGCAGTGGTGTGGGGTCAAGCCACCAGCCCCCCCAGTTTCAGGGCTGGTGTGGGAGGGCTCCTGCTGTGGGGCTGCTCCAGCTTCACCCCATCACTCCCCAGCAGCAGATAGGCTGTGAATCTCATTGCATGTTTTATCCCCACGAGAAGCTTGATCCCAGCAGGGCTCTGCCACGTCTGCCATGGCACCACTGGACTGGGCTTGGGCACAGCCCTGGGCACCCACAGGCATGGCCCACATATCTCTGCTCCCCAAAGGCTTGAAGATGCTTGGTAGGACAAGGCCATGGAAGAGCAAGGCATCACAGTTTTGCAGGGTTGCAGCTGGGCTCTTAGCAGGGTCAAAGCTCCACAGGGCATCAGCTGCAGGTTTCAGCCTTGCAGCTAGGCTCGTTTCTGCAAATTAATATACCACCAAGGAGCAGTTGACAGAGCCAGGGAGTGTGGTCAGGCCAACCTGGTGCTACAGAACCTCCAACAGCCTCCCTACTCTGCACCAATGCGCTCAGCCCAATGAGGAAACTGCCCCTCAGCTCCCCAAAAAAGCCAGGAGGACAACCCACGCTGAACCAGGATGGAGGAAACCCTCCTACAAACACACATACAGAAGCTTTGTCCTGTCACCACTGCATCCCACAGCCACTGAGACCCAGCCAGGCAAAGCCAGACCCATACAGGAACATCTCACCAACCAGAGAGCTCCCTACTTTCTATGGGCTCCTGGGATGAGTTGCCCTGGATCAGAGGTGATTCAATGTGTGCAGGGCATGGGGATCAATAGGTCACAGCATGCACTCACTTACCTCCAAAATAAAAAGGAGCAGAGGATTTAGGGCCAGTGGGAATGCTACAATCAAGCCTTTAATCCCGCATAAATCCCGGGATAAAAAAATCCCTGGTCCTAATTGCTGAGTGCTGTGTGAGCAGAACCTCTTAGACTGCAGCAGGCCTGGGGGAGGCATCTCGCTGCCTTCTTGCCGTGCCGGTGCTACCAAATTCCCTGGCAGGAGGGACCCCTACGCTGGGGGCTCTGTCCCTGCAAACACCCGGGCAGCACTGGCACCAGCTTCCTGAGCCCAGGGAAGGGTGAACCTGGAAGGAGCCGTGATACTCAGCTCACTGGTCCCTCCTGGAGATGGAAAACACTTGGGATGGAGTTGTGGTGGAGCAGGGAGTGTGGGAAGGTGGCAGCCCCCCACCCCTTCAATGCCTGTGCCCACCAACCCAGCCGCATGAGGGCTCGAGGAGCTGCTGCACCCACCGATGTCCCGGCTTCGGGGGTGTCGCAGTTGACCCTGAGCATTTTTGGGGGGGTCAAGCCCCATCGGAGCCCCCTTCATAGAAGCATAGAATCACAGAATCACTAGGTTGGAAAGAACCCACTGGATCATCAAGTCCAACCATTCCTATCAATCACTAAAACCATGTCCCTCAGCGCCTCATCCACCCGTCCCTTAAGCCCCTCCAGGGAAGGTGACTCAACCCCCTCCCTGGACAGCTTCTGCCAGGGCCCAATGACCCTTTCTGTGAAAATTTTTTTCCTAATGTCCAGCCTGAACCTCCCCTGGTGGAGCTTGAGGCCATTCCCTCTTGTCCTGTCCCCTGTCACTTGGGAGAAGAGCCCAGCTCCCTCCTCTCCACAACCTCCTTCCAGGGAGTTGGAGAGAGCAATGAGGTCTCCCCTCAGTCTCCCCTTCTCCAGCCTAAACACCCCCAGCTCTCTCAGCCGTTCCTCATAAGGCCTGTTCTCCAGCCCCTTCACCAGCTTCGTTGCTCTTCTCTGGACTCACTCCAGAGCCTCAACATCCTTCTTGTGGTGAGAGGCCCAGAACTGAACACAGGATTCGAGGTGCGGTCTCACCAGTGCCGAGTCCAGAGGGAGAATAACCTCCCTGGACCTGCTGGCCACACCGTTTCTGACCCAAGCCAAGATGCCATTGGCCTTCTTGGCCACCTGGGCCACTGCTGGCTCATGTTCAGTCACTGTCAACCAACACCCCCAGGTCCTTCTCCTCCAGGCAGCTTTCCAGCCAGACTTCTCCTAGTCTGGAGCTGCTCAGGGCTGATGTGCCGCTCCTCGAATCCTGTGTTCATTTCTGGGCCCCTCACCACAAGAAGGATGTTGAGGCTCTGGAGCGAGTCCAGAGAAGAGCAATGAAGCTGGTGAAGGGGCTGGAGAACAAGTCTTACAAGGAGCGGCTGAGAAAGCTGGGATTATTTAGCCTGGAGAAAAGGAGGCTGAGGGGAGACCTCATTGCTCTCTACAACTACCTGAAAGGAGGTTGTGGAGAGGAGGGAGCTGGGCTCTTCTCCCAAGTGACAGGGGACAGGACGAGAGGGAATGGCCTCAAGATCCACCAGGGGAAGTTCAGGCTGGACATTAGAAAAAAAATTTCACAGAAAGGGTCATTGGGCACTGGAACAGGGAGAGGGTTGAGTCACCTTCCCTAGAGGGGCTTAAGGGACGGGTGGATGAGGCGCTGAGGGACATGGTTTAGTGATTGATGGGAATGGTTGGAATCGATGATCCAGCGGGTCTTTTCCAATCTAGTGATTCTATGATTCTAAGCGCAGGACCCAGCATTTGGCCTTGTTAATCCTCCCGCCATTGGTCTCAGCCCAGCGGTCCAGCCTGTTCAGATCCCTTTGGAGCCTCCCTACCCTCCAGCAGACCCACGCTTCCACCCAGCAAACTCGCTCAGGGTGCACTCAAGGCCTCCATCCAGGTCATTGATGAAGACATTGAACAGGGTTGGACTCGGCTGTGAGCCCTGGGAACACCTCCAGCGGGCGAGTCCGTGTCCCAGCAGGCAGGTCTGGAGCCGAGGGCCCCGGGCCGCCCCTGGCGGGCGGCGCTGGGGGTGCCGAGGGCAGCGGGGGGCGGTGCGGCCTGGTCCCGCCCCCCGCCCCCGCCCGGCGCGGGGCTGAGGCTGCGGGCGGCGGCGGGGAAGGAGCAGGCGGTGCGCGGGGCCGGGGACGCGATGCACTCGCTCTTCAGGAAGCGCAACAAAGGGAAATACAGCCCCTCGGTGCAGAAAAAGAGGTGAGCAGACCTCTCTCCGCGCCTCTAGCTCGCTCCGCTTCTCCGCTGCCTCCTGAAGGCACCGAGCTGGTTTCTCCTCGCTCTCCCTCCCATCCCTGCTCCACTTAACAGGTTCCTTCGCTTCCCAGGCATGTGCTGGGTTAGATTTGAGAGGGAAAAAAGGCTCAGCTTCATCCACTTCTATTATCAGAACCCAGGATTCTGTTGAACGTCTTTTCCTCGGTTCTTTCTGTCGATCGTGCTGGTTGTGGGGGAAGAAGGTCTTGTCCTCGGCTTCATCCACTAGTTCTATCAGGACGCAGGATTTGGTTGAGCATCTTTTCCTCGTTTTTTTCTCTAAGTTGTGCTGGTTGTGGGGGAAAATGTCTTGTTGTCCTCAGCTTCTTCCACTTGTTCTGTCAGGACGCAGGATTCAGTTGAGCATCTTCTCCCTCAGTTCTTTCTGTCAGTCGTGCTGGTTGTGGGAGAAAAAAGAGCAGCGTGTGAATGCACCCTGTGAGAAAGTCGCTGGTAAAAGGCAAAAGCTGTAAAAATTCCTCGCCTTCCCTGAGAAGGCTTGGTCCCTCTCATGGTCCCTCTCCCTGGGGAGTGGGCAGCCCCCCGCCTGCACAAAACAAGTGACACAGGGGGTATTTTTCCAGAGAGAGGGATGTTCAGGTCAATTCAGAAGTGCAGTTTGCATTTCCCAGAGGATCTGGAGCTCTGCAGCGTGCAGGGTGGGATGGTCGATGCAGATCGAAGCTCATGGCTTGTTTGTCCCTGTCCATCCCTCTCCAGAAGCACCTGCCTTAGCTGGTGGCTCAGAGCAGCTTCCCAGCTCCCCCAAATCCTCCTTTGGAAGGGATCTGGGGAGCTGGCACAAGGGGCTGAGGTGCCTTCGAGGACCCAGGAAGGGAGGAGTCAGCCCAGAAAGCGCTGGCATCTTCCAAGCTGGGGGATGCCCTCACTGCTCCCTGCCCATGGGTGCAGTGCCGGGGTGCACAGGAGAGGTGTTCCCCAAGAGGAGAGGGCGCTGCCCTGGCACAGTGGGTGCTCAGGCTTCGGTGTTTGCTGAGCTGCCTTGGTTCAGGCTGAGGCTGCAGCTCCAGCTGTGGGGATCGGCAGCCCAGCTGGCCCCTGCTCCCAAAGCCCGGGGCACTCTCTGCTACCAGCACCTGCCCTAGGGAGAGCTGGCAGGGGTAGATGGGTGAGATGGAGCCTCTGAGGCTCAGCGTGTGCTTCCTTGATGGCCCTAGCCCCAGTATTCCCATGGTCAAAGGATGGTGTAAAAACCCAATTGTACTTGTGGTCTTCAGCAGTGTTAATCGAAGCCTTGAAAATGAGAAACATTTGACAACATTGACGCCCTGGGACTCTGAGCAGCATCAGAGTGGCAGGAGAAAAGTGACACCCTCTTGGCTGGGCACCCGCCCTGTGATCCCCACCCTGGGTCCCCACTGCGGTGTCCGGAGCCCTGCCCGTGCCAAGCACCCTGCACTCCCATCCTCCAACAGTGCATGAAGCTTGGGAAGACACTCTTCCCTCTGCTGCCCTTCCCACCAGCCCAGCTGGCTCTGAGCAGCTGCCAAAGCACCTCTGGAGGTTGTCGGCCAGGCTGAAATCTTTATGTTTCTGGCTGGAGTCGGCTAGGAAGCCCCGGGCAACTCTCCCTTCCTGCACCCGGCTGTCCACGCACACCTCGGGGAGGGCTGCGCTCATTAGCTCCAATTTGTTAATTCCTGCATTGGAGTTTACAAACATCTGTGAATCCAGGGAACACTCCCACTGGAAACAGCCCCACCATCAAGATGGGGAAGCTGGTGCCAGACTGGTTAAACAACTTGCTGGAAAAGGATTGCAAAGAGGAGAGGAGCTCTTGCTGCCCTGTCCCCTGCTCCAGGCGCTGCCAGGCTCCCAGCCGGCTCCCGCCCAGTTTTGCTGCTAAAATCAACCGAGTGCCGTAAATAGGGACGGAGATTTCGACACTGTGTACAGCCCAGCCTCATCCTGCGCTTCAGCGAGGTTGCGCAGCCAGGGCTGCACCCTAGACAAGGGCTTAGTGCCAAGGTGCCACCGGTGAGCGAGCCTTCAGAGCCCAGTGGTGATGAGGCAATAGCCGAGCACCGGTTTGGCAAGCATGCAAGGTGCTGAAAGATGAAGAACCAGGGCTTTGTGCTCAGCTGATTCAGGCAGGGGTTGCCCAGGAAGCACCATCCTACTGCAAGTTGGGGCCTGATGAGGAGACACGGTGAATCTTGGTGGCTTCTTCCAGCTATGAGATGAGTCCTTCCCATCTTGATGAGCAGCACTGGAGACTCGAAGTCTCTGTGAGTTTGCACAGCTCAAGCCAGGCGCTGTCATCTGCCCACAAACACCACTCTGTCCCTCTGGGTGCAGCCAGCCACCTTTCCCCAGACCCAAAATGGCCCTTCCATCCAAAGCACCTCAAAGCACATGGACTTTGAGCAGCTTCCTCTGTGTATTCATAGAATCTTTGGGTTGGAAAAGACCTTTGCGATCATCCAGTCCAACGGTTCCTGTCCAATACTAAATCATATCCCACAGCCTGCTCGGGCCCCAGGGAGTGAGAGGTTGGGTTGGGCAGGGGAGGGTTTTACCACTCCATCCCTCCTGCCATGCTGGGGATGCAGGTCCCCATGGGAGCCAACCCCTCTCTGAACAACGAAAGAGCCACTTGCAGCAACCACCTCTGTCTCAAAGCCAACACAGACCCACTACAAGCCTGCTTTGAAGGTCAAACAGGGCAAGAGCAGGGAAAGGACAGGAGCGGCATTAAATCCTGCAAAGCTATGATGGTTTGAAGACAACTTGATACCAGGTCTTCTGGCCTGCTGAGGCTCATCCATCCTTAGAAGCACCAGTTAAGTCTTGGAGCATGTACTGTGGCTTGGCTGGAGGAAAACAGCAGCAAGGTTCTGTGCCAAGCACCCCGGACTGTGTCCCTGTCTCCCCAGTGTGTGGGTGATGCTTCTCAGCAGTTCCCCATGTTTGGCTTTTTTTCTGATGCACAAATTAACAGCACCAGGGGCCAAGTCTCTCCTTTTAGTAATACCTGGTGCACCTCTGGCCTTGGCTTGTGGTCTCCAGGCTCAGTAGCCACCCCTATCCAACCCTGAGCATGTCAGTAGGCATGTGGGCATCTCCCTGCCTTGCTTAGGGAGTGTGGATGATGATGACATTTCTTTTGTCTCCTGGACTGGGTTGCTTTGTGCTCTTGTGCATCCCATCCCTGTAGTGTAAGGCTCTGGGATGCAGCTGGGACTGGCCATGACTACTGTGTTGTCAGCACATCTTATCTGTAAACGTGTCCCTAGAAGGGAAGGTAGAAGCCTTGAATTGGAGTATAACATGGGGGAAAACTATCACCCTCCTTCCCTCTTGTCTTCGCTAAACATTTGCCTTGCTTAGAAAACAGGAGGTGAGTTTCTCTCTTAGAAGAGTCCAGGCTTGGGAGGTAGCAAACGAGGTTCAGCCTTGAGAAGTCACTGCGGTTCATTCTTGGGGTCTCCTGGTGAGAGCATCTGCTCCGGTGGGCTCCCAGCCCTGGAGAACCAGCCCCAAGTTAAGAGGGGCTGCAGGCATCTGGGGCAGAAGCCAGGAGGGCTGGTGCCCGTTTCCGGAGGTGGTTTGGTAGGGCTGGAGTCAGCAACAAGGGCCAGACAGCAGGTGAGTCAGGGGAGCTGCTCTGTATTTATGGTGCAGCGAACCTCGCCATCACCTGGCCTATTTCTGCTTTAATTTCCATGCACATTACAGTAATGTAGCACCATTGCTATGAGGGAAGATAAATATAATTGAAATGAGCTGGACTAAGCATAGCAACTCTGCTGTCCAGTTACGCCCTTACGTGGGTAGCTTGACAGTGCGCTGCTCCGGAGTTTTGAGCCAGATCTTAATCTCTCCCAAACCTGCATTATGCGAGTTACAGCCCAGCCCTTGTGTCTTCTGCTCTGCCACAGCTTCACTTCAGTGTCATTCCTAGTGGCACAAGGCAATATTATGCAGTTGTAGCTGTGCCTTGAGAAGTTTTAAAGGCATTTATCGTTCTGTGCTGTCGCCTTTTGGAGGATTCGTGCACTTTGAATTCCTCCTGGATTCTGGTCTCCAGCAGCACTGAACACAGGATGCAAGGTGTAGTCTCACCAGTGCCGAGTCCAGAAGGAGAAGAACCTCCCTGGACCTGCTGGTCACGCCATTTCTGATCCAAGCCAAGATGCCATCGGCCTTCTTGGCCACCTGGGCCACTGCTGGCTCATGTTCAGTCGCTGTCAACCAACACCCCCAGGTCCTTCTCCTCCAGGCAGCTTTCCAGCCAGACTTCTCCTAGTCTGTAGCTGCTTCTCGAATCCTGTGTTCATTTCTGGGCCCCTCACCACAAGAAGGATGTTGAGGCTCTGGAGCGAGTCCAGAGAAGAGCAATGAAGCTGGTGAAGGGGCTAGAGAACAAGCCTTATGAGAAGCAGCTGAGAGAGCTGGGGGTGTTTAGCCTGGAGAAGAGGAGGCTGAGGGGAGACCTCATTGCTCTCTACAACTACCTGTAAGGAGGTTGTGGAGAGGAGGGAGCTGGGCTCTTCTCCCAAGTGGCAGGGGACAGGACGAGAGGGAATGGCCTCAAGCTCCACCAGGGGAGGTTTAGGCTTGATGTCAGGAAAAAATATTTAATGGAAAGGGTCACTGGGTCCTGGCAGAGGCTGCCCAGGGAGGTGGTTGAGTCACCTTCCCTGGAGGTGCGTAGGGGATGGGTGGACGAGGCACTGAGTGACATGGTTTAGTGATTGATGGGAATGCTTGGACTCGATGATCTCGTGGGTCCTTTCCAACCTAGTGATTCTATGATTTGTCCCTGGCCAAGCGGTCCAATCTGTGGAGGAGCTCCTGGCATGGGAAGGTTGCCCAGTGGGAGAGCAAGGGCACAGCCAACATTGCTGCGCTGGGGGAAGGAGCAGGACAGAGCCCTTCCTATTAACCCTCCCAGCAAGCATCTGATTCGGAGAACAAGCTCCCAGCAGGAGCTTTCCCAGGAACCGTGGTTAGCTGGAGCAGTCAGACCTCCCGGAGTATCCGTCTGAGCATCATAACTTAGGGGGTGTGTGGTGAAATAGTTTCCCTGTTTGGGGAAAAAGGCATTTCCAACTACCCACCCCAAGCGCAAAGCCAGGGTACAAACCTGCGGACATCCTGGAGATGCTGGCCTTGGGGAAGTTTGCTCCAAAAAGTGCTTTTATCAGTGAAGGTGAAACCTAATAGGAAGAGAATTAAAAACTAGGAACAGAGGAAAAAAAGTCCAGTATTTAGCAGCAAAGTTTCTGTATCCCAGTAATTATCATCATGACAGAAAAAAAAAACCCCAAACGCAAAGAGAAACGCCAAAACGCAAATCAAAACCCAGGCCCCTCTGAAACAAAGTGTTGCCCGAGGCCTGAATTTGGGCACGGGGGTAAGATGAGCTCTGCCACAGAATAGCTGCCTCTTCCCGGCTCCCCACTGGGGAGAAACCCAACAAACCCCTCCTGTTCCTCACAGGAATCATCTTGGGAACTTTGTGCCAGGCAGGTGATGCTACAGCTGCTCAAGGCAGCACTAAAAAGAGATAAAGTCTCTGCCAAGTGCAGCTTTCCATGAATTATATCATTTTTTCCCTCATGATTGGGAAATATTAAAGTTCTCTGTTAATGGCATAGCCAGTTTTTCCAGGCTTTTTTTTTTTTTTTTCAAACAAAGACTTGTCTGTTACAGCAGAATTGTGTTTCCTTTCAGCTCTGCTGGAACCTCGCAGGGGATGTGCCCGGGGCACCTTTGCTCCTGTCTCTGCTCAGTCCTGTGTGTGCTGCCCTTCCCAGCTGGGCTGTAGCTAAATCCTGCTCTTCCCACCCCCTACGCCATCGCCGCTGCATGCTCTGACTGTCCCCTTTGCCTTACCCAGCCAGCTGCTCTGCTCCAAAACCCGAATGCACCCTGTGCCTCTTCCCAGCAGCTTTCCAAGCCATCTCCTCCCCTAACCCACCTGCACATCTCTCCTGGGCCAGCCAAGGATTCCTCATTGCTTTACCCATCACCTTGTGCTTCTCCTGCATCTTCCTCCTCTCAGCAGACAAAGGACATGGGGAAGCAGCCTCCTCCGTCCCTTTTGCACGGAGGTTTTAGCCAAGCTTCAGCTTTCCCAGCTGCTCCCCTCAGCTCCCTGCTTGACATCCAGGTGGATGCAAGGGCTGTGCCTGTCCTTTTATTTTATTACCACAGACCTGGCAGTGGAAGGGACAGGTGGGTTATTAATAGGGATGATCTCACATTGGTAATGCCCAATATATTGGTTAAGTGGCACAGAAATGCAGAAATAAAAACAGAAATGAGAGGTCATAGAAACATGGAAGGGTTTGAGTTGGGACCTTAAAAATCATCTAATTCCAACCCCCCTGCCATGGGCAGGGACACCTCCCTCTGGATCAGGGTCTCAAAGCCCCATCCAACCTGGCCTTGAACACCTGCAGGGATGGGGCAGCCACAGCTTCCCTGGGCAACCTGTGCCAGTGCCTCCCCACCCTCATTGCGAAGAATTTCCTCCTTATGTGTAGTCTAAATCTGCCCCTCTCCAATTTAAAGTGATTCCTCCTGGTCCTATCACTCCATGCCCTTGTAAAAAGTCCCTCCCCAGCTTTCTTGTAGCCCCCTTGAGGTACTAGAAGGTCTCCTCGGAGCCTTCTCTTCTCCAGGCTAAACAATTCCAACTCTCTCAGCCTGTCCTCACAGCAGAGATGCTCCAGTCCTCAGATCATCTTTGTAGCCCTTCTCTGGACCCGTTCCAAAAGCTTCATCTCCTTCTTATGTTGAGAATTCCAGAACTGGACCCAATACTCCAGGTGAGGTCTCACCAGAGGAACTGAGGGGCAGAATCGATTACTTCTGCATTTATTTCTGCACACTTATTACCTCTGCCTGTCAAGCAGATGTGGGGGTGAGCTGGGTCACACAGGAACCTCCCTGTCCACAGTCCCACGCGTATTCAGCAAACGTTGGGGTGTGGAGGAGGCTGATTTGATATCCAGCTAGCGTGGGAAGTTTTTATTAGATTTCCCTGCACCCAAACCTCCCCTGGTGATGGTCACCTGCTCTGCCAGGGACTCTCACATAAACCACTGAGGGGAAAAAAGCAAGGAAAGTGAAGAAAGAAGGGAAAGCTGAGGCTGAGCAGCAGAGCCGTGCCCACATTTTAACAGAGCATGTCCTTGCTTGCTCCAAGTGAGCTCTGTGTTTTCTTCTCCCTGGTCACCCAGATACCACACATCAAAGCAGCAGTATCTGGATCACCAGTCAAACTGTCTTCTGCATACAGGGAAGCTCCATCCTCTGCCCTCCCTATTCCCCCAGTCCCAACAGCTCCTGCTCCCTGCAGTGATGAAGAAGGTGCTGTCACCCCCAGGTACCTGTGGGGCTTTGGGCAGGTGATCAACAGAGGTGATTAGAGCTCTTGCCTCTGATCTCGGGGAAGAGTGGGGAAAAAAAGAGGACAAGGGGCGCATCCCTGCCCAGCCACGTCATCCCCACCCTGAGCCAGCCTGGCTGTCCCAGCAGCAGCAGCGCAGCCACAGAAGGTGCTTCTGGCAAAGCTAGAACCTGAGTGAGAGGGTCAGGGCCTGGGTGTTGAACTCACTGGCTCCCAGCAGCCAAGATCAGTTTTGCTGATGCCGAGTGAGCTCAAAGTCTGGGCATAGTCTCCAGGTATGGCTCTGTTGGTCTTGATCAGCAGCAACAGCTTGGGAAATGGCAGCTGAAATGTGGCATTGCTGCTGATCTCCAACAATCACCAGCTTAATTTTATTTCCCCCATGCAATTTAGAAGCTTCAATCAACACCATAACTAGAAAAACCCAGATCGCTCATGCTTTTTGGGGAATGTTATTTCCATCCATGCTACCTATCCCTTGAAACCTTGAAGATTCATCCTTGGGCTTTGCTAGAAAGCACTGAGACCAAGGTAAGGAACATGGAGATGAACAGACAAGCCCTGGCAGCTCTTCCTGAGCTCTGCTCAGCACCAGCTCAGTTCCCAGCTAGCACAATGAAGTCTCCCAAGCTCCTGCCTGGGTAACTGGCCTCTCCCATCCTCAAAGCTCAGGTGGTTTCCAGTTAATCAGTGAGAGGCTCCTTGGTGGCTGCAAGCTCTCTCAGGATGAAGAAGCTGCAGCCAGCTCTGAAGAACCATCATCTGAAGACACATGAACATCCACAGCCCATTTCAGTTGCTCAGCTTCAAACCAGTTTCTTTCCACTGATTTCATCAGACGTTTCCCCTGGTTTATATGGGATGATGTGGATTAGAAGAAACCCCAAAGTGGATTTTGAAGGGCTACTTCTACCACTGCAGCAGGATCCAGCCACCTCATCTCCCAGTGCACCACTGCACTCTGCAGCTGTCATTATTGAACAGAAAAGTGAGCCTCATCCTTGCAATTGTTGTGACCAGCTGCACAACTCACAAGGACCCCTTTTCCTTTGCTCCATACTCAGAAATGCCTCCTTCGTTCGCTTCTGAGATGGCCCATAATTATGGCAGTTCCTCTGCTCATCAGGAGGAGCCAGGCAGGCAGCAGCAGCAGGGGCAGCCAAAAAATCACCAACCTTGCTGAGTACTATCCTGATGCTGCAGCATCTATAAAAAGGAAAATAAAACAGTGTAAATCCTGCCCATGCCAGAACTTCCCAGGAAGCCTGAACTTCCATGGAGCTGTCAGCTGCTACAAGGCTCCTGCAGCTCAGGGTAGTTTAAGGCAGAAGTAGTTCAAGTTCAAGAACAAGCCCAGAGCTGGGTTTTGGATTGTTCTGCTCCATTGAAAGACATAGCGCACATGACAAGCAGGAATGTGTCCTGAAGCTCAGCACTGGTGTTGGGAAGGTGATCAGACCCGGGCTGACCAAGGCAGTGATCTGAGATGTCCCCAGTGGAGACTGTGTGGTCCCTAGGGTGAACAGGACTGATGATGCCACATACCTGCTCTTCCCTGCTGGTAGCTGAGCACTGGTCTGTGCCTAGGGAGGGCATTGCAAAGCCCTGGAAGAGGATTGCCTTGCTTGATGAGCCATGTCCCCTCTCCGCTTTGGTCCACCATGCTGTGGAAGACAGGAGGACACACCTCGTGCTGTCCTGGAGAAGCTCATGGGGTCAACCTCTGCCCCGTGACAGGCATAGGTGCTGCAGGACCCCTTGGATCTGGGCTGATGAAGCTGCTGGATGAAATTGTCTACCTGGGGCAGCAGGAGCCCTTCATGCCATCAGCAGGCGTGGTCGGGATGGCTCCACCAGCCCTCGCTGCTCTCCCTTAGCCTGCACTGCTGCCCTTCACCCATTGCTGGAGACACACAACTGATCCACCAGCAGCTCAAACAGCAATAATGCTTCCAAGCACCATATAACGCTTAATTCTACCACCATATAATGAGGTCATTAAAGCTCATTATCCCTGCTCTATAGGTGGCTGGGATTGGAGCGAGCCAAACCCTTGGCTGAAGCCCACATGGCAAAGCAGCAGAGCTGGAACATGAGCCCCAGCCTTGCCACCAGCCTCAGCTCTAGGAGCCCTCCAGCTGCAGGGGCTGTTGAGGAGCTGCAGGACATCGCTGGGCACACAGCCTGGCAGACCGTCCTGGCTCCCTGCAACCTCTCCTTGCAGCCAAAGTGACAACAAGAAGACGAAATGTTTAAAATAACCCTGGCAAATGCAAAAGCTGCGTCATGGGTTGCTCGGGCTCTGCTCTAGCTCTGCTGGAGCCGGGCTGGGAATACTCAGGCTGGCCCTACACCCTGCTTGGACCAGCGTCACCCTGGGAGCAAAACCAGGACCTAGCAAGAGACAAAGCACCAAAAGATAGATGCAACGTGTGCTGTCCCATCCTTTTCTTTGGTGTAAACTGTGAATAGCTCCTTGCAGAGCAAGGAAGCTCTGCCCACAGCAGAGAGGGTGCAGCAGGCAGAACTGTGCCCCCAGGACACGGGGCAGCAGCTTCAAATGAGCCATGTCACCTATGTGTATGGCATGCGGGTCCTCTCTGCTTCTCAGGGTCCCCATCTCTTTCTTTTCTTGCTCCGAGACCAAGGGAGGCTCAGGCTCGCCTGTGGCATTGCTCCCATTTCACTGTGCAGGACACACGAAGTCCCTGCCCACTGCCCTGTTCCTGGCAGAGCAGCAGAATATTTTGGAAAGTATTAGAAAGGCAGCAGTGAGTCACGCACAGCTGCAGCGCGAGGAGGCTCCGCTGGCCCCCAGCCACCCCTGGGGTCACAGCACCCCAGGCAGAGCCCTGGAGGCAGAATGGGGCTGTGGCCCTGTTTGTGGGGTGACGGCTCTCCCTCTTTCTTTCCACTCTTTCTCTGCAGCATCTCCAGCAAAGAGCTGACTGAGCTTATAGAACGCCTGCAGAAAAATGCTGACCAAGTGGAGAAAAACATCGTGGAGATGGACTCCCGAATGCAGAACGTAAGCAAGCTATGGGCTTACACCTCCTGCCACAGCCCTTCCCACTTGTCTTTTTTCCTGGGGCATGTGTGCACAGTTACCCCATCCTGCGGCGGGGAGCCAGGCTGTGATGATCTGTAACAGAGGGATGCGTGGGTTCCCCTGTGTTGTGGGAAGAAGGTGGGAGAGTGTTAATAGGCAACAGGACTGTAAAACTCTTCCCAATCCAGGGCAGGGTAGCCCTGTGCCGAACGGGGCTCTGCTTCCCTGGACATGTGTCCCAGCCAGGATGGAGGAGAAGGGGCCTGAGCCATCCTCCCCTTCCCAAAGCGTACAACACATCCCGAGGTGATGCAGCCCCCAGCCACGGCCCTTCCTTGGGGCTAACATAGAACTACAGAATCATATACTCCTTAGGTTGGAAAAGACCCTTGAGATCATCAGCACCAACCGTACCTGTCCCCTACTAAATCATGTCCTCAAGCACCTCATCTACCTGCCTTTTAAACACCTCCAGGGGTGGGGACTCCACCACCTCCCTGGGCAGCCTGTCAAGGCTTGAGAACCCTTTCAGTGAAGAAATTTTTCCTAATGTCCAATCTAAACCTCCCCTGACTCATCTTAAGTCCATTCCCTCTTGTCCTGTCACCTGTCACTTGGGAGAAGTGACCAACCCACCCCTCTGCAACCTCCTTTCAGGCAGTTGTAGAGAGTGGTAAGGTCTCCCCTCAGCCTCCTCTTCTCCAGGCTAAACATAGGTGAGGGGAAAGGAAAATACACCCCTGGGAGGACATGAGATATTGGAGCTGGTGCCTGGGGGCAGTGCATCAGGAGGACCTTGCTCAGCCCTGCTGGGTACCATTTATTTCCCCCCTGTGGCCCTTCCTCCCTGCTCTCTGCCTGCCCAGGACTTGCACAAGATCAAGGCGTGTCAGCTAGCACAGTACAAGGACCTGACAGCTCAGAAACTCACCGAGTCTGACAAGTTGCTCTACGTGCTGGATGGGGATGCGGCGATTGCCCGGCACATGAAGCACCCCCAGGGTGACATGATCACAGAAGAGTGAGTACTGGGGGGGTGACCCATCCTCAGAGCCTTGGGACAAGGTGGGGATGCTTCTCTGGGGGCTCTGCTTGCAGCACAGGGAGGCACCACAGGCTCTGCAGCCTGCCTGGCGCTGAGGTGCAGAACCTGCAGCAGCTCTTGGGCAGGTGTAAGAGTGGAAACTGCTGCACCCCTGCAGATGTCAGCTCTGCATGGAGCACTGTGGAGTGGTATCTGCCTAGCGTAGAATCATAGAATCACTAGGTTAGAAAAGACCCACTGGATCATCGAGTCCAATCATTCCCATCCATCACTAAACCATGCCCCTCAGCACCACGTCCACCCGTCCCTTAAACACCTCCAGGGAAGGTGACTCAACCCCCTCCCTGGGCAGCCTCTGCCAGTGCCCAATGACCCTTGCCATGAAATATTTTTTCCTGATGTCCAGCCTGAACCTCCCCTGGTGGAGCTTGAGGCCATTCCCTCTTGTCCTGTCACTTGGGAGAAGAGCCCAGCTCCCTCCTCTCCACAACCTCCTTTCAGGTAGTTGTAGAGAGTAATGAGGTCAAAGAGGGGGATCAGAGAGGATCACCTACAGCTACTGATGCTAATGCTGACCCATGGCGAAATCCTGCATCCCATCCTCTTTTCCTTCCCACAGTATCCGGCAGCTGAAGGAACGAGTGGCAAACTTGCGTGTGAAACATGAACAAATTTACAACTTCCCCCTGCAGCATATTGAGCCTCAGGTCAACTGGTCAACAGTGATCGAGGAGAAACAGGTACAAAAGGGACTTTCAGTTTCACCAGCAGCACCAGCTGGGGACAGGCAAGACCTCACACATCTCACCAGGGAGAACCAGGCTCCTGGAAATGTTCTTGGCTGCTTGATACCAGGAGCAGCAAACATGGGAGGGAGGTGGGGTGCTGGGTGGTAGGGAGGGTGCAGAGGGGACGAGGCAAGGGCAGCTGCTGTGGCACCAGGAAGCAGTGCTTGAAGTGTCACTGCTGGCAGCAGCTGGGCTAAGCGAGGTGCAGCTCCAGAGGATGGGGGGCCACGGGGGAGTGTGCCAGCCTGGCCTCTAGGAGATCTGCTCCTAAAGCTCAGCCTGGCCACTGACCTCGTGGGTGAGCTTGGGCAAACCTCTGCTCTTCTCCAGACAAGGACGGAGACTGCACTCCCTCCCCGGGCCATCTGCTCCAACACTCCACTGTCCTAGGAGTGGAAAAGAGGAGTGGAAATGCTTCTCCTTGCTCCATTTCAATTTATGCCTGTCATCTCTTGTCTTCCTACTGCACACACCACCCTGTAGAGCCTGGCTCTGTTTACTCAACAACTTCCCCACAGTTACCATAGAATCATAGAATCACCAGGTTGGAAAAGACCCATCGGATCACTGAGTCCACCCATTCCTATCAAATACTAAACCATGCCCCTCAGCACCTCGTCCACCCATTCCCTGGCAGAGCTTGAGGCCATTCCCTCTTGTCCTGTCCCCTGTCACTTGGGAGAAGAGCCCAGCTCCCTCCTCTCCACAACCTCCTTTCAGGTAGTTGTAGAGAGCAATGAGGTCTCCCCTCAGTCTCCTCTTTTCTTCCTTCTCCCTCCTTCTTCCTCCTTCTCCTTCTCCTTCTCCTTCTCCTTCTCCTTCTCCTTCTCCTTCTCCTTCTCCTTCTCCTTCTCCTTCTCCTTCTCCTCCTCCTTCTCCTCCTCCTTCTCCACTCCCTCCTATCAAGTGGGAAATCTGCCGTGCTCAGGGACTTGTGTTGCAGCCTCGGTTAAGGGCTTATGGGAAGTAGGCTATTAGGTCTCCCCCTAAAGCCTTCTCCTGCCAAGGCTGAACCACCCTCAGCCCCTCCTCTTGAGTCCTTGGCTTGGCATCCCCAATCACCACCTGCTTTGGGCTTTATTCTGTGGCCCTTCCTCTTCATTTTATCCCAGCACTACGCTATTCCAGCCAGAAAAGGGTTCAAACCCCCAAACTGGCCTTCCCTTGGGCATCATCTGTCACAGCTGCCTTCATCCAGAGGCTCTGAAGCACCAACACAATGCTGAACAAACCCAGCTTCGTGTCCACCTTCAGGAGGAGTTTCCCTGTTGCTAACCTCTACTCTTGTGCCCCACAGGACACGTTAAACAGCAAGAGCTTTGGGACTGACCTGCCACTGGTCAACAGCCAAGTAGAAGAGCACAACATCTTCCACAATGAGGTCATGGCCATCGGCCCACATATCGCCAAGGGAGGCATCAAGGTTAGCTCTCCTGCCCCTCTCCCTGCTGCCCCGTGAGCTCAGCCCCATTTTGAGCTACTGATGAAGGCGAGGGCATCATCCAGGCTCCTACAGCCTGGACCAGGTTGGGTGGTTGCCCGGATCCTCTCCTAACCTTGAAGCTGAGAATTGTACATCGACTCTAGCTTTACAAGGAGGCAAATCCCATAATCCCATCCAGCCCACCATGCTCTGGAGACATCCTCCTAATTCTTGCGTTTCTTCTCCTCTGTCACCAGGAATACACAAGCGACTTTCAAGCCAAATACCAGAAACTGCTGGTAAGAGACGTCAGAGATCCTTTGGCAAGAGATCCTTTGGCAGGGGTTC
Source organism: Phaenicophaeus curvirostris (assembly GCF_032191515.1). Lineage (NCBI taxonomy): Eukaryota > Metazoa > Chordata > Aves > Cuculiformes > Cuculidae > Phaenicophaeus > Phaenicophaeus curvirostris. The sequence goes on along the minus strand of NC_091407.1, from coordinate 15,147,325 downwards.
CTTGCCAGGGTGGCCAGGCACCCCCAGGGGACCCATGATGAGGAGCTTGGGCCTGAGCTCTCCACTCTGACCTTTCCCAGGCCAGCTCCCAGCAGCGGCAGCAGGATCTGAATTCCCTGCAGGACTACATGCAGCGCTGCACCAACAAGCTCTACTGGCTGGATCAGCAGGCAAAGGACAGGACCCATTACGACTGGAGCGACCACAACCTGGACTACCCCAGCCGGCGCCGCCAGTATGAGGTTCGTGCGTGCTCCCCTGCAGCCTGGCCCTGTGCCAGCTGGCTGTTTTCATAGAATCATAGAATCACCAGGTTGGAAAAGACCCATCGGATCACCGAGTCCAACCATTCCCATCAATCACTAAACCATGTCCCTCAGCGCCTCGTCCACCCGTCCCTTAAACACCTCCAGGGAAGGTGACTCAACCCCCTCCCTGGGCAGCCTCTGCCAGTGCCCAATGACCCTTTCCGTGAAATATTTTCTCCTAATGTTCAGCCTGAACTTTCCCTGGCAGAGCTTGAGGCCATTCCCTCTTGTCCTGTCCCCTGTCACTTGGGAGAAGAGGCCAGCACCCTCCTCTCCACAACCTACTTTCAGGTAGTTGTAGAGAGCAATGAGGTCTCCCCTCCGCGTCCTCTTCTCCAGGCTAAATAACCCCCAGCTCTCTCAGCTGCTCCACGTAAGTCTTGTTCTCCAGCCTCTTCACCAGCTTCATCACTTAAGGAAGGGAGACGGGCACAGAACTAGGGGAGCAGGCTCAGCGTTGGACCAGAGCAGAAAGCATCCGTTCCTGTGCCTCAGTTTCCCCTGCTCTGTCATGATGTGTTTTTGAGATGTATGGTTGATAGCATGTAGATAGTAAGGTTAATCCTTATCTCCTCCTGAAAATAACACAATGAGACAGCTTCCTCATTCTCCTCTCCCTCATCCCAGCATTCACTTGCAATAGTCCTGTCTTTGGCAACATCTGCAAGGGAAGGAAAAGGAAAAGCTGCCTCACACGCTCTTGTGGAGCTGTTCAAGCCCTTTCAGAGTAGCTCAGGATGCAACCAGGCCCCCTTTATTGGCATAAGGATCACTGTCTTGCCTCTCTCCACGCAGAACTTCATCCACCGCAAGTTGGAGGAGAAGGAGGAAGCCATCAACAAACTACACGCGGACGGAGATCAGCTGCTTGCCCAGAATCACCCTGGGAAAAACGCCATTGAGGTGAGTGCCAGGGATCGGCTCCAGCTTCCCCACCCACCCTGGTGCTCCAAGGACTTTTCCAGCCCCTCTCCAGGGTGCGACCTGGTACCAACACAACTTTTGACTTTACTTCCTGGAATGCCAAGCAGCAAAAAAATCTCATTCACCTGCAAGTGTGTAAACACCATTGAAGGAGCAGAGATAAACCTCAGGAGCGTGTCCCATCTTCCTCATTCCCATGCTGATAAATTATGGTGGCAAATGCCACCTTGGATGGGAAGATGGACATAAGGCCACAGGATTTGCCACCTCCTTATACCCACCCCTAAGCTTCCATGGGAGCATCTCAACTTTGGACTTGCTCTCCAATATTCCCATCCTAGCTTTGACCTGAGCATCTGGGTGGCTTCAGCCAAGGACTTGTTTGGTCAAGAGGGAACCACGTACAGTCCAGGCTCACAGTGTGGGGCATCTTGCTAACATCCACCTCCCTCTCTTGTGTCACAGGCTCACATTGAGGCAGTGCACGCCGACTGGAAGGAGTACCTCAACCTGCTGATCTGTGAGGAGAGCCACCTGAAGTTCATGGAGGACTTCCACAAGGTACCCAGGGCAGCAAGTCACTGTTTTCTGTGCATAACCCAGAAAGCAGGAGCTGGGAGACCCCAGCAAACATAGAAGCTCCATCTGCTCAGGAAAAATAGCAGAGATTTAGTCTTTTAGTCTAAAGGACTTGTAAGGCTAGGAAGATCACTTCAAGCTGGTAACACAAGTCATAATTGCTCAAGCATCACACACAGTAATTGCTTGGCCAAAGCTTAACTTGCAGAAAGCATTTGCTCCCATGCCGAGGTTCAAAAGCCACTGTCCAGTGTGGGCATCCTTGTCCCCAGGACAGCAGAGGGATCTCGCAGAGGTGCCTCACCCCCTGGACAAGGCTTAGGGAGACCTTGCATGCTCCTCGCAGCAGAACAGGTCTGAGTGGGGAAATTACACCTGTGGAAAGCAGAGCTGTCCCCCAGGGAGCCCTGAGCAGGGGCTCAGCACCCCAGTTGAGCTCGGCAGACAGATGTCTGCTGGATAAATTGCATCCGACGGCCAGGGAGGCTCTGCAGGAGAGCAGGTTGGGCTGGATTCCTTTCCCACAGCCTGGGCGTGTTGATGAAGTGATGAGTCTGTTGCCAAAGCTGAACTCGGGTGCCCAGCCCAGGCAGTGCCTTTTGTGGGGAACTGCCAGAATAACTGCCCCGGAGGGTGGTTTGCATGGGGAAAAGCTCAGCTCTGCCTTCTCCGTGGCTCTGGCAATGGAGACACCGTCGTGATGCTGTCCAAGTGAAACAAAACTGAGGATGGGGAAAGGTGGGATTAGACAGCTCTGCAGGAGAAGACCACGGAATAAGCTGCCCCTGGTTGGTTTTCCCCTATCTCTACTGTACCGAGAACAGGATATAGCAATTCCTTGCCTTTTTCCCTGCACTTCTGAGTGCTCAGATACCCATCACCGCTCCCGGTGTCCAAGATCAGGGTTTTGGAGTGGGTCTGCTTCAGGTTTCAGCAGGACCCTCTCTCACAAGAGACTTTGCCTTTCTGCAGTTCCAGAAAGATGCTAAAGACGCCCAGGAGCTCTTGAAGAAGGTGGATACAGACCTGGACCAAAAATTCAGCCCAGAGTTCAAGGACAGATACCAGCTCGAGTCTCTTCTCCGGGAGTTGGATGTGAGTATTGGTGCAGGCAGGACCAAAGGGAAGGCAGTGCAGGAACCAGTATCTCTGTGACACTCCTGGAGGGACATCTGTCCTGGCCAGAGCATGATTTCAGCACAGCAAGTAGCAGGACCGTGCTGCTGCCTCCCTTTCATGCAAGTCTTCCTTCCTCTCCAGCTAGAGGTTGCCTCTCCCCTAGCAACACAATTGCTCACTGGGCTGGTTTTTATTTGTTCTCTCATTGAGTTAGCGCTCATTAAGGGCAGGAGCCTAATTAGACCTGCTGCCAAGGAGGCTGTGTAACTTGCTGTGCTGCCGAGCTGGGCTGTGTGATCGCCCACCTGGGAAGGGCTGCGCTGAGCCAAGGCTCCAACCCAGCCCAAGCTCCAGCATGCTGCAGCTGGCCCAGCTGGCGCACGTGTCCTGGGACAGCTGACAGCTCTTCCCAAGAGCTGTGCCTTTCCTCCTGCTTGCCTCATCCCACTCAAACATTGTGGGATGGATCCCCACCTGCACAGCTAGAGAGAGAGCGACCAATGGGCAGCCTTAGAATCATAGAATCACTAGATTGGAAAAGACCCACTGGATCATCGAGTCCAACCATTCCCATCAATCACTAAACCATGACCCTCAGCACCTCATCCATTCATCCCTTAAACCCCTCCAGGGAAGGTGACTCAACCTCCTCCCTGGGCAGCCTCTGCCAGTGCCCAATGACCCTTTCCGTGAAAAATTTTTTCCTAATGTCCAGCCTGAACCTCCCCTGGCGGAGCTTGAGGCCATTCCCTCTCATCCTGTCCCCTGCCACTTGGGAGAAGAGCCCAGCTCCCTCCTCTCCACAACCTCCTTTCAGGTAGCTGTAGAGAGCAATGAGGTCTCCCCTCAGCCTCCTCTTCCCCAGGCTAAACACCCCCAGCTCTCTCAGACGCTCCTCTTGTTCTCCAGCCCCCTCACCAGCTTTGTTGCTCTTCTCTGGACTCGCTCCAGAGCCTCAACATCCTTCTTGTGGTGAGGGGCCCAGAACTGAACACAGGATTCGAGGAGCGGTCTCACCAGTGCCGAGTCCAGAGGGAGAAGAACCTCCCTGGACCTGCTGGCCACGCCGTTTCTGATCCAAGCCAAGATGCCATTGGCCTTCTTGGCCACCTGGGCCACTGCTGGCTCATGTTCAGTCGCTGTCAACCTACCCTCCAGCAGATCCATGCTTCCACCCAGCTTAGTATATAAAGAACCTTTACACAGGGCTCTTGAATTAGAGTGGATAGTAGGGAGCAGGGTTATCCACCAACATGCAGCCAGGCAGATGTGGACCGTACACCAGGGACTGTCTGTCACTGTGTTCTGTGGGTTGTTCCCCCGTGCTAGGACCAGGAGAAGGCATTGGACAAATACGAGGCAGTGGTGAAGTCCCTGCAGGAGCGCAGCCAGCACGTCCTGCCCCTGCGCTACCGCCGTGAGATGCCACTCCAGCCCATCCCCGTGGAGGCTCTCTGCGAGTACGAAGGCGAGCAGGTAACGTCTCCCTTGGCCCATGAGAGGGGCTCCTGGGAACCATCTCATCTGGGGGCACTGGGGATGGAAGAGGCACCCAGGGAAGAAGGTTCTGCCAGTGCCCAAGCAGTGATGTGTCCTGCAGGGACAAGGTGGAAGTTGCGCTCTGCTGGGACCAGGTTTTAGAGCTCAGGGGGAGCAGAGCAGGAGGGGTCTGGGGGAAACGCAGCTGCCGTCCACCCTGCAGACAGCGTGCAGACAGTGAAGATGTCCAGGCGTGTTTCTGATCAAAGAAACTCACCCACCATCACCAGAGCAGTCCCAGCAAGCACATCTGCATCTCCCCCCACCTGCCATCAGGGCACCAGGCTTTGCACCACTGAGTAGTTGAGCAAAGGGATGGGACAGCAAAGCTGAGAGACACCGTGGGAGGAGCAAGGGGCTGGAGAGGAGCGAACAGCTCGGGCTGATTCAGCTGCCTTCCATCTCCGAAAAGGAAATCACAGCACAGCCTCGGAAACGCCTTCTCGTCTCTGCCCTAGTGGGAATTTGCTTGCTGTGGTTGTTGCAAGAGGAGGCTTGGCTTCATACCTGGAGGCTCAGGGAAGGGAGGAGCAGGCGCATGGGATTTCAGCAAGCAGCAGACGCTTGGAGAAGCGAGAGGGTGCAGAGAGGAGGGAGCGGGTTTTATGCCAGTCCTGTTTCGCCGCAAGCGTGGCTCCCTGGGGCTGCCGGCTGGATCAGGGCGGGTGGTGTTTCCTGACCTGCTGCTGTGACCGGTTCCTGTCCCCCAGGGCCAGATAAGCCGAGGAGCCCACTACACCCTGCAGAAGAACAGTGGAGACGTTTGGGAAGTGGCAGACAGCTCAGGAAACAAGATCAGCGCCCCCGGGGTCTGCTTTATGATCCCCCCACCTGATGCAGAAGCCATAGCGCTGGCAGACCAGTAGGTGTTCACCAGCCTCTTGTGTGAGACCCTCCCACTGCCCCAGCAGCCTTTGCCCTTGCCTTCACCACCCCCAGGCAGAGCTGTGCCTGCTGGAAGCAATCAGGTTCCTCCAGGAGGGATTCCTGCACCCTCCTGCTGGCACACAAGATGCCACCTGGCAAAATCAGGCCAGCTCAGAGCCATCCAGGATCCCACTCCTCTGGGGGGAAGCTGAGCATCCCTCCCTCGGCAGGCAGGTCCCTGCCTTTGCTCCCTCTCTGCTGCTCTTACCTCTCTGGTGAAGACATTGCTCTACCTCTATGCCAACGTGGGGTGAAAACGCCTCCCCCCAACTTGCCTCCTGGCTGCTGGGAGGGTTCAGCCCTGCAGAGCTGCGCTGCCCTCTGAGAGCAGCACCATGCGGGGCAGCGGAGGGGGATGGATGCCGACCTCATGCCCACACTGTCCTGTTTTACAGAATTGCCCGTCACTATGTGACTGTGAAGGAGAAGACGGCCAACTGCAAGAACATCCTCCAGCAGCGCTACGAGGGGCTGAAGGCAGACAGCATTGGAGGTGCAGTTCTGGAAGGGCTTGTCCCTTCCCAGGCACAAAAAGGCTGCTGGAGTCTTGATCTTTGGTGGTGGCTCGTGGTAGGGGAGGTGTCACCAAGAGCTTCCCATCTCCTAAGAATCATAGAATAACCAGGTTGGAAGAGACCCACCAGGTCATCAAGTCCAACCATTCCTATCAAACACTAAACCATGTCCCTCAGCACCTCATCCACCATGTCCCTTAAACACCTCCAGGGAAGGTGACTCAACCCCCTCCGTGGGGAGCCTCTGCCAGGGCCCAATGACACTTTCCATGAAAAATTTCCTTCTAATATTCAGCCTAAACCTTCCCTGGTGGAGCTTGAGGCCATTCCTTCTGGTCCTGTCCCCTGGCACTTGGGAGAAGAGCCCAGCTCCCTCCTCTCCACAACCTCCTTTCAGGTAGTTGGAGAGAACAATGAGGTCTCCCCTCAGCCTCCTCTTCTCCAGGCTAAACACCCCCAGCTCTCTCAGCCGCTCCTCATAAGGCCTGTTCTCCAGCCCCTTCACCAGATTCGTTGCTTTTCGCTGGTCTCGCTCCAGAGCCTCAACATCCTTCTTGTGGTGAGGGGCCCAGAACTGAACACAGGATTCGAGGAGCGGTCTCACCAGTGCTGAGTACAGAGGGAGAAGAACTTCCCTGAACCTGCTGGTCACGCCGTTTCTGATGGCCAGGGTGCCAGGGACAAGGGCGTTGGCATGGGCAGAGCAGCCAGGCTGCGATGGCAGCAGGCAGGGCTTGGGGAGTGGAAGGTGATGCGGGTTTTGCACTCCCCAGTGGGCTGGGCCGAGACCCACCTTCCAGCCAGCTCTAACTTAGTGTCCCCCCACCTTATCCAGATGCTGCATCAGTTCGGGGGCGCCAGCTTCTGGCAGGGCTGGAGAAAGTGAACAGCGACCTGGACAAGCAGGAGAAAGCAATAACAGCAAACCTCCGTCCACCACTGGAGCAGAGTCGAGCTGTGCAGGACAGCACCGAGCGCTCCAAGGACCTGAAGGTACAGGGCTGGAGGGGCAGACGGAGGTGCTGTACAGGGACCACGCTCCCGTGGGGGATTCCAGGGTGGTCCCCATAATGCTGGGGGCTGAAAGTGTTCCCTGAGGCCAGGAGCATGCGGGCATGGAGTGATGCTTACAGCTGGCTGCTTCTTCCAGTGAAGATGGGGAGCAGCCCTTTGAACAGCCTCAGAATCCAAAAACCTTTGTCCTGCTGCTGGCACAGCTCAGTCACAGAAAGGTCGAATGGGTAAAAGGCGATAGCTGCAGAGTGCGGGCTGTGAGGAAGAGAGGGAAGCCCTCAAGTTCTGATCCTACCCGTATTCTGAGCACAGCAGGGAGTTAACTTAGTTGCCACCACTATCACCAGCTCAGAAAGGAGCAGGAAAACACTTATGGCCCAGGGCACAGTTTCTTCTTATGGACCTGCTCCACTAAACTCCAGTGCTGGTAGCATCCCATTCCTTTCCTCTCCTTCAGACCCCTAATTAAGCCAGGATCTGTGCCACAAAAACTCACACGGTTTAGGAGGAAGTTCAGATCCTCCTTACATCACCTGCCAAGGGCTGTGTCAAAATTCAGGTGCTGCCACAAGGGAAAGTAAATTGCTCCGACTGCCTGCAGCACTTTGATGCCCAGGCAAGAATTCATCTGTCAGGCTGCAGAGCCCAGCAGCCCAGCTGAGTTCAGCACGTTTCTGACAGAGCTAGAAAAGGTGGTAACCAACCCGAGCTTCCTTGCTAAGGGAAGACACATCAGTCAACAGAAAGTCAACACAAAATATCCTTCTGTACCCTAAAGGGCTGAGAGGCACCTGCTGTCAAACACAAGCCCTCAGTGTCTTTCTAGCCATAAACTCCTAGTTCTGTTGCTCTAAAGGCTTTATTCCTACTGCAGAACATCACCAATGAGGTCCGTCGCATTGAACCTGAGAAAACGAGGAAGATCCAGGAGTGTGAGGTCTTCATTGAATCCGTGCCAAACACTGGCAGCGCCACCTTGGTCAAGAACAAGGTGGAGAACACCAACAAGAAGTACGACCGCGTAGTCCAGCTGCTTAGTGCTGCCCAGGAGAAGTAAGTCATGGCTTGAGCCTGGCAGAGCACAGGATCCTAGAGGAGATAAACACAGCCTGAAAACCTTTCCTGTCTGTCCATACAGAGTTGAGGTCGCCATGCACCTCGAGAGGAGCCTCCAACAAGGCCGAGACCTGCTGTCTACCTATGAGAACAAGCTGGTGATAGATGACACAGTGCCAGAGGATTTGCAGGTGGTAGACCGCAAGAAAGAAGAGCTGCTGGTGAGTGGTTTCTCCAGGCAGTTTTGTACCCTAGCGACATGCTCCACATACAAAATGGTTTTCCAAAAGCTGAGGCAATTGCTGCTCAATTCATGAGCTGAAACAGTTGGTAAAGGGACAGCTTCCCCTGCTGGAGACAAAGCTCTGCGTTAACCTCCATGATCCCCACCCATTGCCATCCCAAACCAGAAAGCAAATGATCTGATGAAAGGGTAAATGGAGAAGTAGTGGACAAAACAGTCTGGGAAAAGCAGTGCAGAGGCTGATACTTGACAGGGGTGGACCTAGCAAGGCTTTGAGCACAGTTATCGCTGGGAAAACCACTGACCAAAGCCAAGAACTGGCTAGGCTGGAATTTTCTGTCCTCCTTCAGCTTTCCTATCAAGTCCTCAAGTTCAGACTAGGGTGCAAATACTTTCACAGCTCTTTCTGGAGTTGTTGCACTGGCAGGAACAGGGTTTAAGGCTCGCATGAGGAGCACCAAATATTTTGCACATAGTATGCTTGTTTTTAAAGATTAAACAGGTAGAGAAGGGAGCAAGAGAGAGCTTTTCTCCCCCTCAGGTTTACCAGACAGGCTCTGCTTACAATGCAAGCCTCTCACCTGCTTTTCTCCACAACTCACAGCATCCTCTGCAGCTCCAGTGCAGCAGCTGGAGTTGATGGGGAGCAGTGATAAAAGCCTGGGATGTGTGTCACCACGGAGAATCTCTGTGTTGCTTTTTCCACAGGCCATGGGCAGTGAGCTTCAGTCCAAAAGGTTCCTGCTCAATGAAGCAGAGCAAAACTTGCTAAGGACGAAGACGTGCTCCAACACCCTGGCCAGCAAATTCCAGGAGCACTGCCCCGACATTGAACGGCAGGAAGCCGAGCTCTACAAACTCAACCAGCGCTTCAACAACCTCAACAAACAAATTGACCACAGGTAAGACAGAATCATAGAATAACCAGGTTGGAAGAGACCCACTGGATCATCGATCACTAAACCATGTCCCTCAGCACCTCATCCACCCGTCCCTTAAACACCTCCAGAGAAGGTGACTCAATCTCCTCCCTGGGCAGCCTCTGCCAGGGCCCAATGACCCTTTCTGTGAAAAATTTTTTCCTAATGTCCAGCCTGAACCTCCCCTGGCGGAGCTTGAGGCCATTCCCTCTCATCCTGTCCCCTGGCACTTGGGAGAAGAGCCCAGCTCCCTCCTCTCCACAACCTCCTCTCAGGTAGTTGGAGAGAGCAATGAGGTCTCCCCTCAGCCTCCTCTTCTCCAGGCTAAACAACCCCAGCTCTCTCAGCCGTTCCTCATAAGGCCTGTTCTCCAGCCCCTTCCCCAGCTTTGTTGCTCTTCTCTGGACTCGCTCCAGAGCTCCAACATCCTTCTTGTGGTGAGGGGCCCAGAAGACAGGATCCAGCTAGGACTGAACCAGCATGGAGAGCTGGAATATTTACAGTGGAGCTGGAACCACGCTGAATCTGGAAGAGGCATAACACCATCATGGGAACAGGCAGTTGCAGAAGGGCTTCTAGTAAGGGATAGAGGTTCCTGGCATGCACTGGCTGGTCAGAGCTAGACAGCCTTTAGGATTAAATGCTCTTGCAACAGAGGTGAGGATTTGAGCAAGGGAACAACGCTGGCTGAAATCTGTGTCTTTAGGGAGCAGTGGAAGCTGGGGGTGGGGGGGGTGGGTTCAGAGGCATTTGCAGGAGACATGCAGCACTGAAGCTGAGCTGATTTTCCCCTACAGGACACAGACCCTGCAGAAAGCAAAAAACGCCTATTCCAACTACCGCACCAACTATGACAAAGTGAACCAGTTCCTGTGCAACATTCCCAACTATGAGCCGCAGGAGACTGACAACATCCAGCAAGTGGAAATGAAGCTGAAGAGCCAAGCGGTAATTCTTTCTGAGAGTGCCCTAGGCTCCATGAGTAGGGAAGGAGCACCACTAAAAGATAAGGAATGGAATTCAGATACCACCTGAACAAAACACACCAAAAAAATAGAAATACTTCTTAGCTTGCTTTATTTTTATGCGATAAGGTCCCACTGCCGCACCTGTGCCTTGTTCCCACTCAGGAGGGCAACTCACAGAGGCTGTAATTCTCAGTGGTGTGATTTTAATGGCAACCCTCAAAAAGGGTGAACGATGTGTCTGGATGTTGTGTTCCTCCTGACATGTATCTCTCTGCGTGCCAGGCACTCCTCAGTGACATTGCAAGCAAGGAACAGGAGGTGCAGAAGGTCTCTGCCACAGCTCAGCAATACCAGCAGGCGGTGAAGGTGAGGACTGGAATTCTGCCACTGGGAGAACTTTAATGGAGACCCGGAATGGTTTGGGTGGGAAGATGCCTTTAAAGCCCATCCAGCCCAACACCTTGCAGGGACACCTCTCACCCCATTGGGTTGCCCGGAGCCCCGTCTAGCCTGGCCTGGAACGCCTCCAGGGATGGGGCATCTCCCCACCTCTCTGGACAACCTGGTCCAGTGTCTCACCACCCTCGGCATAAACTATTTCTTCCTTATTTCTAGGCTGAATCTACCCTCTTTTAGTTTAAACCCATTTCTCCTTGTCCTATCGCTGCAGGCCCTGCTAAAAAGTCTGTTCCCGTCATTCCTGTTGCCCCCTTTAGTTACCGGAAGGCTGCTCTAAGGTCTCCCGAGAGCTTTCTCTTCTCCAGGCTGAACAACCCCAATGCTCTCAGCCTGTTGTCACAGCAGAGCTGCTCCATCCTTTTGATCATGTTTGTGGCCTCCTCAGGACCCACTTGAACAAGTCCTTGTGTTTTCTGTACTGACGACCCCAGAGCTGGATGCCACACGGCAGGGGGGTCTCACCAGGGCAGAGCAGAGAGGGAGAATCACCTCCATCCTACAAGGAGCCACCGAAAGAAAGCCTAGTGCCCTTGCTCAGTCAGCTGATAAGCTAAAAAACAGGTTATTAGCAAAACAACTGGCTCAGATTTATTCCCTGTGAAAGGAGGGTTTCCACTCCAAGCCTGCTGGGACATCCTACCAACAATTCTCCATGTGCCACCACCCTTGGAACTCACTTAATGTACAGGTCAAGGGAAGAAGTCATGAAAGCCAGGGTTTAGGAGGGATTTGTGCATGAAGGGGGCCCAGTAATCTCACCTTCTCCCTGGGAACTTCCTCCCACAGGACTACGAGTTGGAAGCAGAGAAGCTACGGTCCATCCTTGACCTGGAGAATGGCCGGAATGGGTACATGAGCAAGAAGCCCAGGCTGCAGTCTCCAGCAGCTAAAGTGAAAGAGGAGGTAAATAAGGGTGAGCCCTATTCTGGTGAGCCAGAATAACTGGTGAGTGAGAGCAGCTGACAGCTTGTAGGACCAACAGAGATTTTGCAAGCAGTGTGGTTGCTGTTGATCCCAGAGGGGACTGCAGAGAACCAGAGGAGAAAGGGGTTATTCATCATTCTTAACTCATGAATTTTTTTTGACGAGGCTGACCAGAGCCTCGAGCTCCGCCAGGGGAGGTTAAGGCTGTACATTAGGAAAAAATTTTTCACAGAAAGGGTGATAGGGCACTGGAACAAGCTGCCCAGGGAGGTGGTTGAGTCACCTTCCCTGGAGGGGTTTAAGGGACAGGTGGATGAGGCGCTGAGGGACATGGTTTAGTGATTGATGGGAATGGTTGGACTCGATGACCTGGTGGGTCTCTTCTAACCTGGTGATTCTATGATTCTATGATGCTATGAATGAGAAAGGGAAAATACTGGACAAAGCACTTGCCTTCTGAAAGAGGGATGGGGGTGAAAAGCCAAAATCCTGACATTTTTCCTCTCCTCTCCCAAGATCAGAGAGCGAGATTTCCCCACTGAAGAGTGCATGCTGGATAGAAACACTGACAGCAGAAACAGGCCACAAGCTACTTAGTTAGGCAGGAGCTGTTCATTACTTGGGTCTTGGCTTGTATCAGAAATGGTGTGACCAGCAGGTCCAGGGAGGTTCTTCTCCCTCTGTACTCAGCACTGGTGAAACCGCTCCTCGAATCCTGTGTTCAGTTCTGGGCCCCTCACCACAAGAAGGATGTTGAGGCTCTGGAGCGAGTCCAGGGAAGAGCAACAAAGCTGGTGAGGGGGCTGGAGAACAGGCCTTATGAGGAACGGCTGAGAGAGCTGGGGGTGTTTAGGCTGGAGAAGAGGAGGCTGAGGGGAGACCTCATTGCTCTCTCCAACTCCCTGAAAGGACGTTGTAGAGAGGAGGGTGCTGGCCTCTTCTCCCAAGTGACAGGGGACAGGACAAGAGGGAATGGCCTCAAGCTCCGCCAGGGGAGGTTTAGGCTGGACATTAGGAAAAAACTTTCACAGAAAGGGTCATTGGGCACTGGAACAGGCTGCCCAGGGAGGGGGTTGATTCACCTTCCCTGGAGGTGTTTAAGGCACGGGTGGACGAGGTGCTAAGGGGCATGGTTTAGTGTTTGATAGGAATGGTTGGACTCAATGATCCGGTGGGTCTCTTCCAACCTGGTTATTCTATGATTCTATGAAACTCACCCTGCCTGCCAAGGCAGCCGGAGGGTCCACCTGCTTCTTCCTCAGCTGCATCTCTTTTTGCACATTTTGAATAGGAGATGTACACCATGACCATGTGTGCACGAGAATTGCTCCTCCTCCCCTGGAGCCTGGCAGGTCACCTACGTAGAAAGTGTTTAGAACAGCACTCAGGGTTATTTCTGTAGGGCCTGGCCATGGTTTCTAGGCAGCAACTCTTGACCAAGCACCTCTGGTTCCACTACCTTTTCTCAAAACGTTTTTCTTCTGTAGGAAGCTGTGTTGGCAGCGAAGTTCACCGAAGTAAATGCTATGAATAAACAGAGGCTGCAGAATCTGGAGTTTGCTCAGAGCCTCCTGCGGCAGGTAAGCAGGAGTAATGTGATACTGGAAGGACAGTCATGTAGAGAATATCCACAGATGCCTTTACTACAAGTTGAACTGGAAAAAAACCCTACTAGCTAGTGTTTCATGTCCCCCAGATCATTAATCAGAAAACCCCTCTGTCTTTCCCATCCCCATCTCCTGCTCACCCTAGGAAGTTCCGCATCATTTTTAACACTTCTTTTGCCAAAGCCATGCGAGAATTAGTGTCCCTCATGACTAAAAACTTTGTTCTGACAGCAACAGACATCACAGAAAGCATTTCATAGGCTGGGAATCCACAGAGCAGTTAAAGAGCAGCCTGTTTGCAAATCCCCCATCCCTGGCTCAGCATTTGCAGTAGGCAACCCCCATGAACGAAGCTCCTCCTCCTCCCTTCATTTTGTAGCAGGAGGTCTTGAAAACGAGCACCAGAAATGGGATTATTTGGGTTTTTTTCACTATATATTCTTTTTTTAAAACAGCAACCAGAGATCCAAGTGACACAAGACTCTTTCCAGACTGAAAAATCTGTAAGGCCTGTGGAAGAAGTGTGGAAGCTGAAGAAAGAGCTTGAGGATGAGACTCAGCGCCGGCAACAACTGGAAGCGGAGATCAAAGCCATTCAGAACAACATTGTCCACCTGCAAAACCAGAAGCCCCAGGAAACGGTTGTGAAGAAAGAATTGCTGAAGAAAGTGCCTGACCCTCAGCTGGAGGAGAGTTTCCACAAACTGCAGCAGAACCTCGCAGAAGAGCAGCGCAAGAACCAAGTGCTCCAGGAAGAGCTGGAGGCTCTTAAAATCAGGCTACGCATTTTGGAGCATGAGAAGAGGGAAGGAGGGCAGGAGTATATAGTGAAAGAGGTACTGCGTATTGAACAAGATAAGGCTCAAGCTAATGAAATCCTGAAGCTCAAAGAAGAATTGGAAGAGCTCAGGAGGCAGGAAGGAACCAGAGAAAATGAAGTCATCCTTTTACGCCAACAAATTGCTGTGCTGTCCAGCGAGAAGAACAAAGAGCAGGAGAAGATAACAGAGAAGGAAGTGCTGAAGCTGCAGAACGATCCCCAGCTGGAGATGGAGTTCCAGAGGTTGCAAGAGAACAAGCAGAGGGAGACCGCTCTTCGGCAGAAGCATGAAGAAGAGCTCAGCTTCCTCCAGGACAAGCTCAAACGCCTTGAGAAGGAACGAGCCATCACTGAGGGCAAAATTACCGTCAAGGAGGTGCTGAAAGTAGAGAAAGACTTAGCAATTGAGAGAGAGGTGAACGAGCTCCGGCGCCAGTACGAAGATGAGAAGTCCAAGGGTCGTTCCAATGAACGAGAAAAGGCTGAGCTCCTCAGGAAGATCCAGCTGCTGGAGGAAGAGAATGCCAAGGTGGTTGTCCAGGAGAAAGTACGCGAGATCGTGCGCCCAGATCCTAAGGCTGAAAATGAAGTTGCCAACCTTCGTTTGGAGCTGGTAGAGCAGGAGAGGAGATACCGAGGTGGCGACGAACAGCTGAAGAGCTGCCAGAATGAGTTGGCTGCTCTGAGGAACAGAGGGCCACTGGTAGAAGTCAAAGAAGTCATTAAGGAAGTCATTAAGTATAAAAATGACCCAGAAACTGAAAAGGAGCTACAGCGACTCCGTGAGGAAATCATAGAGAGGACAGGTGCAATTGAAAGAGCTGACCTCGAGATCTACCAGCTGAAACAAGAGATACAAGCTTTGAAAGATACCAAACCTCAAGTGCACATGAAGGAAGTTGTTCAAGAAATTCTGCAGTTTCGGGAAGATCCCAAGACAAGAGAGGAGGTAGAATCTCTGAGAGTGCAGCTAGCAGATGAACAGATTAAACACATTGACCTAGAGAGGGAGCGGCTACTCCAAGAAGAGAAAGTGAGACAGAAGGAGGAAGAACTTTGCCAGGTGAAGGAGAAAGTTGTCCAACAGGAAGTAGTGAAGTATGAGCAAGATCCTGCCTTGAAAGCTGAAGTCAGCTCCTTCTCTCAGAGCATAGAGAGCGAGCTGAAGCAAATTGATTGCCTCCGTGAAGAACTCCGTAAGCTGCAGAGGAGACGGTCTGAGCTGGAGCGTCAGCTGGAAGAGCTTGAGAAAGAGAGACAGGCCCGCAGAGAGGCTGAACTTGAGGTGCAGAAGCTGAAGATTAGGTTGAATGAGTTGGAAGAACAGGAGAGGCAGACAACAGAACGAGTGACTGTGAAACAGAAAGTGATCCTTCAGCAAGATCCCCAGCAAGAGAAGGAGCATTCCCTCCTCAAGCTGGAGCTAGAAGAAGAGAAGCACCGGAGACAAGTCTTGCAAACTGAACTGGAAGCCCTAAGGAAGAAGCTCCTTTCTTTGGAGAAGATGGAAGTTAAAGAGAAAGTGGTCTTTTCAGAAAGTGTCCAAGTGGACAAAGGAGACACAGAGTATGAGATTCAAAAGCTGAAGAGCAATCTGGAAGAAGAAAGTAGGCGTAAGAAGGAGTTAGATGCAGATATCAACCAACTTGAAACCAGGCTGTCTGAGGTGGAATTCAACAACTCCAAGTCATCAAAGGAGCTAGACTTGTTAAGGGAGGAAAACCACAAACTACACCTTGAGAAACAGAACCTGCTGATGGAAACAAGGAGACTGCAGTCAGAGATTGAACTCACAGCAACAGAAGCTCGGGATTTGAGAAACATGAGCCACATGGACAGTGGAATAAACCTGGACTCCAGATTCCAGGCTTTGGAAAGAGAGTTAAATGATCTGAAGCAGTTATCCAGAGAAAAAGACACGGAGATCGAGCAACTCCAGAACCGCCTCAAGACAGTGGCTATCAAGAGGGAACAAAGAGAGAACCACCTGAGGCGCTCCATTGTGGTCATCGATCCCGACACAGGAAAAGAAATGTCTCCAGAGGAAGCTCATGTGTTTGGCCTCATCGAATGGAGCCTGTTTGTCAAACTGAAAAGCCAGGAATGTGACTGGGAGGAAATCTCAATAAAGGGTCCCAACGGGGAATCGTCTGTGATCCTTGACAGGAAGTCTGGTAGAGAGTTCTCAATTGAGGATGCCTTGAAGAGTGGAAGGCTAACCACGGCTCAGTATAACAGTTACCTCAACAAGGAGATGTCGATCCAGGAGTTGGCGGTCTTGGTGTCCGGAAGCAATTACAATACACTCCCTCCACTTTAGAAACTTTTCTTAAAAGCTGCCAATCAGAGCTGCACCACTCGTTAACTACAAGATTACTGCAAGTCCTTGCCCTCCTTTGTGTCTTCTGAAATGCTAGACTCTCTGCCCCAGCCACGCTACAAAGCCATGCTGCTTGCTGTCATACACTGCAGAAAAGCACCAACGGTCATGGAGAACATGTCAGGACTACAGCAAAACCTTCTCCCTCTCCTCATCTCCACCTAATCACCCAACCTAACTAAAACCAAGACAAAAAGCCTCAGGACAGTGAAGTACCTGAAGACCAAAGACTCAGGAGAACCTCATCTCCACCTAATCAACCAACCTAACAAAAAACCAAGACAAAAAGCCTCAGGACAATGAAGTACCTGAAGATCAAAGACTCAGGAGAACCTCATCACCACCTAATCAACCAGCCTAACAAAAAAACAAGACAAAAAGCCTCAGGACAGTGAAGTACCTGAAGACCAAAGACTCAGTAGAACCCACAGTTTCCTCAACATATATTCATGTAGTCTCATTAAAAGCTGTATAACCGCAGTCATGAGAGAGATTGAAGGTCAAGATGACTCCGAGGTGACCAGCAGGGTGCGGCTAAGTCAGCTGCATGTTGATATCGCAAACAACTGAGTAAGCGATGGGAACGTCCTCTGAGAAAACCAGCTCTGTAGAAACAAAAGTTGCGCTACACATCTCCATTCAGTATCACTGCAGTAACACCCGAGCACCGTTTGGTTCACCCTGCACTGCTGGGGAAGAGTGAAGCAGATTTGACAGCGGCAGCTGCAGATCCAGGAGGAGCTTTCATCCACCACAGAGGTCACCAAGAAGAATGTGAAGAGACGGCAGCGTTGCCAGACACAAGAGGGTAGTGTCAAGCATGCAACCGTAACCGAGCGCAGAGTGCCCTCCGAACACCGCTAGCTTACCTCACGGCTAAAAGCCACCTGTGCTGATATTTTACTGGATGGAGTTACATGCAGCTAAAGGTTTCATTTACTTGTGTAAGGGAATGGGAAATAGAGGGGAATTCTATTTATAGTACAAAATAAAAATGCAGTGGTTCCAATCAGAAGCTGGTTTGTCTTTAT
The DNA here is from genome assembly GCF_032191515.1 of Phaenicophaeus curvirostris. Lineage (NCBI taxonomy): Eukaryota > Metazoa > Chordata > Aves > Cuculiformes > Cuculidae > Phaenicophaeus > Phaenicophaeus curvirostris. The sequence goes on along the minus strand of NC_091407.1, from coordinate 15,129,991 downwards.
TAATTAGGGCAGTCTCTTCAGCTTCGCAGAAAGATGCCATTTCAGAGTCAAAGTTGAAAAAATAGGACTGTTCATTTTAACTGTTGACTCTTTTTCACGAGGGAAAGTGCTGGAGCAGATTAGAGCTGGGAGTAATTAGCAGCTTTAGATGGGAGTGACCTAACAAACTGCAGCTGCAGCTGCAGGAGAACGGGGAATTACACTGCGACATACCAGGGGGTTCCACATATAAAGCACATTGTGCTCCTTTCTCCCAAATTAATGAATCCCAGTAACATTGGCAAAAGCAGCCGTAAGCATTCCCTATGTATCCATCCTGGATTATCACCATTCGCTCACCTTTGTGAATGAAAGGAGCCTGTAGGATCCAGGGTCCAGTCCCCACAAGTTCTTTCCAGCAGACAGATGTCAACTTCAAGCATCAGCAGTAGCACCCAGGATGAGAATGTGGAATTCTGCCCCCACCGGGGCTAGAAGCAGAGCTGGAGTTCACTTACCACATCTGAGACTTTAGTGAAAACAGTAAACAATTCATTACTCACTCAAGATACAAGATGATCGAGGTGATCATCTCTTAATGAAAGACAAATTCTTGAAAGAAAGGTCATGGAAGGAGAGGTAAAGAGATGGGAAAGAGCATTTTGGAAACTTTGAAACAATTTATTCAGTTATTCTGTACAAGAGTAACAGTTTTCACACCGACCCCACCATCTTCAGCAAGACAGTCCCAACACACACAACAAAATAGAATAGGAAACCGCAGCTCACACACCCGAAAGGAACTGCCACCCCCAGTAAGTGCCACGGGAGCCTCGCCTCCCCACACCATCACAAATGCATCGCGAGTTGCCTCGCCAAGGCAGAGATTCCAGGCTCCCCATCTGCTGCCAGGTTTCTGCGTGGTTCTGCCTTGCTCCTACCATTCACTCACTCATTATAGCATGTAAAGAAAAAAAACATCCCACAGAATTGCCACCAAATAAACATTTCCCTGAGGCAAGAGGCTTCGCAAAATTCCTAGAAGGAGAGCATTCTGCTCTGGCCACGCACACAGGTGCTTCCCAGCAGAAGCATTCAAGTGAAAGCAAACAGAGGGAGTAGAACCGGTACCTCGAGTCACTGTCCTGCCAGGTGCTCCGATGCGCTTTCAGTGACCATGGGAAGTTGAAGGTGCAGAGCACCTCTCAGGATTAGGCCTTCAACCACATGACATCCGCTGCTCAGAGTCCATTCACCACTGCTGTGCTTAGTTTCAATAACACAAGTTCTGTCTTTGGCTCTTTTGTTACAACCTAGGGAATTCCTGTAAACAAACTGTAAATCTGAACTGCATCTTGTTTTGTTTTTTAATTCAAAGCCCTGACCTTGGGAAGTTCTGTGTCAGCTCAGATTGAAACAGCCTGGCTTGGATCTTAACAGAAATGGGGAAAACTAAAGCAGGTATTTGCTGGTATCCTCAGTGTCAGCATCCTTCCCCAAAGCTCAAGAAGGAAGGCTGCAAGCTTTTGCTTGCGACACCAGTGAAGTCTGTGTGGGTCAACGCTACCCCAGCACGACTCAGCTGTGCCCATGCAGGCCCTGAGGGGAGAACAGGAAATCAAACACAGCTCAGCTGGAACCACAGCCTGCCCTTCGCTGAGCACAGACCCAAAGAGCGAGCTCAGGAGAAGTGTTTAGGTCTAAGAGTTAAAAGATTAAAAAAGCAGAGAGCCCCCCCAATTCTAGCTGGTCCCCGCTTCACAGCTGCGATGAGAACACGATCCTAGTGCACAAATCATTGCGGAGAGAAATATTGTTCTCTGGAATCCATTCAACCAGTAGTGACCTTGAGTTATCTAGATGATTCCCTCTGCCCACCAAAGAGATCATAACTGACGACCGTAGGAAAAAATGGCTTTAGGGGAGGGTCTGGAACCCGCCTGCACAAACTCAGACAAGAACTGGTGCTCTTTCTGCATTTGGTTCTGTGTTCGCAGTCAGCAAGACACCATTGAAGTCCAGAGAGTGCAGCTTTTCTTTTTTTTTTTTTGATGTGCAACCATAAAAAGCTCTATTAAATAAAACAGAATACATTTTAAATACAGAAAGATCAAAAAAGGGTTGAGGAGCACACAAAATAGAGCTGAAATGTGTGTCACTAGTCCATTCTTGCTCCACCACAAAAGGCACTGGAATTATGTTGTCCTGTACATGTGACATGCCGAGAAGTGTCCCATTCAATCCAATGCATCCAATGGTAATGAGGATAAAATTGAGCAGGAGGAAAAAAAATCCAAAACCCAAAAGAAGTAGAATTCTCAAAGTCAATGACTGCATCTAAAAACATCTCTCGAGTCTTCCTTCTCCTCCAGAGGGGAACATCAAGTGGTTCGTTAGATTCACCACACAGGAAATGTTAAGTCAAGTCCTCCAAGTAACTGTAGCACAGTTTTATAGTACAATTTCAGAGTTAGTCAAACATCTTCAGAAAGCACTGGCAGTGCTAGAATGATCCAGGTAAATCCAAAGCAGAAGAAAGAAGCACCTTTCATCCCCTCCGCTATGAAGCCTGGAGGTACTTGGCAGATACAGACACCGGTGGTGGGGAATTCACTGCAAGAAAGCCAAGCCACCCGGGTCTCCGTGCAGGTTCTAGCTCCTGCCAGTGCCAGGGAATGCATCAAGGGCAGCAGCAATAAAACAGTGCTACAAAATGCTTCTCTCATTAGGGCATGGCTCAAGATTGCCCCTTTGCGTGGGGCTCGGCTCTGAAAGCCTCTGAGCAAACACACCAATGAGTTCCTTGCTGCGGTTCAGTCTCTCCAGTTCTTGTGAGGAAAAACAGAAAAGACACAGCCAGTATCCAAAGTTCAGGACCTGTTCCTCTCGGGTTTATCCCAGCTCTTCCTCGTAGACATCACAACTTGCGCTGCTGTGCATTGGACCCTTTGCCATGAAGCTGAGAAGCATCTGAAAGAAAATAAAACCTAGTGGGAAGGGGGTTTGGCAGCAGCTCCACAGAGCTGCACGCAAAAACAGCAGCCACATGTCTTCACACAAAGACCTACTCTTCCCTTGCAAGCACCAAGAAACCGGGGAGTAAGAAGAGGAGCTTGGGAGCAGCCCTGCCTCTGCAACCGAGTAAGGGACACGGGAAGCACTGAGACTCTCCTGTGGCCTCCCAGGAGGTGCAGCACGGCATGGATTCAGATTGCCCATGGACTAGCTAGCCTGAGCCCTTCTCTAGAAGCCACCCTGCTAGGTCTCTACATCTAGGAAACCAGAAATAAAGTGGTTGCCTTTGAAATAACCTTGTCAGTGCAGCCCCACTGCAGAAATCACAGAATGGCTTGGGTTGGAAGGGACCCCACAGTCCATGCAGTTCCAACCCCCACTCCACTGTGGGCACATCCCACTGGATCAGGGGCTCCAAGCCCCATCCAACCCAGCCTGGAACACCTCCAGCGATGGGGCAGCCACCACGCTCTGGGCAACCTGGGCCAGGGCCTCCCCACCCTCACAGCAAAACTTTTCTTCCTAAGACCTCATCTCAACCTCCCCTCTTTCAGCTGAAAACCGTTCCTCCTCGTCCTCTCCCTGATCAAGAGCCCCTCCCCAGTTTTCCTGAAGCCCCTTTCAGTGCTGTTGTAATGAAGGCTTTAGGTGCCCACTAACAGCAAGAGGAACCACGGGAATCTACTGGAGTAAGAGAAAGGAACAGGCATGGAGGGAAAGTTTAAGGAAGTGGAGGTTCTCCAGGAGCAATTAGAACCACCAGACTATGATGAACAAATATGTACAGTGAGACATGCAGTTAAGCAGCAGTGGCACCGGGCAGCATAGCAACAGCTCCTTCCACACAGGGACAGTTCATTCCATGCAAGAACTCAGTCCCAGCACATCACATTTCTGAAGAGAGCAGCCAGAACCAAAGCACCAACACGCAGGCACCTCCACCAGCAGATGCAGAAGTGACAACACACAAGCAAGCACCGGACACTCCTTGCTCAGATGCTGTTTGATGAATGCCAGCACTTTCACTGAAGACATCGAGGTTTCCTTGCATTTGCAGCACCCTACCAACACGGCAGAGTCCTTGCAGCTTTCAGACAGAGCGATGCGGCTGCGGCCACCTGCATACGTGCCCAACCACATGTTATGCCACAAAACAAATTAACCCACTTCAAGATGATGGTGGTCACTGAACACTCCTGTGTTCTTCTACAGAACACCACAGCTCCTCTCCCAGAGGAGACAGCACTAGGCTCAATCTTCAATCTTTATGTGAAAATACCAAGTGAGAAAGCAGGTCCCTGCTGAAGCTGTCTCAATGATCAGTTCCTCTTTACTTATTCCCGGCCACCTTTTTTCTACTCACAGTTTTTGTCAGTATGTCCTGTCATCACAACATTCTTTGGTTATAAGCCCTATAAGCAACAGCAAAGTAACGGCTCTAAATTCCCTCAAGTAATTGGACAGAGAACTCGTTCTCAGCAGCACAAAACATGTTACACAAGCCAGGTTCCAACCCAGATCACCCTGCCCTCCAGTAACTGTGAATTTACAGACAGGAGGGAAGGGTCTAATCACACCAGGGATTGCTGCTGGCACCTCCTTCTGCTCTTCCATAGGGAAGTGGCATGACCACCCACCTCAGAGAAACTGCAGCAGAAGCAAAGACAGCAAATCCTTTGAGTTTTCACCAGTTTTCCTCAGCAGACAAGCACTGCGCTCAGCAGCACAAGGCATTGCCCCCAACAGCTGCTGTGGGAAGCCACAGGACCTTCAGCAGGTTCCCCACACATCTATCACCCTCACTGCCACAACATCAGCCAGCACATCCCCTCCTCTATGATTCTATTCTACTATCCACTCCTCAGTCAGACACGTAGTGCCCAGTAAGACAATAACACGGAAGTAGGCACTAAGGCAGCGACACTGAGCTGCACTGAAGCTCTAAAGAACCCTTGCTCAAGAAAGTCGAAAGAGCCATCACCTACAGGGCAATTAACTCCCTGAAGCAGATCAGCCCCATCTGCTGGCCCTGCACCTCAATTCACTGAATGCTGCATGGATTCCCTCTTTCTTCTTCCACAGTGCATTTACACAAACTCACAGCCTGTAGCAGGACTCCGTTCATGAGCGGAGAAGGAGTTCTTTGGAAATCTATTGGTTTGTGTATCAAACTGGGGCAGAACAGGCTTAACAGCAAACTCATCACACCGTCACCACCAAGTAACTACAAATTCATTGTGAAGGAGCTGCAGGCAATCAGCTCTTTGCACAGATGCAAGATGCTCTGGGCTGGCACATTTTATATAGGTCACCAGTTCTGGCAGACCGTGCCTAAACACGCAGGATAATTCTTCACCACTGCTCAAGCAAAGCTGAGCACCTCCAGGAACCAACACGTGCTATAAGCATCAAGGGCTCATCATTTCAGAAATGCACACGCTCGCCCTGGCTGGCTAAACAGCGAAGGACGCAGAGGGCTACATCTCGCTTTGTACCTTGGGGAGGCCACAAGTTTTAGTGGTGACTGCACTGGTCGGACAACGTGGACAAGCACTTTGCTTTCAACCCTAGAGGGAGTATCTGCTGAGATACGGGATGGCTCGCGACGTGGAAGACAAACGTGACCATCTGACAAGTTACCTGGCAAACTTTGCGGTAAATGAGTGGACAGGGCAGAGTGTGGGAGTGGCGCTGCATGGTGCGGGCTGGCGTGCAAGCCAGCGAGAAGACCTAGAGAGAAAAACAAAGAAAAGAGAGGGGAAAAAAAAAAAAAAAGAACAAATACACATCGAAGACAGAAACAAGCAGAGGAGCTGCAGCAGTTAGCCTATAGTTCAGCTTCCAGCCAGTGGGAATTCAGCTATAGGGATGTGCCCAAGGTTCTCTAAATGCAACTGCTGGAGATATAAATGCGTGAACTACAGCATTAAGCAACAGCAAGAGAGATGGGTTGGTCTGCAACGGGTTAACACAGCAGAGCATCAGCGTTCTGGCTAACTGACAGCACAGGCACAAGTAACACAGACAGACATGACCAGGAAGATACTCACTGTGGCCAAGGCCGTGGTGGAAAGTTCCTGGAGCAGGTCCCGTAACTATTGCATCTTTTGATACTCCTGCTTTTGGGGAGGAGTCTGAACTGAAGGAGATGACATGAAGAGGGAAGGAATGAATAGGGGAGATAATACCTAATGGGGTGGAGCTCAGGGCAGCTGGCAGCTTTGGATTGCTGGACTTGTAAGATGGAGCCAGTACACTTAAGGAGGAAGAACTTGTTAGCAGCACAGCTCCACTAGTTCCTTTCTGAAAAACAACGGAAAAGGTCAGTCAGGAGCAGAAAACACAAGCCATGGCATCACTCGTACTCGAAGAACTGCAAAACACAGAGCACTCAAGAGCACCCCGTTGCAAGAAGCATCCTCCCAGCCAAGGCCCAAGAGCTGCCAACTCCTGAGGCCCTCTGGAGGTGCCAAGGGCACCAGCAATCCACACTCTTCTAAATGTGACCGTACTGGACTTCCTTCTGTTGTTTTCATACTCTGGACCCGTGCCTCCATTTGGCAAAGGAAAAGCTTATGCATGGCCTGTGAGTTCCAGGGAGGACCTTTTCTACTCACTCCTAGCAGCACATCACTGCTGACAAGTGAAGGCACCAAGGTTTGCTGGGCAGCTGCACCCAAGAACATTGTGTGAGATCTCTCCCATGAAGAGAGAAACCACCAGGGAAATCTTTTCAACTCTTTATCTCACCAACAGACGAGGTGCATGGGCTGAGCACTCCACCGTTTGCAGGTCTATTTAAATCTATTCATTTAATTGCCCTGCTCTTTTCATACACCACATGAGAAGGCAGGGACAAGCAGCCAACAACAAATTAATACAACAGCGTTGGGAACAATTACTTTTTTCCTACAGATGAAAATTAAGGCCCTTCTACCATTAAATACAATGGCTGAATAATACATGTCTGTACGGGTAACCCCAGAGTCCTTCATGAGACATTACATCCTCATGAACAGTGTTTTGCTCAGTTATGTTCAGCTGAAAATGAAAGCTTGAAATCTGGAGCACAAGCCCACGGCAAAGGCCAGGACTGCCCAGCCTAAGCAGCCAAGAGCCAGAGTAATTCAAGAATTTCAGGAAATTCTTTTGAAGGCATCGCTTTATGGCAGGCCTGAACAAGCAAGAATCATAGAATTGTAGAATCACTAGGTTGGAAAAGACCCACCTGATCATCGAGTCCAACCATTCCTGTCAAAGTAAACAGCCTAACACAGTGCCACGCATCCTCCTGGCTCTAGGAGAGGCCAGCACAACCCTGCTTACCGGCACAGAGGTAGAAGCCGCAGTGCCACTAACAACCGCTGGCTTTAGGGAGGAGGTCAGCAACTTGGCTACTCCTTGAGTGCCCCCGCTAGAATCTCCATTTGAACCTCCAGGAGGTGCCACCAGAGTCAGCTTTTGCGAAACGGGCGTCTTCTTCACTGAGGAGCTTGAGGATGGTCGGCTGGACACCTGGCCTGAGGACGGGGTCTGCATGCTTGGCACCAAGTTCCCAGAGGAGCAGCCCTGGTTTGCTGAAGGTCCAGATGAGGAGCTGCTGGAAGAAGCTCCATGCTTAGAGAGGGAGCCAGAAACAAAGGGCGGTTTGTAAGATTGTCCTGACGAGCTAGAGCCACTTGAGTGCTTTCCTGTGTAGCTGAGAGATGATGACGATGAGCCTGGAATCTTGTGGGAGCTGCTAGAGTTTTGGGTGCTGCCCGGTGATGCAGACGAATGGAAGCTCTGAGCTTTGGTTGATGACTTGACCTGCTGGATGAGGGAGCGCTGGGGCAGCGGGGAGGACTTGGGATTCTGCAGTTTGACAAACGGAGTTGGGGAGGTGAAGTTTTTCTGTAGCTGGCTGCCTGAGTGAAAGACTTTCGCCTGAGAAACCGGCACTGGGGTAGAGGTCTGAGGCCCGTGGCTTGGCCGGACCAGGTTGTGGTGTTTCTGCTTAGCCTGGTGTGCATCAGGAAGGATTTTGCTTGGGGAGGCCTGGCAGGAGAGCTCTTTGTAATTAGAGTTCTCTGTCTTTTTGTCTTGAGAAGACTGGCCCAATGCCAGGGCCTGCTCAGCCAGGAAATTTAGAGGAGACTGGAGGGAACTAGAGGATGATGTAGGGGAAGGGCTGGATTTTGGACACGTCCTCTTCTCCTCTGAGGATGCAAGAGTTGAGATCTTCTCTGGCGGAGCTTTTGGAGGTCCAGGAAGAGTAAAGTCAGGGCTCCCTCCTGCTCTGCTGTTCAGCACAGCCAGTTCCTTTGAGACTGCTTCAAGAGAGGAAGTGGGATTATGAATTAAGTCTTCATCCAACGAGTCATCCATGAAGGTAGCAGGAGCGCCAGTACTGCTGGCTGCTTGGGCTGTCGCAAAGGACAAGAGGTCTCTGGTTTGGGCACTGATGCCCAGAGCTCCTCCCTGGGGCTCTGAAGAAAGAGCCAAGGTGCTGCTTGAGTGCATCGAAGGAACAGAAACTGACACCTTTTTCTCTTGCTTGCACGAAGATTCCTGGAACAAAATCACAGGAGAAGGCAGAGTCAGAACGGAAGTAGGGTTTACTGATGAAAAAAGAAAGGAAGGTTCCCAATTTGGGGACTAAAGGCAGAAGAGGTGAGATCTGTGCCTGCCAGCCCCCCTGCCTCCCTCCCGACTGCTGCCACCATCAGCTTTAGCTGCTGTTGAAGTGTTTTTTTCCAAGCCCAGTACTGACCAGAGCTATTTCACAGTTCAACTTCCTTGTATCTAATGTATAGATACAAGATCTAAACATTGGATTTTAATACACGAAACAATTCACTCTCAGTGCACGACAACCATGAGAACCAGAAAACAAAGAACTCACCTTCACTTTCACCTTAGTAGGAGCTATAACTTTCTTCTTCGTCCTGTTTGGAGGAAGACAAAAGAAACATGGCTCACTGAAAGCCTGCAGGGAAACATCCAATTAGGAAGGACGCTTGGGCCCTGTTAGTTATGATCCACTGAGCCTTTTGCAAAGAACCAAGGGAACACAGGCAGCATCTCAGGTTGCTAGGATTCAAAACCATATGACACTTGGTTGCTGCTCTAGGAAGCCCCAACTCCCACACAGGGGAATGAATTAGGGAGCGGAGCAGAGTCTTGAAATGGTAGCAGAGCAGTGAAAGCCCCCGGACACATCCTGCACCGGATGCAGGGCTGGGAATGACTACAGGAACCCATTGCTGCCCTCACTACAGCAACACCCAGAGAGAAACCGATACAGAGACTGGTTTAGAGAGAAGCTACACAGTTCTTTTAGGTTCCCAGAAGTAAAGGACGCAAAAAGCATCTGCCAGATTCAAGGAAAATAGATCATTTGGTCTGGTCAGATGCGATCTCTGGTACAAGACATCCCTGAACTGCTGGAACAAATGGCCGAGGGAAGCATGACTCTACAATCTACTTCATACTCTCTCCTGCTTCCCCTTGCTCACTTAATGCCAAGAATGGGACTGCCTGTCAAACAGACATCAGCCTGAGTCCATATCATCATCTATTATAGACTGCCAGCAAGATCCATGAGACCCTTTGGCGTTAAAGCACCTGCCCAGCTGGATTCCGATGGTTCTCCTGGTTTGCCACCCATCAGGCTGTTTGCATCCATCTTCACTAGCTTGAGCTCACCATATCCCTCCTTCAACCAGGTGACAAGAAAGAAGGAATCCAGAATCCAGTAAGGACTGACTGAACAGGTAACGATAATCACAGTGCTGGCATCACACTCCACTTTATCTTGGTCTGCCACCCAGGAACTAGCAAAGAGACCTGACTCCAACCTGTCGAACAAGGCCAGGAGGCAACCTGGCTTCAAAGTTCTTGTCTTTGATTTTGCTATACGGTTAAAGCACCTCAGGAAGGCTGTTGCTGGGAGATGGCACACACAAACGACTCCTCTCCCTAGACCTCCCCAAATGAAGCAGTGCCAGACTATCTGATGGGAGCCAAGCAAGCTCAGGTGCTCCTGCACGATCCACCCAGGCCCCAGGGAACGGAGTTCACCAGTTATCACTCCAAAGGAATGCTGCGCGATACTCACAGGACTGATGTGAGGTGTCCGTGTACACGCCTGCTCTCCTTAAACAGTGTCCTAAGAAGGGAAGAGAGCAATGAGAAGTGATATCCAGCAAGACCCAGTAGAGCAGCTGGGATCACTGGAGACAGAGCTGCACAATACAGCAGGGGACTTTATGAAATTAAAACCACAGAGAGCAAACAAATATTCATTCCTTCTCCAGGAAAATCCTGCTGAACTCCCCCACGTAATTACCTCTCTGGGAAGCTTTGCTTGCAGGCACTAGAAAGGCCATTAAGACGGTTGTTGGACAATAACTAAGGAAAAAGCTCTGCCAGCCTAAAAAGCTGACAGCCAATTGGGAGAGGCAGTAAACACATTCAAGCTGGGTGTTACTGCTGCCACGGATCATCCAGGAGCTGGCAGATCATACAAGAGCTCTCCACCAACTTCAAGAGAAAGATTGACTTGCCCTGCCTCAATAGAGCAACACAGATGATAAGTCTCGCACACTACATGTCTCCATCGCCGCCGTGTCCCCAGCAAAGAGCTGAGAGCTGACTTCTGAAATTAGCACTACCAGTTCTGTAACAACAGACCAACCACAACCAACAGACAGACCTTCGTCCAAACCCCTTTGCTACTAAGGCTAAGGAAACCAGAACCTCACACAAACACTGTTTCACCCAAACCGCTGCCACTCAGGTGCACTCTTAGACGTCAGGGTGAGAAGCTTGTAACTACTACATCTTCAGTACTGGCAGAGGGAATATGCTTCCTGTCTACTATTAACAGCCTGATAAAGACTTCTGACGTCCTTTTGCTTTTAAAAACGAAGCTTATTTTAACCTTATGTTCCGTTAATCTGTTAGTGCTAACCGAGAACGCAGAATAATGGCCAGGGCCCCTCTGAACTCACAGCCAGAGTTGCTACTCTATCTTCAAGTTCCTCTTAAAGATGAACTTCTGTGATCACGATGACAGTGAATCAAGCTGACTTGTCCAGAAAATTATTCACAGTTCTCCTAGTGTTGCCAATCCCTCCCCAACCCTTTTGTGTGGCTGTCACTCTGCCCTCTGTCTTTAAATGAAAATGTCACAGAATCATAGAACATCAAGTTAGAAAGGACCCATATGGATCATTGAGTTCAACTTCATGTCCAGCAGGAGAAACCACTATCCTTGAGCCACTGGAAAGCAAGGAGTGAGTCATTCTGCAGTTAACTTCACTGAGAGGCTCTCCTGTACCGTGTTTTACGTGAACATTTGTGTGCCTGAGAACAGTTTCACCTACAACCTAGAGGGAAAAGAATTTTATTTCCTTTTATGCCAAGAGAAGGGTTATTTAAAGATGGCAAGCTGAGCCCCCAAATTAGCTAACATCTTCATTAACCGAGTAGAAATCTGCATCCCCCTCTTCATGCCATCACTCAGCTCCCATACACTGAAACACACTAGAACCTGGCCCGTGACCACATCTTGTGCACATGCGACTGCAATAAATGGCCACGGACTTTTCCAAATGGACCTGTCATGCGCTACTCGTACTCACTGCTCTTAAGAACTGATGCCTACTTCTTCCTTTATCCCCCAGGAGACCCCAAAAGCAAATTCGGCAGAGAGAAGATGATGGCAGCTCTCAGCTCCTTAAATGCAAAGACATGGAGATCTCGGCAGTAAGACTGTGCAGTTGTCCTTGCTTTAAAACTATTGAGCAAATCCAAGCAGGCCAGGAGCTGATGCCCGTTCCCACGGAATGCCTCTCTGCAATTTGTAAAGCGCTCTGCAACTGCCAGATTAATGGCACGGATGATAGAGGGCATGAAAGAGCAGAAAACAGCAGTGAAGACACCACTGTAAAGAAAACCACACCAAATTCCTGCTTACTCTGCTTTCTGACATGTCCAGTGCAAGCCTGAAGCACCTAAAACTTTCTGCTTTGCCTTCTTTCAGGAATACCACAGGGTTCAGGGAAGACTTCCCATACTGTCTGAAAAGATCCTTCACAACGCAGACTCAGGAAACCACCTCAGTCCCAGTTCTACCTTGTCACTGCCAGTCGCATCCATTACAGGGCCAAAACTGCTCAACGTCATCATTTGAAACCTGGACATTTGAGGGCGATTTAAAAACAGAGGAGAGGGGTAGAGCATGTTCGAGGGCAGAGCTGCCGTTCATGGGGACCTGGAGAGGGTGGAGTAAAGCGGCCAACACAAACCTCATTAAGTTCAAAGGCAAACACGAAGTCCTACAGCTGGGATGGAATAACCTCATGCAGAAACACAGGCTGCGACAACTGGCTGCATAGCAGCCATGCAGGAAAGGACCTGAGGGTCCTGGTGGGGAAGCTGAACAGAAGCAACTGCTACAAGGATGTGCAGCTGAGACCTGTGTCCTGGCAGGTATTAGCAAGAGCACGGCAAGCAGTCCAAGTGCTTATTTCCCCTCCGTTTAGCACTCATAAGGTCACATCTAGATACATCGTCCAGCGTCAGGGTCCCTACAAGAGATGTCAATAATTTGAAGACAGTCCAGAGCCACCAAGATGGCTGAGGAACAGGGACACGTAAGAGGAAAGGTGGAGGGAACTGGGCTCGTTTAGCCCAGAAAATGAGAAGACCAAGGAGACATCTAATTGCAGTCTTCCACTATCTAAAGAGTGGAGGGTGCAGAGAGGCATGAAGAAGATGTAGCCAGACCCTTCTCAGAGGCTCACAGCAAAAAGACAAAAGAGGGAATGTTCAATCCAGTGCATAAAGGGGAAAACTGATTAGAAATAAGGAGAAAAGATTTCACGAAGAATGATTAAGTGCCAGAACAGGGGCCCAGAGATGCCATGGTTATCTCCACCCTTGGAGATTTCCTAAGCTCCATGGGACAAGGCCCTGAGCACTCTGATCTGACTTGGAAGCCGGCCATTCTTTGAGCACGGGGAGCACTAGTGACTTTCTGAGGTCTCTTAGGACAAGGAATCCCTGGAGTACAACTTGATGCTTGCTCACCTGGCCTGCATCCAGCCTTTGGGCCAAAGGGGCTTCACCTCTCCATCTAGGAAGGTCTTCACATAATCCTCAAAAGACTGAGCCTTATTCTTGTCAAGGTCATAACCATCCAACTTAATCTTCACCAAGTGGCAAAGCAGCTCCCTGAGGAACAGGAAGATTTCACAGACAGTTACGCGGATTTATTTGCCCCAGTTGGAGGTCACTCTGTGCATCCAGGACTGGAGAAATATGCCAAGACATGCCTGGCTCTGCACAACATCTTGCTAATAAACCTGACCCTGCACCACCTCCACAAGAAAGGAGAGGCAAAGGCACATTCCTCGCTCTGTGTCTGCACAAACATTGACGCACCAGGGAAGTAAAACCTTGTTCCCTCTTCCCACCTGAAATAGCAGAGAGAATAAACCAGAGCCAGGATCACAGGCGCCACCAGCACCACAGACCCAAACATCTCTGCAGACCTCCGTGCCGAGAGGCAACAAGGAGGCAGGAAGCGAAGCCCACTTTGTTCTAAACGAATCAGCCATCTCTGCAGAAACACCCCAGTTTCTTACAGAAGAAGATAAAAAGAGGGAGAAGTGATTCCCATTTCATCCTTTGCCACTCTCTCCTTCTCCCAGCAATCCCTCCTTTTGCAGGCCTGAGGCAGCGACCCCCATTCGCTTTAGATGTTTTCACCACTAGAACTCGGTTTTGTGGAGCGTCCAGTCAGTGGGACTGCAGCAATTCAGCAGTTCCTTCTTCCCCTGCAGATCTGTCCCTCTCCTTTGGCTTCTCAGCCCTTCTCTCAGAGTTGGTCTGTCCCTGAAATCAGCTTTGTTTTGCAGTGTATGTAAGGGTGGAATTTAATAACTGCAGCAGTGGTTTCCATAACCAGCACAGCCTGCCAGAAACCTCTGAGCTGCCTGTGACTACAGATGATCAGCACTGCTCTGAAAACACAATGCAAATACTGAAACGCTTCTCTTCCAACCGCACAGAAGAAGTTACAGGTTCAATTAATACCTAAGTTATGCAAACCTGATTTCATCATTCCATTGAAATTTCTTCCGTGGTCCCATGACACGCTTCCCTCCCTTTTCTTCATCCTCATCATCATCGGAACAAACTCGGTCTCGCTGTTCTTTGTCCTTTTCCTCTTCCAGCATCCTAAAACAGAGACAGATAACGTGGAAGTCATTATCCTGAAGATTCAAAGAAAAGATCTCTGAGGGACATAGGTCTCAGTAGTCAGCGATAACACATGCACAGGAAGGGGGCCTAAATCTTCTGCATAGGGAAGAAGCTGCGCCAAGTGCTCAAGGTTAAGACATCTCCCACAACACCACAAGCCTCACTGCTCTTACACTGCCGTGTTCCTAAAAAAAACACACAGAGACACAAAGTATTTCAGCCAAGCTCCAGTCGCATCAACACTGCTGCAGTCAGCATTGCCGTAGCACAAAGAATGCACAGAGCTTAATTAGGCCAAAGAAAGCCCATCAGCAATTTTTGGCTACAGAAGTAGGTGATAAACTTCATGAGAGCAGCCTAGAGGTCACAGAGAACCTGCTGAGAGAGCTACAGATCACAGAATCATAGAATAACCGCCAGCTTGGAAAAGACCCACCGGATCATCGAGTCTAACCATTCCCATCAATCACTAAACCATGTCCCTCAACACCTTGTCCACCCATCCCTTAAACCCCTCCAGGGAAGGTGACTCAACCCTCTCCCTGGGCAGCCTCTGCCACTGCCCAATGACCCTTTCCGTGAAAAATTTTTTCCTAATGTCCAGCCTGAACCTCCCTTGGCAGAGCTTGAGGCCATTCCCTCTTGTCCTGTCTCCTGTCACTTGGGAGAAGAGCCCAGCTCCCTCCTCTCCACAACCTCCTTTCAGGGAGTTGGAGAAAGCAATGAGGTCTCCCCTCAGCCTCCTCTTCCCCAGGCTAAACAATCCCAGCTCTCTCAGCTGCTCCTCATAAGGCCTGTTCTCCAGCCCCTTCACCAGCTTCGTTGCTCTTCTCTGGACTCGCTCCAGAGCCTCAACATCCTTCTTGTGGTGAGGGGCCCAGAACTGAACACAGGATTCGAGGTGCAGTCTCACCAGTGCCGAGTACAGAGGGAGAAGAACCTCCCTGGACCTGCTGGTCACACCGTTTCTGATCCAAGCCAGGATGCCATTGGCCTTCTTGGCCACCTGGGCACACTGCCCAGATGTGTAGAGAGTGAATGAGGAGCTTACTTGGCAAACTTGGCCTGAGTATGGGCTTGGCATTCCTCCTGGTACTTGGCCATCTGCTCTGGCATGACCCTTCCAATGGCTTCCTTGAGCTTCTGCAGAGGTTCCTTCCATCGGCCACCCTAGAGCAAAGCACAGAACAGTGCCAAGTTCCACATGGCTTCTTCCAGCCAAGACACTCAAACCTGGCAGGGCGAGAATCCACTCCACCAGGTGCAGTGCCTGAACCATGCTCCATGGAGCCCACCATCCCATCTGGCAGAGAAAATCATGCTCTAGAGATCAGGAGAAACACACACATGAGATGGGACAGTGCTGCCGCATCTACTCACCTGCTCACAGAGGTAAAGCTTGCGGGCACGCTTGACCAGAGTGTCCTTACTGCACGGGAAGAAAGCAGCCAGGTGGGCGTATACCCCTGAGCGGATCTGGCTGTTCAGCTCCCGGGTCTGCAGTTCTATGCTGGAAAACAAACACACACAGTGCTGAGCAGGGACCTGGCAGGCGTTCTCTCATCATCACAGAATAAAAAAAATCATGGAATGGTTTGGATTGGAAGGGACTTAAAGCCCATCCAGATCCAATGCCCTAACATGGGCAGGGGCACTTCCCACTGGATCAGGGGCTCCAAGCTCCACCCAACCTGGCCTTGAACACCTCCAGGGATGGGGCAACCACCACTGCTCTGGGTAACCTGGGCCAGGGCCTCCCTGCCCTCACAGCAAAACATTTCCCCCTAAGATCTCATCTCAATCTCCCTCTTTGAGCTGAAAACCATCCCCCATTGTCCTCTTCTTGCACTCCCTGATCAAGAGCCCCTCCCCAGCTTTCCTGGAGCCCCTTTCAGGACTGGAAGCTGCTCTAAGGCTTCCCCAGAGCCTTCTCTTCTCCCGGCTGAACAACCTCAACTCTCAGTCTGTCCTTGTATGGGAGGTGCTCCAGCCCCTCTAAGCAACAAGAACGCAGCTCTGATGTAGTCTGTGCAACTGGAGGCAGGGAGAGAGGGACAAAGTACAAGCCAAACAACATGATGATTCTTTAGATTTTAGAATGAGATTTGAGCCCTTTATCCCATATGATGCCCCTTGGTCAAGTTTCAGAGTAAAAAGAAAAAGCACAAAAGGATGTCAGCAGCCTCATCTATCCTGCAGTTCTTCTCAGCAGCTGCAGTGCAGGAGCATCAGTCAATGAGATGAAAGGTCACATCGCTTATAGAATCACAGAATCATTAAGGCTGGAAAAGACCTCTAAGCTCACCCATTCCAACCATCAGCCCAAGTCCATTGTGCTGACTAAACCCTGTCCCAAAGTGCTACAGCCACACAGTTTTTTAACTCCTCCAGGGATGGAGACTCCCCATATAGCAGAAACCTTAAATAGCAAACATGACATAGCATTTCTGACAGGGAGAGATATACTAGTTTTGTATCAAGCAACAATTGCTGGTCAGGTGACAAACTAAGTATGTGGACATCAAGCAACATCTTGAGAAGAAGAGGCCTGGATATATCCCAACGAACATTCTCCTACCTCAGTTATACATCATATTCCAACTGGAAACCATTGCTAGGATTCCACGTTAACCTAAGCATGTCCCACACTGAGGACCTGTACAAGGACACCTCTACAACTCCTGCTAAACTGCTCCTGAATTTACTAAAAATGTTGTTCTGCCTAATGTTCTCCTTTCCCACTCTTCTCTCCTGGTGGCACTTACTCCAGTATGATGTTGTTGATATCCTGAGTGAAGAATCTCTGTTTGCCTTCTCCCTCCGCAGCTCTGGCAGCCTGGAAATCAGCAAGTAACACAGGTCACCATCAGTTTACAGACACAGACAGGCACAAGCAAGCAAGCGCTCTTCAAACCACTTCAGAAATTCAGTAAGAGAAGGCACAGATTTGTTCCACCAAACCCTGCACAGGCTCCTGCTGGAGATGGAGAGTCAAGTGCCTTGGAGCTACCATACAAGAGTGAAGATTCCTCCATTTAATGGGACAAAAGGAAATGGCTTGGTGGCAACTGGTCCCTTTGGCCTGCTTCAACTGGGAGAAGGGACAGTGCTGGGGCATGGTTTTAACTTCATATTAGAGCTGTTAGACTGAGTAAGAGGAGCACAGAGCTTCTCCCTGAACATGAATACTCACCCTAGTCACATTTTAATGAGGGTCTGGGATGCTGATCGCCAGGCTTTGCTGGGCATTAAGCCAGGAAACCAACAGAAAGAGAGGCAGCGGGAGGGGATGGGTTATTTCCCATCAACATCACAGAAACTAAAACACCTCTTGTTCAGGAGGCTTCCTGAGCTGTGACTGCAGCACACCCAGCACTGCCTAGAAATCGCACCCAGAGATGAATGAGGTTTTCTACTAGAAAACCTCCAAGAGCTTTTAGTCACTTCTGAGTATGTAAACACTTCTGAGAACGTAAACAAAACTGGGAGTATCGTGTTAGTGACTCCTGACATGGGAAAGGAGACTGGGAGAGAAGGGCACAAGTTTGAAATCCCACAAATTAACATTCCAAGGCAGAGGCTGGTAAGCAATTAATTTATGCCCAGGAGGTGCACATTCCCCTCTGTCAGCAGCAAGTCACAGGCAGCTGGGATAGCAAAGGAGGAAGGTCCAGTGCTAAAGAGAATCCTCCACTGGAAAATTCTTTGAGAAAGGAGAAGGCTGAAGTGCAATCACTTCAAGCAGAAGAGGAAAGGCCTGGAGGTTCCATTTAACTCAGGAGATGCTCCCACTGCCTGGGATGGAAAAGATCTGACTCTTGGACAGAGCCGTAGCACCTCTTCATTCCCACCTCCCACAAAACTTATGTCCCACAGCCCAGATGCTTCATTCCTTACATCTTCTATTTCTCCTTCTGGGTTTCTTTTCTGAACATACATAGGTCAGCAACAACCAGCAGGAAAATCACAGCAGGAAAACCTACAGGTAGCCTGCTATTGCACCACCTCGCAACAACAGGATGGTTAACTCGATAACCTGGGAGCCTCCCTAATGTTCTCCTTTAGTCAACATAGTTCAGGAACAGCTGCTTCAGTGTTCTCTGCTAACAGTCCCAATGGCAAATTGAAACATTCATGAGGAACCCATTTTCTTTTTTATCTTCTGGGGTAACAACAGCCATGCCTGGAGTCAAAGTGGGTCACATCACTTTGGAGAAGGTGGGAGAGCCCCACAGTTGTCCAACCACAGGAGGAACTGCTGGGGAAAAAATGTGGGATCACCCTTCCAATATATCCCACTCCCTAACCAATGCCCCAACAACAAGATGTCAAAGACGGGGAAAGAACTCAAATTGCTAGGGATGTGGCTCCAACACGTATTATGCCAAACTGTTCCCATGCTTCAGTGCCTGCGCGGGGCACAGAAACGGTCCTAACAAATCCTCAAGTCCCATCTACAGGGCTTTTCATGCCTTCTCCCTGACTGTAGAGCAGAGAATGCTTCTCAGCTGCACCCACTGATTCTTATACATGGAGTCACAGACCCTGCCATGACCATCACAGCATGTTAAAACCACTGCAGAGAAATTTGTCTTTCAGCCTCATTAGTACCCATTTTAAGTTCATTCCTGTTAAACTGACTGTGGAAATTACCTCTTGCATCAGGGCCTTACTTTGCCAAGAGAGCTAGAAAAACCACACAGATAGGAAGAATTATAATGACTATTCCTTTCAGCAGTTCTCAAGGCCAAGAACTTGGACAGTACTTGACACTCAGGCGTTGAGGAAAGTGACTTGGTCCCACAGGAAAACTGGGTGACACCAAGAAGTGATCCTAGGTAGCCCTAGGGAACTCTGCCACTGGAGAGAGTTCTGTCTCTGGGTGAAGCAACACAAACCTTGCTCCGGCTGGAGCTTTCCTTGCTCCAGCAACCACACAATCCAACTGCCTCACAACCAGCTGCCATACCTGAGTCAGCTCTTTGATGCGTTTCTCCAGAGGGGCTGGCAGGCCTTCAGGGAGGGATGGTGGCGGCCTGACGTCCTGTTCCAAGCCCATCCCAATAGGATCGCTCCCATCCTCCCCATCAGGGAAGGGACTCCCTTCTGGGGATTCACTGAGGAGCCGCTCCAGGTCTAGGTCCGTTAATGAGTCCACAGCTGTCGCTGCCTGAAGCAGATCATTATCACTGGCATGGCCAAAGAGGGAGAGCAAAGGGTCAGGCATCGCCTCTGCCTCCCTTGGAGCTGAAGGTTCTGCTGGTGAAGGAGTAGCCACTTTCTGCTCTTCATCTTTTTTCTTCTGAGCATCCTTCTCCTTCTGAAACTTCTTTAGCATCTCCTTGACACTGAGAGCGCCAGAGTATTTCTTCTTCTTCTTCTCCTTACTTGCATTTAATGCTGTAAAGCTGTGAACAAAGTACAGAGGAGGACAGGGAACAGAAATGAACACAAGATGAAGCGGGAGAGACAAGAATACCTAGTTCCCTTCAGCCACAAACTACTACTGCAGAGGAACTGACACAGGAGAGTCAGCCTGACAGCAGCTTGATGCTTTTTGCCTATTAAAAGCAGGAAATTCCTTCTCCTTTGCATCAGGTTCTCCAGTACCCGTTCCCACCATTGGTGCCAAACAGACTGCCAAGGAACGCCAATGTTTCAGCTAGCTGTGCCGCTCTCTGTTTGGATGCTCTTCCTGTGGAAGCAACCAGGCTTCTCCTGTCACACCACGCACTCAAGCCACCCCCTGCTGCAACAGGGACTGCCACAGCCTAACAAACACCACCTGTAATACCAACACAAGGTGTTAAGCAACAAGTGCTCCCTTGTCCTTACCCAGCTTTTGGAAACTTGGACTTCTTGGACTTCTTTTCCTTGTCATAAGAATCATCTTTCTTCTTCTTCTTCAGTTTTTCCCCTCCATCTTTCAGCTTCCGCTTCTGGAGAGGGTTAAAACCAAGTCACTATCAGAGCCTCTCCAACAATACTGTCCAGTCCTTCAGAGCCACTTGAGGCCCTCTCCCAAGAATCTGAGAGCAGCTGCTTCCCCACTGGACACATCAACTCCAATCCCAGGCATCTTTTCCTGCAGTTCCAGCATGGACTGTCTGCAATGCTTCACAGTGCACCAAGCCTTTACACTAGAGACAATCCCATCAATGGAGATGAAGAGACACCAAGTGCTCTGGCTGTTCCCTCTTTTAGCCACCTCACTTCATCATTAGGAAAATGCGGTTGTCTCCAACAGAGATCATCAGCCAAGAGAAGCATCTATTTCCCAGCAGAGTCCCACTTGCCATGCAGCAAACCCTCCAAGCTCTAGCACAGAAATTGACTGAGAAAGCTGGCTTGCTCACCTTGGGACACTTCTTCTTCTTCTCTTTAACATAGTCATCTTCAGATTCAGATGCCTGCCGGAACTGCAGTGTTCCTGAGTTGATGTAAAAGCCTCCGTACTTTGTAGTAAGAGAAGCTGGAACAAGCTCATCATACTGGAAATAGCAGAGAACAAGTGATTGGTGCTGTGTGCTTTGTTACCTTACTCTGTAGCTGAGCAGCTCGGAGAAAGGCGTGGGCCCTGTGCTACCTGAAAGCAGGTGGGGCAGAGGATGCTCCTGTTGACCAGCATTCTCCTGCGCACGCTTGCCCCAGTATCTCCCGGTCCCCAGCCCAGGCACCCTCCTGGCTCACACCCAGTCCAGGTGGCCTCAGGGCCAGCTCAGCCCCCCAGGCAGCTGCTGGGAACACCCTCCCGCCTGGCCCATACTCACAGCTTCAGAATTATCGATGAAGGAATCGGATTCGTCGTATCCATACCCCATGTCAACCAAGTCCTGAACACGGTCCTTTCTACGTCTCTTGCCGCCCTAAACAAGAAAAGATTGACAGCATGTTCATCTTTATTTTCCAGTTACCACAGGGATGGCCCCGACTGAGGACACTGGCTCCAGGACAGAAGGGAGGCGGAGAGCGTTTTTGCCCTGAGGAGCAGCCGCTGAACCAAACCAGCATGAACTCACATCAGATTATAACCTGAGGATACAGTAAATCCTGTTCTAGTCCTTGCCATACCGAACTAAAACTGGTGCAGCCAAATGGAACAAAGCGCTGTGCTGACAGACAGGTGGGCTTTGCGCCAGCTGCTTTTACCCTGAATTGGTTCTGTACCCCTTGAACATTTCTGCCAGTGCACAGAGGGATCCTTCTTCTGCACTGGCTCTACAGTCATGACAGACTCAGTGCCACATGCAGCACACACAAAAGGAATGCAATAGGGTGACCGAGAGATCAAATTCATATCACGAGGCAACACTATCCCAAAGTGCCAGTTATTAAACAGAACGTGGTTTTATTGCAATCTACAGAAGTAAAATGAGAGGAAGAACAGCAAGGAATCAGTTAAGAGAGATCAGTGTCTCCTACGCTACCCAGCACCATGCTGTCCTGAAGGCAACAGGCTCACGGGGCCATCGTACTTAAAGACTGAGTGGATGTCATTGTGCCACAGCCAGAAGGCCTGGAAATTAATTTTTGCTTAAGAAAATTACATTCTATAAATTATGGTAAGTTATTTGCCACCACAAGTGAGAATGTCATTCACTTGAATAAGACTGGCTTGTGGCTTAAGAACATATCTGAAATATTTTCTTGGCCCTGAGACAGAAAAGGAACACATGAAAATGCATCTTTTGGCCGAGATAAAGGACGGCAGCTGAATAGGAACACAGGAGCCAGTGCTCATTAAACACTACTGGTTGAGAGCTGAACAGCGTTCCCCATTCCAAGGAATAACATCACGAAAAGGCGGAAAACATACGTATTTTTCTTCAAACTTCCTCGCGAGAGCCTCCACTTTGTGCCTTTCCTTTTCATCATCATTAAAGGGGTCAGTGAGGTCTTTCTTCTGCAGAGATAAAAGAGACAAAACCATCAGGATCAATCCTGCCTCTTCCACCAACCCCCATGCATTAAACCCATCACTACCAGCACACCCAGACCCATGTTCAGAAAAATCAAACTTCAGTACAGTGTTTAGGGCACCGCTGTTTAATATCTTTGTCAGGGACAGCGGGATTGAGCATACCCACAGCAAGGTTGCAGACAACATCAAGGTGTGTGGTACAGGTGACACGCCTGAGGGGTGGGATGGCATCCAGAGGGACCTGGACAAGCTGGAGGACCATGTGAACCTCATGAGTTTGCCAAGGGCAAGTGTGAGATCCTGCACCTGGGCTGGAGCAGCCCCGGCATCTCTGCAGGCTGGGGGACGGAGAGCAGCTCTGAGAAGAAGGACTTGTTGGTGCTGGCAGGTGAAAAGTCGGACAGGAGCTAGCAACATGCGCTTGCAGCCCAGAAACACAGCTATGTCCTGGGCTGCATCCAAAGCAGCAGGACCAGCAGGGAGGGAGGGGATTCTGCCCCTCTGCTTTGCTCTGTGAGACCCCATCTGGAGCCCTGAGTCCAGTTCCAGAGTCCTCAGCACAGGAGGGACACGGAACTGTTGGAGCAAGTCCAGAGGAGACCACAAAAGTGATCAGAAGGCTGGAACAGCTCTGCTATGGGGAGAGGCTGAGAGAGTTGTGGTTGTCCTGCCTGGAAAATAGAAGGCTCTGAGGAGACCTTAGAGCATCTTCCAGTACCTAAAGGGGCCTACAGGAATGATGCGGAGAGACTTTTTAGCAGGGCCTGTAGCAATAGGACAGGGGGAAATGGTTTTAAATTAAAAGAAGGGAGATTCAGCCTAGATATAAGTGGGAAATTGTTTATGCTGGGGGTAGTGAAACACCAGCACAGGTTGCCTGTACACGAGAGAGATGCCTCATCCCTGGGAACACTGAAGGCCAGGTTGGATGGGGCTCTGAGCAGCCTGATGGAGCGGGAAATGTCCCTGCTCCCTGCAGGGGTTTGGGCTGGAGGGGTTTTAAAGGTCCCTTCCCACCCAAACCACTCTGTGGTTCTATCACTCCCAGAGCATCCCAAGGTTTTGAGTGCTCTCTGGGCTCCTTCTGTTCCTGCCTCTGCTTCTCCCCACTCTCAAAAGGAAAGACAAAGAAGCAGCGTGAGCTGTCAGCTTATCCCGAACGGTTCTGAACAGTGACTGTAGAAATGAGTGAAGTCCAAGCAAGTTTCCTGTTCAGGGAAAACCAGCCATAAGACAATGCTGAGATGCTACAGAAGTTTGCATGAAGCTGTGTCCTGAGAAATGGCTTTCAGCAGGGGAACAGAGTTGCTGGGCAACACTTGGAAGCGCCAGATTGACCCCACAGCAAGAGATGTTGGGCACCAAGAGGGAAATACTCACACGCAACGCAGCAGGTCCCCACAGAGACACAGCCACATGTCTGCTTTGAATGCTCTTTAGGAAAGCTCCTCAGGGCTGCTCTCACTAGCCAGGTCCCCTCCAGTTCCAAACTAGAGAAGTATCACATTCCTCCCTCAAGCACCTTTGACATGCCAAAGGCTGAGTAAACCTCTGGAATCTCCCAACCTGGGAGAGCTGGGGTTGTTTAGCCTGGAGAAGAGGATGCTGAGGGGAGACCTCATTGCTCTCTACAACTACCTGAAAGGAGGTTGTGGAGAGGAGGGAGCTGGGCTCTTCTCCAAAGTGCCAGGGGACAGGACAAGAGGGAATGGCCTCAAGCTCCGCCAAAGGAGGTTCAGGCTGGACATTAGGAAAAAATTTTTCACGGAAAGGGTCATTGGGCATTGGCAGAGGCTGCCCAGGGAGGGGGTTGAGTCACCTTCCCTGGAGGGGTTTAAGGGACGGGTGGATGAGGTGCTGAGGGACATGGTTTAGCGACTGATGGAAATGGTTGGACTCGATGATCCGGTGGGTCTTTTCCAACCTGGGGATTCTGATTCTATGAAGCTGACCACGGTTGCGCACAGGCCCCGGGGCTGCTCACCTTGTCTCCCGAGGTGCCACCTTTGATTTTCCCTCGACAACTCTTGAGAAGGTCCGGGTAGAAAAACTCCGGGCAGCGTTTGTGATCCGGCTCGAAGAGGGTCAGGGTGATCCGCACGGCCGTGGCTGCCGGCTCGGCGTCCTGGGGCTGCTCGGCATCGTCTTTGCGAGGCCTCTTCAAGAAGCTGCCGCTGAGGGGGCCTGGGAGGGTGGTGAAGGGCACCCGGTGGGGCTCCGCCATGGCTCCGCGCGAGGCTCGCCCGCCCTCATGGCAGAGCCCCCATCGCCCCGGGAAGCGCCGTCCCGCCGAGG
Source organism: Phaenicophaeus curvirostris (assembly GCF_032191515.1). NCBI lineage: Eukaryota > Metazoa > Chordata > Aves > Cuculiformes > Cuculidae > Phaenicophaeus > Phaenicophaeus curvirostris. Next base: position 15,105,528 of record NC_091407.1, on the reverse strand, counting down.
ACGCTGACGGTAACCCCGGGACACGGCGGGGGGGGGGGGCGGAGACACGGAGGGGACACACGGTCAACCGCCCGGGGCCCGAGTCCCCAATGGGGCGGAGGCGCCCGCGGGGCAGCACTCCGGACGCTTCTACCGAGCCACGGCGGCACCGCGGGGCGAGGAGAACCGCGGGGGGGGGAGCGGGGACAGCGGGAGAAGGGCGGAGGCACGGGAAGGGAGGGCAGGGCCGGGCCGAGCCGCTCTCGCCGCCGCCGCCCGGGCCGGCTCGGGGCCCGCGCCTGCGTCACGTGCCGGGGGCGCTGCCCTCGCGCCGCCGCGCGCCCCGCAGCCAATCGCGGCGCAGCAGCAAGGGAGGGGGGGAGGGGGGGGTAGCGGCCGCGGCGCGTCACGTGATGAGAACGGACCAATCGCCGCTCCAAGTCGCTGCGGAGGGGAGGGGGCCGCGAGAGGTCACGTGACGAGAGGACGAGCGCAGCTCCCAATCGCCGCGGAGGGGGCGGGGCCGCGACGGGTCACGTGAAGAGAACGAGCCAATCGCCGCTCCCGATCGCTGCGGAGGGGCGAGCGTCACGTGACGGAAGGGGGGGTCACGTGACAAGAACAAGCCAAGCGCCGCGGAGGGGAGGGGCCGCGACGTGAGTCACGTGACGAGAGCAGACCAATCGTGGAGGGGGCGGGGCCACGGTGTATCACGTGATCAGAACGGGCCAATCGCCGCTCCCAATCGCGGCGGAGGGGCCGGGAGGTGTGTCACGTGACAAGGGCGGGCGAATCCCCACCGCTCGCGCGGGGCGTGGCGCCCTCGGGGGGAGGGGGGAGAGTGCAGCCTCAGTCACGTGACCAGGCCGGACCAATCCTCGCTGCCACCGCCCGCCCAATCGAGGCGGAGGAGGGTGTGTCACGTGATCAGAACAAACCAATCGCCACAGAAGAGGGTGTGGTCGGTGGGGCGGGTCACGTGATCGGGGCGGCCCAATCCTCGCGCGGAAGTGGGGGGAGAGCCAAGATGGCGCCGCTGAGGGAGGAATTGGAGCAGCTGCTGCGGCCTCTGCGGCCCCGGGAGAGAGAAATAAAGAGAAACGGGGGCTGCCGGGGTAGCAGCTGCCCCGAGCGAGGCCGCCTAGAGCTCCCGGTGTGAGGCGGTGACAGGGGGTGGGAGCTGCCCCCGCTCCGCACAGGCTGGAGTCGCTGTGGAGCCGATGGGATTCGTCCCGGTGATGCCGAAAATGCTCCGGGGTCTCTTTTTGCTTTTATGAAACAACAACAGTCAGAGTTCTCGCCGATTTGGAGCTGGCTCAGCTATGTGCTTGGCCTTGGCTTTAAGATAGACGAAAACTTGAAGTAGAAGTGATTACAGGAGAAGGGACATCTGTTCGGCACAGATCATGCTGAAAACAAGACGTTATCATCTTCAGGGAACAATCTATGGAAAACACCATTTTTAAGGAAAAACTATCAAAGGGATGTTCTGTGCAACTTAAGGCAGTTTCCAGTCCTGAAAGGGGCTCCAGGAAAGCTGGGGAGGGGCTCTGGTTCAGGGAGTGCAGGGAGAGGACAAGGAGGAGCGGTTTTCAGCTGAAAGAGGGGATGAGATCTTCGGAAGAAATGTTTTGCTGTGAGGGTGGGGAGGACCTGGGTCAGATTGCCCAGAGCAGTGGTGGCTGCCCCATCCCTGGAGATGTTCAAGGCCAGGTTGGATGGGGCTTGGAGCCCCTGATCAGTGGGAGGTGTCCCTGCCTGTGACAGGGGTGCAGAAATGCAGTGTGTCACTGGCACCGTGACGCAGACAGACACAATCACACAGGCAGCAGGAAGCAGAATCCATCAGAAGTGCTGTTAGAGACAGTTACTGTCACACGTAAAGGTATTGGTAGAAATACAATTGTAGATGCCAGTGCAGGTGAAGGTATGGGTGTTGTTATGGGTGTTTGTACAGGTACCACTGCAGACACCTGTGCCAGCTGTCATGGGCTGATCCTTGGCCACATGCTTTGAGTTGCTCCAGCACAACATCATGCACTGCCACTGATGCCTCAAGGTGAACCTGCTGCAGTGTGGACTGATCAACAGCCACAGATAATTCAACATGTGCCTTCTCCAGTGTGGACTTATCCTTGGGCCACAGTCCCTTCAGAAGTAAACCTGCTGTGGTATAGATAGAACAACAGCTACCGATGCTTCAAGGTGTATGTGCTGTGTTATGGACTTAGCCACAGCCACAGACATTTCAGAGCGTCCTGCTCCCACATGGACTTGTCCACAGGTTACAGTCGCTTTTATTTGGTTTCATAGAATCATAGAATAACCAGGTTGGAAGAGACCCACCGGATCACCGAGTCCAACCATTCCTATCAAACACTAAACCATTCTCCTTAGCACCTCATCCACCCGTGCCTTAAACACCTCCAGGGAAGGGGACTCAACCACCTCCCTGGGCAGCCTGTTCCAGTGCCCAATGACCCTTTCTGTAAAGAATTTTTTCCTAACGTCTAGCCTAAACCTCCCCTGGCGGAGCTTGAGGCCATTCCCTCTTGTCCTGTCCCCTGGCACTTGGGAGAAGAGGCCAGCTCCCTCCTCTCTACAACCTCCTTTCAGGTAGTTATAGAGAGCAATGAGGTCTCCCCTCAGCCTCCTCTTCTCCAGGCTAAACAACCCCAGCTCTCTCAGCCGTTCCTCATAAGGCCTGTTCTCCAGCCCCCTCACCAGCTTCGTTGCTCTTCTCTGGACTCGCTCCAGAGCCTCAACATCCTCCTTGTGGTGAGGGGCCCAGAACTGAAAACAGGATTCGAGGAGCGGTCTCACCAGTGCTGAGTACAGAGGGAGAAGAACCTCCCTGGACCTGCTGGTCACGCCGTTTCTGATCCAAGCCAAGATGCCATTGGCCTTCTTGGCCAGCTGGGCCACTGCTGGCTCATGTTCAGTCGGCTGTCAACCAACACCCCCAGGTCCTTCTCCTCCAGGCAGCTTTCCAGCCAGACTTCTCCTAGTCTGTAGCGCTGCTCAGGGTTGTTGTGCCCCAAGTGCAGGACCCGGCATTTGGCCATGTTAAACCTCCTGCCATTGGACTCAGCCCAGTGGTCCAGCCTCTTCAGATCCCTTTGGAGCCTCCCGACCCTCCAGCAGATCGACACTTCCACCCAGCTTAGTGTCGTCCGCAAACTTGCCAAGGGTGCACTCAATGCCTTCATCCAGGTCATTGATAAAGACATTGAGCAGGGCTGGACCCAGCACTGAGCCCTGGGGAACCCCACTTGTCACTGGCCTCCAGCTGGATTTCACACCATTTCCCACCACTCTCTGGGCCCGGCCAGCCAACCAGTTTTCCACCCAGGAGAATGCGCGCCTGTCCAGGCTGAGGTGACAGTTTCTGAAGCAGAATGCTGTGAGAAACTGTGTCAAAGGCTTTACTGAAGTCCAGGAAGATACATCCACAGCCTTTCCCTCATCCAGCAGCCGAGTCACTTTGTCATAGAAGGTGATCAGGTTAGTTTGGCAAGACCTGCCTTTTGTGAACCCGTGTTGACTGGGCCTGATCACCCGGTTCTCTTGCATGTGCTTCGTGATAGCACTCAAGATCACCTGCTCCATGACTTTCCCTGGCACTGAGGTCAGATTGACAGGCCTGTAGTTTCCTGGGTCCTCCCTGTGACCCTTCCTGTAGATGGGCACAACATCAACCTCCAGTCCAGTGGGACTTCCCCAGTCTTCCAGGACTGTTGGAAGATGATGGAAAGGGCTTTGGCCAGCACATCCGCCAGCTCCTTCAATACCCTTGGATGAATCCCATCCGGCCCCATAGACTTGTGGGTATCTAGTCGGGCTAGCAAGGCTCTGACCACCTCCTCTTGGATCACGGGAGCCTCATTTTGCTCCTCTAGCTCCTGGGTTTGTACACAGATGGAACGACTTTCTTTACAATTAAAGACTGAGGCAAAGAAGGGATTAAGTACCTCAGCCTTTTCCTCACCTCTGTCACTGTTGTTCCTTCTGCGTCCAATAGGGACTGTATGGTCTCCCTAGTCCTCCTTTTATTATTTATATATTTATAGAAGGATTTTTTGTTATCTTTCACACTAGAGTTCCAGCCCATGTACAGCAGCACAGGAAAAGCAGCTGTGCCCTGGACTTCTGAAAATGTTCCCTGGCACAGCAGAGTAAGCTGAGAAGCAATGCAGTACAGCAAGCAGCAAAAGCAAAAAGGAGACACTGAAAAACATAAGACTCCAATTTACAGAAAGGCATGCCCCATGGCAACCACTGAGGTCTGACACTTAATGGCTGAACAACAACAGCTATAAATTCAGTGTAGCACATTCCAATAAACGCTGATGCTGTCTTGAACCGTTGGAGCCCCATGCTGGGCACCAGAAAAGCCTGTAATGGTTTCACCTCAGGAGGCAGCTCAGCACGAAACAGCTGCTAACCCACTCCCGTTGGTGGGAGAGGAGGGAGAATTAGAAGAATCCAAGTGAGAAAACATCTGGGTTGAGATAAAAACAGTTTAATAGGTAAAGCAAAAGCTATGCATGCAAGCAAATGTGGTTGAGTCACCTTCCCTGGAGGTCTTTAAGGCACGGGTGGACAAGGTGCTGAGTGGCATGGTTTAGTATTTGATAGGAATGGTTGGACTCGATGATTGGGTGGGTCTCTTCCAACCTGGTGATTCTATGATTCTATGATTCTATGATTCTATGACTCAAAGCAAGGAGTTGCTTTGAATTGCTTCCCATCGTCAGGCAGGTGTTGAGCCATCACGCCTAATGATTGCTTGGGGAAACAAACACCATAACTCCAAACATTCCCCGTTCTTCCTTCGTCCCCCGGCTTTTATTCTGAGCATGATGTCATATAGCATGGAAGATCTCTTTGTTCAGCTGTGATCAACCGTCCTGCCTGTGTCCCCTCCCAGCTTCTTGTGCACAACCAGCAAAACTTGCTGGTGGGGTGGAATGAGAGGCAGAAAAGGCCTCGGCAGTGACAGTGAAAGCACAAAAGGACTTCAGAGCTTTGTTCAGCTTAGACTTCCTCGTGGGGAGTGCAGAGGGAGATGCTGATCTGGTGTCCAGTGACAGGATGCAAGGGAATGGCTTAAAGCTGTGTCAGGGGAAGCTCAGATTGGCAATTTGAACAAAGTTTTTCCCTAAGAGGGTGGCCAAGGGCTGAAACGAGCTCCCCAGGGAAGTGGGCATGACCCCAACACTGCCATTGTTCAAGAAGTGATGGTATCTGTCTTAACTGTTAAGTTGTCCTCTGTGGAGTCAACAGTTGGGCTCAGTGATCCTCAGGGGCCCCAACTCAGGATATTCCATGACTCTGTGATTCGCACACGTTTCCATCTTGTCTGTGAGTAAGAGTCCAAATGCAGTCAGCTCATTGGTTTCTGTGCCAAAACCTGTCTTCAGCATCCTCTGGAAATTTCCTGATCTGATTCTTTCCAGTCCCACTGAACTTGGTGGTGGTTAAACCACCCATGTACCCAGGGCTGGTGACTGCACAGCTTCATCCAAGGCAAGGCCCTCTGACCCTGACTGGCCAGCAGCTTGGAGGAGCCGTTTGGAGGGAAAGGAGCCCATCACAGAGCTGCCCATCCCAACAGAGGATAGACAGGGATGCAGTAAAATTAAGAGAGAGGGGAGTTACCCTTGACTTCCCATGCAACAATCAACTCCAAGCAAGCTTTGCCTTTGCTAAAAACACAACTGTGCAGCACAGGAAATAAATGGTGAAGGGGCTGGAGAACAGGCCTTAAGAGGAACGGCTGAGAGAGCTGGGGGTGTTTAGGCTGGAGAAGAGGAGGCTGAGGGAAGACCTCATTGCTCTCTCCAACTCCCTGAAAGGAGGTTGTGGAGAGGAGGGAGCTGGGCTCTTCTCCCAAGTGACAGGGGACAGGACGAGAGGGAATGGCCTCAAGCTCTGCCACGGGAGGTTCAGGTTGAACATTAGGAAAAAAAAATTCACAGAGTCATTGGGCCCTGGCAGAGGCTGCCCAGGGAGGGCGTTGAGTCACCTTCCCTGGAGGGGTTTAAGGGATGGGTGAATGAGTTGCTGAGGGACATGGTTTAGTGTTTGATGGGAATGGTTGGACTCAATGATCCAGTGGGTCTCTTCCAACCTAGTGATTCTGTGATTCTATGATTCTGCCATCGTACCTGTACATGAACATTGCAGGGGGAGCCTTGGTCTTAAGAGCTTAGAGAACGTTTGCCCTTTTCTTGTAAGAGCAAAGTTACCAGAGCATTCCTCTTGCTAGTTTGTTAGTCCAACAGAGAGGGCTTCTGCCTGTGCTTTGCCTGGACGAGGACCACTCTTGAGCCAGTGGGCAGGCTGGATGTTCACCAGAATGACCTCTGTTTCTGAGCCGTCTGGGACACTCTTCCTACCCAGGGTCTCTGCTGGCCTCTTCCATGACCAAAGGAAATTTTCTTTTCCTTTACAGGTTCCCATTCTACAGAAGAAACTCACAAGAGTACCCTCCCAGTCTGGGATCGCTGAGTCCTGTAAGAAGAGCCCTGCCTGTCTTCAGCAAGGGCACGTGGATTCATAACCATCCATCTCCCCAAATAGGAACAGTCTCCTAAGGACCCTCAAAGAGAAAAGCCCTTTCTGTTCCCCTGACACAACCAAGCAGATGGACCAGGCTGCTGAGGAACAGCCAGAGTGGAGTCATTGCAGTTTCATAGAAGGGTTGAAGGAGAGTTGGATCATAGGAGAGTCAGGGCAGCTGGGGAGAGGCATTTCTTTCCTGCACTGTCATTGCTCCTGTTAGAAAAGTATTTGGGCATGAGAAACACTTTTTTGTGTGTGTGTGTGCCATCATTAGACAGGACAGCAGGAAAGTGACAGGGAATGATCTAATTTCTCCAAGCTGGGAGGATCTGTTCCATTGGGAGAATTTAGGCATTTCATCCTGAGTCTTTACAGCTTTAGACTTTCAGCTCTCTTCTGTCCAAGCCCTGTCTCTGCTCTAAGCAAAGGCTTTGCGCACACACAGTGTCTTGTATGCTTGGTCCCAGGTTTCCTTCTGGCAGGGATGAGCTTGCCTGGTGCCACAGGGCTGCAGGGCTTCAGCCCCATGGGCAGCAATGCCCTCAGCCAGGGGCACAGGCAGGAGGAGCTGGAGCCTTTCCTGTGGGAAAGAGAGATGGGATATGGTCATAGAGCTCAGGACGGATGGTCTTCAAGGACAGCATCCTCCAAGCTCAGCAAGGGTCCAGACTTGAACCCAGTCTCAGCTTGAATGGCAATTAAGGGCACCGTGATGAGTGTTTGCTGCTTCAGGAAGAGTTAATGAAGAAACAAAGATCCTGTGTGGTCACTGCTGGATTTAGGAAGAGTAGATATAGGCAGATCTGAGATTCCGTGTGTCCTTGTTGTCTCTGTCTTCCCCAGCAAGGTCTCCCAGGCCCCTGTGACTCGGGGCAGGACTCTGGAGCAGATCAAGCAATGGTGGGTGGGAATCGAGTCAGGGATCACTTGAGCAAACACAGTCCTTCCCAGTCTGTGAGACAGGAGGGGCAGCATCGCAGGGAGCTGAATGAGCAGGATGATTTCACAGTGAGGCTGCTCTCCATCATCTTCCACAGGTCACAGGGACTCGGGGAACTCCCTGACAATGGCACTTGTGCCACACTGCGTGTCCTTTTCAGAAATGGCCAGTGAAAAGACCACTGGATTTTCCCTGGGCAGATTGTGTCTCACCATTCTTCCATGACCCAACACTTATATGACCTGACTCTTCTATGAACTTTCTGTGACCTGATCTGTTGATTTCCAAACTAAACTCTCACACTTCTAAGCCTTGACTCTTCCATGACCCAAATATTTTATGACCCTTCCATGATGCAGATCTCCTATGACCTGAGACTTCTGTAACTTGACTTTTCCATGAATCTTCTACTCCTTAACTCTTCTACTACTCATCTATGACCTGACTCGTATATAACCCAACTCTTCTGTGATCCCTCTCTTTTGTGATCAGACCTATCTATAATTCGAGTGTTCATGAAGAAATAAACACATTGCGTGGGCACTGCTGGATTTAGGAAGAGCAGATGTAGAAAGATCTGAGATTGTCTTTGTCTTCTTCACCTCTGTCTTCCCCAGCAAAGTCTCCCAGGCTTCTGTGACTCAGGGCAGGACCCTGGAGATCAACAAGCAGTGGGGATCAAGTCAGGGATCCTTTGAGCAAAAACAACCATTCCCAGTCTATGAGACAGGATGGGCAGCATCGCAGGAAGTTGAGTGAGCAGGGCAATCTCACAGTGAGGCCACTCTCTGTCATCTTTCAGAGGTCACAGAGACTTGGGGAACTCCCTGACCACTGGCTCCACTCCCACATTGTGTGTCCTTTTCAGAAATGTCCAAAGGATGGGCAGAGGAACTAAAGGCTGTTCCTCAGACCTTGTCCATTCAGATCCCATTTCTGGATGTCTGAAAGAGGAGGAAATTGGATTTCCCTTGGACAGATTGTGTCTCACCATTCTTCTATGACCTAACTCTTTCCTGACCCAACGCTTCTATGTCCTGAGTCCTCTATGACCCAGCACTCAGCACTTATTTGAGTCGCCTCTTCTATGACCCAGCTCTTCTGTGACCTGACTGCTCTAATGATTATTCTATGGCCTAACACTTATATGACCCTTCTATGACTCTTTTATGACCCATGTAGTCTATGATCTTTATATAAAGCGATTTTTAAATGAAAATTTTATAAGCACTCTTCCATAAATGATGCTTCTTCATCCCTTCTGTGACTCAGCACTTCTATGACCTGACATTTCTATGAGGGAACTCTTCCATGAGACTTCTATGACCCAACATTTATATAATATGAACTTTCTATGACCCGAACTTTCTATGACCCAAGCTTTCGATGACCCAACTCTTCTGTGACCCAACTCTTCTGTGACCAGACTCTACGACCTAACCCTTCTATGAGCTTTCTGTGACTAAACTCTTCTATTATTCCCCTGTAACACAACTCATCTATAAACCAACTCTTCTGTGACGCTCTCTTGTATGACCAGGCCCTTCTATGACTTCAGCCTTCTACAATCCAACCCTTCTATGACCTTAATATGTTTTGACCTGACTATTCTGTCACTCTTCTATGACGCTGCTTTCAATGACACAAATCATCTATGCTGCAATACTTCTATGATCAGGCACATTGATGACCTGACTTTTCTGGGACTCAACCTTTCTATGACCCAACTGTTCTATTAAATTACCCTTCTATGACCTGACACTTCCACAATCTGACTCCTTTACAAGTCCTCTTTGAGGTCTCTATGATCCAATTCTTTTATGAGCCATTGATCCTATGGTCCACAACTTCTATGACCTACTATTCAATGTCCTGACACTTCTACAATGTGACCTCTCTATGACAAAGCTTTTCTATGAGCCTTCTATGACCCAACACTTCTGTGTACTTTCTACGATCAAACTTCTCTAAGACCCAACTCTTCTATGACCCAACTCCTCTATGAAGCCAATATTCTATGACCAAACACTTCTATGACCCAACACATTTATTAGCTGACTCTTCTATAACTCTTCTACAGCCCAACTCTTCTATGACCCTTCCATGACCTGATTCTTCTATGACTCTTCTATGACCAGCTTATTCTATGACTCTTCTGTGATCCAGTCCTTCCCTGAATCATCCCTTCTATGACCAAAACCTTTTAAAACCTGAATAAACTCTCACACTCCTATGACTCTCCTCTTCCATGACCTGAATATTCTATGAACTTTTTATGATGTGAATCTGCTACAACATGAGGCTACTATGAACCTTCTAAAACGAGACTCGCCTATGACTCTACAACCCTGCCCTTCTATGACCCAGCTCTTTTATGAATTTATGGATTTATTACATGGAATAACTTCTTCAAATTTCATTTGGCGATGTTCATGACACCAGCGTCGTTGGAGTCAAAGCCAGATCTGCCTTCCCATGGCCTCGAGTCCGGGCTTGGCCTTTCTACTTCATCAAATAAATCCAGGCTTTCCTCAGCATCACAGCTGCCTGCACAGCACCTTTGCCTCCCTGCAATCATGGCCTCCAATTCTCTGCTCTAATGAGTTGCTGGGGAGGCTTTGACAGGAACGATACTCACTGAGACCAATTCAAGGTGCTCTCAGTTGAACTTTTGTGTTCTTGAGAGCTTTGTTTAATCTCCCCTCAGCAGCTGAGGTTCAAGGCCTCAGCACGAAATACACCCTGGGTCTAATTAAAATACAGAAAGACTTAATGAGCTCTTTCTCTTTCTGGAGTTTTCTTCTGGTCTTCAAGCCTCGTACAGCTTCTTGGAGTCATTTCCCAGTGTGGTTAAAGAGGAAGATTTCAAAGTGCATCTAATAAAGATATTTATTTCTTTATTTAAAGTTTATATTTTATTAGTTTTCAGTTCAGAGAAGAGGTGAAAGATGCATTCTCCAATTGGTACTGGTTTCCTCAGCAGGAAAGAGAGACCAGTCCCAGCTGTGGGACTGGTGTGCGATAAGTGTCAGTAGGAAAGAGGTGATTTAAAGCTTGTAGAAGGTTCGGATTGTAGAAGAATCAGGTCATAGAAGAAGTGGCTCATCTCATAGTTGGGTCATAGAGGAGTCAGGTCATAGAAAAGCCAGGTCATAGAAGAGTTGAGTCATAGAAGGATAGTGAGACACAACCTGTTCAAGACAAAACCAGTCCCTTTCTCTTCCAGACATCCATAAATGGAATCCAAGTGGACATATTCAAGGACACAACCTTTGGTTCCCTTGCTCATCCTTTGGACATTTCTGAAAAGGACACACAATGTGGGAGTGGAGCCAGTGGTCAGGGAGTTCCTCAAGACTCCATGACCTCTGAAAGATGACGGAGAGTGGCTTCACTGTGAGATTGTCCTGCTCACTCAACTTCCTGCGATGCTGCCCATCCTGTCTCATAGACTGGGAATGGTTGTTTTTGCTCAAAGGATCCCTGACTTGATCCCCACCCACTGCTTGTTGATCTTCTCCAGGGTCCTGCCCTGAGTCACAGAAGCCTGGGAGACTTTGCTGGGGAAGACAGAGGTGAAGAAGACAAAGACAATCTCAGATCTTTCTACACCTGCTCTTCCTAAATCCAGCAGTGCCCACGCAATGTGTTTATTTCTTCATGAACACTCGAATTATAGATAGGTCTGGTCACAAAAGAGACGGATCACAGAAGAGTTGGGTGTCTAGCTGGGCAAGCAAGTCTCTAACTACCTCCTCTTGGATCATGGGAGCTTTGTTCTGCTCCTCTAACTCCTGGGTTTGTACACACAGGGAACAACTTCCCTTACTATTAAAGACTGAGGCAAAGAAGGCATTAAGTACCTCAGCCTTGTCCTCATCCTTTGTCACAGTTGTTCCATTTGCATCCAATAGGGACTGAATATTCTCCCTGGTCCTCCTTTTATTGTTAATGTATTTATAGAAAGATTTTTTTGTTATCTTTCACCGACTTGGCCAATCTGAGCTCTAGTTGGGCTTTGGCCCTCTTGATTTTCCCTCTGCAAGGTCTCACTTCCTCCCTATATTCCACCCAAGACGCCTGTCCCTTCTTCCATAGGTCATAGACATCTTTTTGATGTCCCTCAAGATCTTCCTGCTCAACCAAGCTGTTTTGTTTCCCCGCCGGCTCCCTTTCCAGAACATGGGGATGGCTTTCTCCTGAGCTGCTAGGATTTCCTTTTTGAAGAGCACCCAGGCCTCATGGGCTCCCTTGCCCTTAAGGACTGTCTCTCATAGGACTTTATCAACCAGCCTTCTGAACACTCATTCTTCTTCTCCTTCCATTCTCTGTTCATTAAGAGAACTCTCCCCTCCCCAGCTGCTGTTTTAAGCTACAGGGAGTGCAAAGCTTGCCTGTCTCTCAGCTCCGATTGTCTCATTAGCCAAGGCTTTAATTATGTTTTTCAAATGAGTTGTACAAGGCTTGAAGATCTGAAGAAAACTCCAGGAAGAGAAAGAGCTTGTTAAGGCTTTCTGTATTTTAATGAGACCCAGGGTGTATTTTCTGCTGAGGCCTTGAACCTCAGCTGCTGAGAGATGGAGCAAAGCTCTCAAGAAGTCAAAAGCAGAACTCAGAGCACCTTGAAGTATTAATTGGTCTCAGTGAGGACTGGAGGACTTGTTAGAGTAGAGAATTGGAGGCCATGATTGCAAGCAGGAAAAGGCAGCTGTGATGCTGAGAAAAGTCTGGGGTTGGTTGGTTGGTGAAGCAGAAAGGCCAAGCGCTGACCTCCAGCCCTGGGCAGGCAGCCCCTGTCTCTCCTGCATGTCTCGGGGCTCTTCCTGGGGTCAGTGGGATGTGCAATGTGTGATGCTATGGGGAAAGTTGACTCCATTCTAGTAAGAACAAGTAACACCAAGTACAACAGTGATGAGGGATCTCATCTACCCTGCCTTATTCTAGAATTCAATGGATTTTTTCTCTTGAAGATCTTTTCCAAGGAAATACACACAGGAAAATGAAAAAGGTTGCAGCAGGAATAGAGATATAAAATGCATCAGCATGAACACTTTCAGCAGTTCCTCTGCGGAAGGTTTCTCCACTCAACTGCTGTGTCCTGACCCTTCTACAACCCTTGTATGACCCAAATCTTCTGTGACTCTTCTATAATCTGACTTTTCTATGGCCTGTCTCTTCCATGACCCTTCTATGACTCTTCTGTGACTCTTCAATGACCTTTCTATAACTTAACTCTTTTATGACCCAAGCCTTCTATGACCAAACCTTTCTATGACCCTTCCATTACCTGACTCTTCTGTTTCTGTTCTATGACTCACCTCTGACCCAGCTCTTCTCTCATCCAACTCTTCTCTGGCTGAATAATTCTATGATAGGACATATCTGACCCAAATCTTCTATGATCTGACTCTTCTTCAGAGTCTTAGAAGAGTTTGGTAGTAGTAGGCTCAGGTCATAGAAGGGTCACATCATGGAAGAATGGGTTAGGGATGACTCAGGTCACAGAAGGGTTGGGTTGCAGATGAGATGAATCAAGTCACAGAATTGACATTGGAAAGGTGGGTAATGTAAGAGTCATAGAAGACTCGGGTAGCAGAAGGGTCGTATCGTAGCAGAATTGGGCCATAGAAGGGAAGGGTCATTGAAGGCTTGAGTCACAGAAGAGTGGGGCCATAGAAGGTTTACACACGAGTTGGGTCGTAGCAGGTTTGGGTTACAGAAGAGCTGGATCATAGAACAGTCATGGAAGGGTCAGATCATAGAAAGATTGGTTGTAGAAGAATTATAAAAGAGTCACAGGAAAGCTGGGTAACAGAGGAGTCAGGTAGTAGACAGGTATCAGAAAGGTTGGGTTACAGAAGGGTCAGGTCATGGAAGGGTGATAGAATGTTCGGGTCATGAAAGTGTTTGGTCATAGAAGGGTCATATAAAAGCCATAGAAGAATCAAGTTATGAATAAAAGAAGGGTCTGGTCAAGGATCATCTTTGCTTGTAGGGGGCCTGGCTGTTACGAGGAGTGGCTGAGAGAGCTGGGGTTGTTTAGCCTGGGGAAGAGGGAGCATCTTGAATGCACTTACCAGGCATGTGCAGGACAACCAGGACCAGCTCAGCCACCATGGTTTCATGAAGAGCAGATCCTGTTTGACCAACCTTATCTCTTTCCATGGCCAGGTGACCCACCTGGATGATGAGGGAGAAGCTGTGGATATTGTCTGCCTTGATTTGAATAAAGTCTTGGACACTGTCTCCAACAGCGTTCTCCTAGAGAAGATTGTAGCTGATGGCTTAGACAGGCATAGTCTTTGCTGGGATAAAAAACTGACCAGATGGCCGAGCCCAGAAAGTTGTGGTGAACAGAGCTCAATCCAGTTGGTGGCCAGTCACAAGCAGTGTCTCTAGGGCTCTGTGTTGGGGTCAGTCTTGTTTAATATCTTTATCAATGGATGTCATCTCTCTGGGCTTCTGTATAGCCTTTGACATGGTCCCCCACAACATCCTTCTCTCTAAATTTGAGAGATAAGGATTTGATAGGTGGACCATTTGGTGGATAAGGAATTGATTGGATGAATAGAGGTCAACAGCTTGATGTCCAGATGGAGATCCATGACAAGTGGTGCCCCTCAGAGGTCTGTCCTGGGACTAGTGCAGTTTAATATCTTCATCAATGATATAGACAGTGAGATCAAGGGCACCCTCAGCAAATTTGCAGGTGATACCAAGCTGAGTGGTGCAGTTGTCACGCCAGAAGGATGAGATGTCATCCAGAGGGACCAGGACAAGCTGGAGAAATGGGTCTGTGTGAACCTCATGAGGTTCAACAAAGCCAAGTGCAAGGTCCTACACCTGGGTCAGGGCAATCCATGGTTTCAATACAGGATGGGAGATAGATGTGATTGAGAACAGCCCTAAGGAGAAGGGCTTAAGGGTGCTCATTGGTGAGAAGCTCGATATGAGCTGGCAACATGCTCTCACAGCCCAGAAAGCCAAACAGTGTCCTGGGCTGCACCAAAAGAAGCCTGGCCAGCAGACTGAGGGAATTCTTCCCTTGTGCTTCTCTCTTGAGACCCTACCTGGGGTCCTGTGTCCATTTCTGGAATCTCCAGCATAAGAAGGAGATGGAACTGTTGGAATGGATCCAGAGGAGGCTACAAAGATGATCAGAGTGCTGGAGTACCTCTGCTATGGGGACAGGCTGAGAGAGTTTGGGTTGTTCAGCTTGGAGAAGAGAGGGCTCCAGGAAGGCCTTACAGCAGCTTTTCAGTACGTGAAGGTGGCTACAAGAAAGCTAGGGAGGGACTTTTTCCAAGGGCCTGTAGTCATAGCATGAGGGAGAGTGGCTTTAAATTGCAGGGGGGAAGGTTTAGATTAGACATTAGGAAGAAATTCTTCATGATGAGGGTGAGGAGACACTGGCACAGGTTGCCTAGGGAAGTTGGATGGGGCCTTGAGCAGCCTGATCCAGTGGTAGGTGTCCCTTGCCCATAGCGGGGGGATTGGAACTAGGCTATTTTTAAGGTCTCTTCCAACTCATTCTATGATTCTACAACCTGTAATCTCGGCAGAGCTGAGCAGACATGCCAGACTGATGCTGAGGGTAGACCTGGCAACCCAGTAGAGCTGGGTAGACCCTCTGCCCAGTGGAGCTAAGAAAACCTGTTGGCCGAATAGAGCTGGGCAGATCTGCTGGTTCAGCGTCGTGGGGTAGACCTGGCATTCTGGCAGAGCCAGGAACATCTGGTGCCCAGTGGAGCCAGGTTGCCCTATTTGCTCAGTGGAATGTGCTGGACCTGGCAACGCAGTGGAGCCAGGATGACTGGTCACCTGGGGAAGTGGGGTAGACCTGACGGCCCAGCATAGGAGACTTGAACTGGCATTGTGGTGGAGCCTCTAGACATGGCAAACAGGTGTTGCTGGATGGACCTAGTCTCAGCAGAGGCAGGTAGACCTGCCAGCCTGGCCGAGCTGGGCAGAACTGGCAACCCAGCACAGGTTAGACCTGCCACCCGATGGTGTGGGGTATATCTGGACACCCAGCAGAGCCTGGAACATGCCTGTTGAAGCAGGGACAACCTGATGGCCCAGCATATCTGAGAAGATCTGGCTGGGTAAACCTGGCAAGCAGACATTACTGAGTTGACCTGCTGGCCTGGTGCAGTGGGATGGACCTGCCAGTCTGGCAGAGCAGGGAAGACCTGGCACAGGTTAGACTTGCCACTCAGCAGAGGTGGGTAGACCTACTGACTTGTGGAGTGGGCTACACCTGCCAGCTTTTATTTTCCCCATTAAGCTGTCTCCATCTTGACCTAGGAGTTGTCTGGCTTTTCCCCCTCCCATTCTCTCTTCCATCCCCATCCCACATGTTGCCCAGGCCTGATAAAAGATGCTTGCTTTCTAAAACTTCAAAACAAGTCTTAGAGACTTTTATTTGCCAACATCTTTTATATCAACCTCGACTCCTAAAACTTCTCTAATGAAATGCTTGAAGTTGTGAAGAAAAGTACAATAGAGACATAGCTCATTAGGACTTTCTGCCCTAATGAGCCCCATGGTGTCTTTAGTGCTGAGTCCACAAACCTCAGGTATGGAGAGGAAACAGAAAAATCCATCAAAGAAATAAAGCCAGAAGTAAATGTCAAAGTCTCTCACAATCTTAACTGGTCAATTACGGTCAAAGGTTCCTCATGGACTCCTTGGAGCAGATACTTGGAGGCTGTGATTGCAGGCAGGCCAAGGTGCTGTGCAAGCAGCTGTGATGTTGAGGAACTCTTGATCTGTTTGATGAAGCAGAAAAGACAAAGCTCTCGCCCTAGCCCTTGGGAAGGCAGATCCTGTTCCCCACGCATTGGTGCCCTCTCCTCTATGTGGATGATGAGACATGAGAGTCCCCTCCACCCAGGGACTGATGACTTAAGTGCTCTTGCACTAGCAAGCTAGCACAGCTTTGTTTCAGTGCCTTGAACCCATAATCTCCACACACACTCCCTTGCATTTTGAATCATCCTGGTCTGGGAATCACCCCCTCTGCTCCTTTCAATGTCTAAAACTAAATGTAAAGATAAAGGAGAAACACCAGTCTTTAGTGCATGCTTTTTTCTCGTGCTTCCTTCTGTGAGATGTGTAGATTGGTTTTATGTAATGACTTAATGAATCAGAGATTTGAGACTCAAATGGTGAATTTCATCTACCTCACTGCAGGTGCCTGTGGGAACTGGTTTTCCCAAGGCTCCCCTTAGAGTCGGTGGAGACAAGAGGAAACTCTAGAGTCTGGGTCCTCCAAACCTATAACTGGGGAGCAAAAGAAAGGTAACAGATCTCTTCCAGACACTCTTCTTCTCTGTATTTAGGTCATTTGACAGTGATAGCAGGGAGCAACTGTTTGGAAGTAGCTGCATGTCAGTGCAGATAGATGCCAGCTGAGTCTAGGTGGCAAGTCATGTAGAACCGTCATAAATTTCTGTCATGATTTGCAGTACTAAAGAAGACAAGTCGTACTTGGTCCCTATTCCACCTCCCCATCCCCTTTCCTGAAGAAATGGAGAGCAAAAGCAGTGGAAGAAAGCAGGGGATTACAGAAGATATTCCTGATATTGCTCATGTAGAAATCCACGGTGAGTCCTCGTCCAAAAAGGCAAGTACTGAAAAGTGGAAAGAATCTCTTTTAACATCCATATTTGGTTTGATTTGATGGTTGAGCATTTGCGCAGTAGAAGAGATGAGTTGGACACATAGGTGTGAGAGATGTTTGGAATAGGTCTGAGTGAATTCAGAATTTCTCATTAATGGGTGAAATAGCTGACAGCCTCTTTAAAGCCAGAGAAAGAATTCTTTATCAGTGTCTGAGAAAAGTAGAAAGAAGACAACAAATTCTCTGAGGACTCCACCCAAAATGGGAAACTAAAAAATCAGGGTGTGAGAAATGCCGGAAGGACCATCTCTGTCTTTGGTATGTAGGGAGACTACAAGAAAGGAATGGACAAGAGAAGGAAGGCTCAGACTTCTCATGGAGACTGTCACATTATCCCAGTTGTGGTTTTGTCATGTTCCTGTCTTGGCAGGATGAACTGAAGTTCAGGATGGGTCCGGAAAATGGAACTGCAGTTACTGAGTTCATCCTAGAAGCCTTCTCAGAGCTTGACCGAAGACTGCAGCTGCTTCTGTCTCTGGTCTTTCTGCTCACGTACCTGACAACAGTGGTGGGGAACACAATCATCATCTTCCTCGTGTGTGTGGATCACCACCTGCAAACCCCCATGTACTTTTTCATCAGCAACTTGGCCTTCCTGGAAATCTGGTTTACATCCTCCACAAGCATCAGATTGTTTGTGATCCTGGGTTCTGGTAGGAGAACAATCTCACTAAGCAGCTGCTTTGCCCAATCCTATTTCTATTTTGCCTTGGGCTGTACAGAATTTGTTCTACTTGTTGTTATGTCCTTTGACCGCTACGTTGCCATCTGCCAGCCTTTGCGTTACGCTGTCATCATGAAGCCTCAGCTCTGCATCCACTTAATTGTTGCCACCTGGATCATAAGCTTCACACTCTTCAGTTACCGTCTGCCCCTCCTCAACAAGCTGACTTTCTGTGGCTCAAACAAGATCAACCATTTTTTTTGTGACTACTCCCCCTTATTCAAACTGTCCTGCTCTGACACCAGCCTGCTCTGGAAAATAGACTCTCTTTTCTCATCATTTGTCATCCTGGGTTCCTTATGTTTAACTCTGGTGTTTTACATGTGCATCCTTTTTTGTATCCTGCACATTCCAGCAGCCTCAGGGAGGAATAAAGCTGTAACCACATGTTCTTCCCATCTCACCACCTTAGCCATCGCGTACGGGAGCTGCATTGCTCTCAATGTGTGTCCTTCAGAAGATGTTTCCTTGGGCACCAACAGAATTGTAGCTTTGTTGAACACTGTCCTGTACCCATTCTTAAATCCGTTCATCTACAGCCTTAGAAACAAGGCTGTGATGCTGGCCCTGAACAAAGTCATTGCCCATGCAATGACGAAGTTTTTCCCCTTGTTGTGTTGCATTTCTAGACAGCAACGCAGCTGACCTGCTCTCATAGAATCATAAAATCACCAGGTTGGAAAAGACCCATCAGATCATCGTGTCCCACCATTCCTATCAAATACTAAACCATGTCCCTCAATGCTAAACTATGCCCAGGAGGGCAGGACAATTTATGGGATGCGAGGGGAGACCAATTTTTAATTGCATAAGACTTATTATGAGAAGTTTAGGAGAGGACCCCAACCAACACAGTCTGTCCTTTCTTGTCATTAAACTTAATTTCTAACCCTTCCATGTGTGAGCAATTCTCTCTCCTACTGTGAGCACAGGGCTGTGAGTGCAGCAACTGCAGCAGGACCGTAAGACCTTAGTGACAGCAGCTGGGAGACCAGAGTGACTGGAGTCAAGAGTTTGTGTGTGATTAGAATCATAGAATCACCAGGTTGGAAAAGACCCATCGGCTCATCATTCCCATCAAACACTAAACCATGTCCCTCAGCGCCTCGTCCACCCATCCCTTAAACCCCTCCAGGGAAGGTGACTCAACCCCCTCCCTGGGCAGCCTCTGCCAGTGCCCAATGACCCTTCCCATGAAAAATTTTTCCCAGCTGTGTCCCCTCCCAACTCCTTGTGCACCTAAACTGTTGGAGTGGTGGGAGAGGCAGAAAAGGCTTTGGATCTGTGTGAGCCCTGCCCAACAATAAAAAAATACACCTCCCTGGATCACCAACACTGATTTCAGCACAAATCCAAACCACAGTCCCATTCCAGCTACTTTAGAGAATGTTAACTCTACCCCAACCAAACCAGTGGAATAAGCCAGGTGGCTTCTCGTCCCCACCAGACACACGACCACAAGTGACACCACAAGTACCGTCCCAAGCCAGGTCCCTTCTCCAGCCCTGCCACTCTCTCAGCCAGGATGGACATCATGAGAAACTCTAAGAGCCAGGTCCCACTCTCCAGACCTATCAGTTACTCGGCCACCCATGACCCCACAGGTGCCTGCACAAACCAGGCATCCCACCTAGGCAGCTGCTCAGGGCAAAGTGACGTGAGGAGCAGATGCACCAGCCTGGTATGTGGTCATACTCAAACAGCCGGAACATCACAAAAAGCTGCAGAAATAATGTGCGTGTTCCTACCCTATTTGCTGCAGAACCACCAGTGACACCATAGGCTCCTTCATCAGTCCGTTCATGTCCAATCAGCTCATGAGCCCCCAGAGACACAAAAGCACCTGCAGAAGCCAGACGCATGTTCCTGCCCTAAAGAGCTACAGAGGTGCCATTGATATGACAAGCTCTTGGTAAGCCAGGTGTCCCTTCTCACATAATCATGGAATGGGTTGGGTTGGAAGGGACCTCAAAGCCCATCCAGTTCCACCTCTGCCATAGGCAGGGACACCTCCCACTGGATCAGGGACTCCAAGCGCCCTCTAACCTGGCCTTGAACACCTCCAGGGATGGGGCAGCCACCACTGCTCTGGGCAACCTGTGGCAGGACCTCAAAATCCTAAAAGGAAAACATTTCTTCCTGCAAAATGCAGAGCACGAATTGAATAAAGCTTTAGTACAGATTGGTCACCTGTGAGTCAAATATGTTCAGGAAAGCTCTGCTCCAAAATTGGAAGCATTCCCCAATAGCAGCTAAAGGGAAGCTGATAGCACCGAATGCTGCTGCTTCTTATTTCCTTCTCCCGGTAGCGCTTCCACTGCAAACTGCAAAGTGTGCAGTGTAGGTTCTTCATCTGTGAGTTGACAATGCACAGCAAAACCTGTCTGCATATCTGCCACAGAGAAGTTACTAGCTCCGAATGCTGCTACTTGTTAATGTCTTCTCTTGTAGCTCTTTCACAGAATCATAGAATAGAATCATAGAATCACCAGGTTGGCAAAGACCCACCGGATCATCGAGTCCAACCATTCCCATCAATCACTAACCCAGGCCCCTCAGCGCCTCATCCACCCGTCCCTTAAACCCCTCCAGGGAAGGTGACTCAACGCCCTCCCTGGGCAGCCTCTGCCACTGCCCAATGACCCTTTCCCTGAAAAATCTTTTCCTAATGTGCAGCCTAAACCTCCCCTGGTGGAGCTTGAGGCCATTCCCTCTCGCCCTGTCCCCTGGCACTTGGGAAAAGAGCCCAGCTCCCTCCTCTCCACAACCTCCTTTCAGGGAGTTGGAGAGAGCAATGAGGTCTCCCCTCAGCCTCCTCTTCCCCAGGCTAAACACCCCCAGCTCTCTCAGCCGCTCCTCATAAGGCCTGTTCTCCAGCCCCCTCACCAGCTTCGTTGCTCTTCTCTGGACTCGCTCCAGAGCCTCAACATCCTTCTTGTGGTGAGGGGCCCAGAAATGAACACAGGATTCAAGGAGCGGTCTCACCAGTGCCGAGGAGAATGTTTAAAGAGAGCTCGGTGATCTGTGAGTTAACTGTTCATATTAAGATGTCCCTGCAAAACTGGAAATCTCCAAGCACAGCTAAAACTGGGGAGCTGCCAGCACCAAACGCTGCTGCTTCTTAGTATCTTCTCTGGTAGCATTTTCAATGCCAGTTGGAAAGCCTGAATAGGAGAACATTTTAGCATCGCTTAAGTGATTTGTGACTCAGCTGCACATATGAAAGCTGCTCTGCGAAACTGTAAATCTCGAAGCACATCTACTACAGGGAAGTTGCCTGCATATAATGCTGCTGCTTGTTAGTGTCTTCTCATGTGCTTTCCCTGCGAGCTGCCAAGCACGAGCAGGAGACCCTTTCAGTACAGCTTGGCAATCTGTGACTCCACTGTGCATATTGAAGACCTTCTGCAAAATTAGGAAGCATGAAGCACATCTAGTGCAGGGAAGCTGTTAGCACCCAATGCTGGGGCTTGTTAGCATCTTCTCTGGAAGCGCTTTCACTGCAAGGCGCAAAGCATGAACGGGAGCTCGTTTCATGGCAGCCTTGTGACTTGTGATCCAACTGTGCGTATTAAGGCAGCTCTGCAAACATGGAAAGCTCAAAGCAGAACTATCAAAGGGAAGCTGCCAGCACTGAATTCTGCTGCTTTATAGCATCCTCTTTATAGCATTTACAGCATTCTGCTTCAGAAACTGTCAGCCTCTGGCCTGGACAGGCGCACACTGTCCTGGGTGGAAAACTGGTTGGCTGGCCGGGCCCAGAGAGTGGTGGGAAATGGTGTGAAATCCAGCTGGAGGCCAGTGACAAGTGGGGTTCCCCAGGGCTCAGTGCTGGGTCCAGCCCTGTTCAATGTCTTTATCAATGACCTGGATGAAGGCATCGAGTGCACCCTTAGCAAGTTTGCAGATGACACTAAGCTGGGTGGAAGCGTGGATCTGCTGGAGGGTCAGGAGGCTCTGCAGAGGGATCTGAACAGGCTGGATCCATGGGCTGAGTCCAATGGCAGGAGGTTTAACAAGGCCAAGTGCCAGGTCCTGCACTCGGGGCACAACAACCCTGAGCAGCTACAGACTAGGACAAGTCTGTCTAGAAAGCTGCCTGGAGGAGAAGGACCTGGGGGTGTTGGTTGACAGCCGACTGAACATGAGCCAGCAGTGGCCCAGGTGGCCAAGAAGGCCAATGGCATCTTGGCTTGTATCAGAAATGGTGTGGCCAGCAGGTCCAGGGAGGTTCTTCTCCCTCTGGACTCAGCACTGGTGAGACTGCTCCTCGAATCCTGTGTTCAGTTCTGGGCCCCTCACCACAAGAAGGATGTTGAGGCTCTGGAGAGAGTCCAGAGAAGAGCAACGAAGCTGGTGAGGGGGCTGGAGAACAGGCCTTATGAGGAGCGGCTGAGAGAGCTGGGGGTGTTTAGCCTGGGGAAGAGGAGGCTGAGGGGAGACCTCATTGCTCTCTCCAACTCCCTGAAAGGAGGTTGTGGAGAGGAGGGAGCTGGGCTCTTTTCCCAAGTGCCAGGGGACAGGGCGAGAGGGAATGGCCTCAAGCTCCACCAGGGGAGGTTTAGGCTGCACATTAGGAAAAGATTTTTCAGGGAAAGGGTCATTGGGCAGTGGCAGAGGCTGCCCAGGGAGGGCGTTGAGTCACCTTCCCTGGAGGGGTTTAAGGGACGGGTGGATGAGGCGCTGAGGGGCCTGGGTTAGTGATTGATGGGAATGGTTGGACTCGATGATCCGGTGGGTCTCTTCCAACCCGGTTATTCTATGATTCTATGATTCTATGATTCTATGATTCTTCTCTGGCAGAGCTTTCACTGCAAGCTGCAAAGCAGGAATAATAGAACATTTTAGTGTAGCCTGGTGAATTGTGACCTAACTGTGCGTATTAAGGTGTCTCAAAATGGGACATGTCAAAAAATAACTACGGCAGAGAAGATGCTAGGACTGAATGCTGCTGCTTGATAGTTTTTTCTCTGGTTGCACTTCTACTGCAAGCTGCCAAGCACAAGTAACAGAACCTTTTATTATTGCTGGTTGAACTGTGACTTAACCATGTGTTTTAAGGCATCTCTGCAAAATTTCAGGTCTCAAAGCATAAATAGTGCAGGGACTATGATAGCATTGAAAGCTGCTGCTTGTCAGTGTCTTCTCTGGCAGCGCTTTCACCGCAAGCTGCAAAGCAGGAATGATAGAACATTGTAGTATAGCCTGGTGATTAGTGACTTAACTGTGCATATTAAGGTGCCTCTGTAAAATTAGAGAGCTCAAAGCGTAACAGCTGCGGGGAAGCTGCCAGCACTTGATGAGTGGGATGCCCTACGACAGTTTCTGTGGCTTATGTGGTCTAGGGGGCTGCCCAAGGGGCTGCTCCATCTCCCGCCGTGTGGAATTCACAAAGCAGTGGTTTTTTAGGGAAAGGTATTGCTGTTGCCTGTAATTCTTGTGCACAAAGATCCGGATAAGAAAGCATGAGAGGAATGGTTGGACTCAATGATCCAGTGGGTCTTTTCCGACCTGGTGATTCTATGATTCTATGATTTTATGATTCTATGACTGGTCAGTATTGTTCAGTTGGGCGGGCTCAGGGTGTTGACTGTGGAGTGAATGAGACCTGGACTGAAACAGATCTGAGAAGCAGAGTGCCAAGAGGCACGTTTCCAGCCTCCCGCAAGGGACCTGGCTGCTGAAGGGACGAAGAGAATTGGTTGGTGTGTGGATACCCAGGACAGGGGACAGGACAAGAGGGAATGGCCTCAAGCTCCGCCAGAGGAGGTTCAGGCTGAACATCAGGAAAAAATATTTCACGGCAAGGGTCACTGGGCACTGGCAGAGGCTGCCCAGGGAGGGGGTTGAGTCGCCTTCCCTGGAGGGGTTTAAAAGATGGGTGGACGAGGCGCTGAGGGCCATGGTTTAGTGATTGATGGGAATGGTTGGGCTCGATGATCCGGTGGGTCCTTTCCAACCTGGTGATTCTAGGATTCTATGACCCTGAGGGAAATGGGACAGGGTACATCCCTCCGGCATCCACCCCTCCAGACAGTCCCTTAGGGAGGATGTTAAGGGAATTTCTGCGCACGGTCCACCAGGTAGAGTGGAAGGGGGCACAGGATCTGTTGTTGCCCCTTTAACGGGGACAGAGACGGGGCAATTTCAAAGCCGTCCCTAGGGGACAGAGTGCTAGCAGGGCATTCGACAGTATAAGGAGGAGACTCCAAGGGAATGGTTGGAGAGGGTGAAACAAAACCTGCCCAGAGTCGGAGGCAGGGCGAGAACTGCTAGATACGGGGAAGAAACTAGAGAAGCTAGAAGACTGGCACGAGAGGGAAGTAATGAGCCAAAAATGAGATAGAAGACCATAGAGGCAGCGACAGAAAGAGGAAGGATTCCACTTATGGGCCCCCCAAGGCTCTCTCGGGGAGCACAGGGATGGAGCAACTAGGGTTGCAACTTATGGAGCAACTAGGGTTGCTCCATAAAGGGGGGATCCCGTTATAGGGGATAAAAGGACCTCATGGTGTGGAGGATGGGGGAGCTGCCCCCAGTGTGAGATTATTGTGGAGATACAGGGGCAGAAAGGATTTGTGTAATCACAGTGTCTCAGGGGTGTGAAATGGGGACAGATGAGGCTGGAGAAGCGGCCGCCTATTGTTGGGGTGAGGGGATGGTGAAACACGATTCTCTGCCTCGTCCTGCCTCGAAGCTCCAACCCCTGATTAAAACAGAGGTTACTTACAAGGAAAAGGATAGGATTAGACTTTCTGAGCAAGAAGTTGAGGGACTCTCCAGGCCATGAATTATTTTGCTGTTGGATGCAGACCCAGAGCCCAAGCGGGTGGCTCTTTGGGTGAAACAGGAGGGATTGGATCGACACTGCTGGACGGCAGTGGAAGGTGTTGTGAAACTGTTTTTTCCAGTTTGGAGCATGAGGTTCATTGTTTTTGGGAGAGGGTGGTGAAATCGGGTCCAACTCTCCATTCTGATCCCAAACTCCAACCCCTGATTATTATTGAGGGAGTGGCAGAACCTGACCTTGGTCTTGATCCAGATCCTGGCTTCAAACTCCAGCCCTTAACTATTATTGATAAGGGGGAGAAGTCTGAAATCTCTCCTGTAGGGAAAGCAAATTCATGTGCCCTAACAGAGCTGGCTGGATTGCAGGAGCTTGAGGGACCACGATGCTTTGTGATTCAAACAGTACTTTGCTGGGGTGGAGGAAATGGATTTCGGGAGCAGGATGATGTGTTTGCAATCCCTGCTCCTGGAATAGGAAAGGGGTTTTCCCAATATTTAATGCCTGGTCTGCCTCTATCTGACCTGCATCGGTTGGCAAAAAGCAGCAGCCCCTGGACAAAAGCTGCCCCCACCTCCCAAAATAGTATTTTTACTGTTTTGCAGAGGCACTTTCATATCAACAGCTCACTCACAAATCACCGAGCAAAGCTAAAACCTTCTCCTATCAGCACTTTGCAGCTTGCAGTGAAAACGCTGCTTGAGAAGACACTAACAAGCAGAATCATTCGATGCCAGCAGCTTTCCTGAGGGAGCTGCGTTTCCAGATTTTCAGTTCTGCGGAGAGGCATTTAATACGCACAGTTAAGTCACAATTCACCAGGCTCTACTGAAACGTCCTGTTATTCGTGCTTTGCAGTGAAAGAGCTACCAGAGAAAACACTGACGAGCAGCAGCATTCGATCCTAGCAGCTTCCCTGAGGGAGCTGCGTTTCCAGATTTTCAGTTCTGCGGAGAGGCATTTAATACGCACAGTTAAGTCACAATTCACCAGGCTCTACTGAAACGTCCTGTTATTCGTGCTTTGCAGTGAAAGAGCTACCAGAGAAAACACTGACGAGCAGCAGCATTCGATCCTAGCAGCTTCCCTGCGGTATTTATGCTTCCAGCTGTAAAATTTTGCTGAAGCGCCTTAATAGGCAGTTATACCACAATTCACAAGTCTATAGCCCTGCAGGAACCCCCAGCGTCCCTCTAGAGCCCCCTAGAACCTTTCTAGGACCCTCAAGGCCCATCTAGATCAGCCTGGGACCCCTTTAGAACCCCCTGGGACCCTTCTGGGCCCCTCTAGACCTCACTGGAACCCCTTTAAGGCCTTCAAGACCCACTCTAGGACCCCCAGGCCAAGCCTAGAGCCCCCTGGGACTCCTTTAAGGCCTTCCAGGATCACTCTTGGAACTCCTGGACTGCTCTAGAGCCCCCTGGGGCCCCTTTAAGGCCTTCTAGGACACTTCTAGGTCTCCCAGGACCCCTTTAAGAGACCCCCAGGACCCTTCTAAAGACACCCAGACCTACCTAGAGGCCCCAGGCACCCATCTGGGGCCCCCAGAACCCCTGTAGGGACTGCCAGCACCCCTCTAGAGCCCCCTAGGACCTTTCTAGGATCCCCAGGATCCCTCTAGAGGCCCCCTGTGACCACTTTAGGGCCTTATAGGGTCACTCTTGGACATCCAAGACCCCTCCAGAGACCCCCAGGGCCCTTCTAAATGCACCCAGACCTATCTAGAGCCCCCAAGTACCCACCTAGGGCCCTCAGGACCCCTGTAGGAACCACTAGCAGCCCTCTAGAGCCCCCTAGGACCCTTCTTGGTTCCCCCAGGACCCCTGTAGAGCACCCTGTGTCACCTTTAGAGCCTTCTAGGACCCCAGTTGGACCTGCAGGACCCCTGTATAGACTCCAAGCACCCCTCTGGGGGGCTCCCTGGGGGGCACAGTGGAGAATTGAGGAGCTCCCTATGGGGGACCTGGGGGGAGGAGGAGGCTGGAGGAGAAGACAAGGCAGCAAGGCACAGCACGTGTTAAATATCTTTATGAAGTCAAATCTTATTTACATGGATACAGAATCACTTTACCGACAGTTAAATCAGGAGGCAACACGTGCTCTATTTCAGCAAATTAAGAAAGGCAAGACTACGCCACGTCCTTGTGTAACTGGTCGATTAGTAGCTGGGCTGACGCTGCTCGCTGGGTACAACTAACACCAGCAGCTGCAGGAGCCACAGAAATACTCACTGGAAGAGTTCGATGCTGCCCGGCAGGAGCAATCCGCTGCGCTCGTATTCTCACATGTGTATGAACAATGACTCTGCCCAATTGTTTATGCTACGGGTGCTGCACTAAGGTAATAAAAGACTTTGTCCCAAACTGGCAAAGGGCTCGGTGATGAACTTGTACCCATCGGAAGTGACAGTAGCTGTGTTGTAACTTTAGTTAACAGGGAGCATGAGAGAAACCTGAGGCCAAGTGCAGATTCCATCACTGCACTCTGCGCAGGAGCTCAGCAGGACTGAGAAATCTCATGGCTGTGGAGGGAGCCGGGCTCTCTGGAGTCCCAGCTGCAGGGACTTCCCCCTCGGAGACGTGCAGGACAGCCAGGGTTAACCCTGACCCACCGAGTCTCCTAAGAGAAGGTATCTTCACCATCTTTTGTAAGTTCACCAAGCACATTCAGCACCAGAGCGAGCAGCAGCCGCCCAGGACAGCAAACTGCTCCACCCTGTGCTGCCAAGGACAATTTTTATTTCTCATTTCCACTGTTTAGGATTCTAAATAAATATTTCAACTCTATTTTTTACCAAATAAGATTCCAGCAGCAGCAGGGACTGGGAACAACCTTGAGAGAGCGAGCTGCGTTTCTACAGAGCTGGTTCTTTCCTTCATTCCTGGTTCCTAGGATGGTGAATGGGGTTTGTATCGTGACGACTGTTTGTGCCTCAGTGGTCTGTAGCCTCTCCAACTGGGATTCTCACTGACATCCCTCTCTCCAGAGCCCGCTGCCAGAAGGATCCATCCCCAACTGCAAAGATGATCTGCTGCTGGCTCCTAGCTTCCAGTAGAACGCTTCCCTGCAGTTGAAGCAAAAGAGAAATTTAATATTTCCAGAACGAATCAGTCCAAGACACGCAGGCACCCGCCTACCCTGCCATCACGCTTTGTCAGCCGCGCAGAAGAGATGAGTTTGAAGCCTGCGGTGACGAGAAGCTGAGCCCCTGGACCCCAGTCTGCCATGAATAGTCTCCTTCACTGCAGCCAACACCACCTAAATGGCACCCCTGGACTGTAACGCGGCTCGGTTGTGACAGAGATCGATTCCCTCCTGGTGTTCTAAGCTTACAGCGCGCTCTGTACGCTCAGTGCTTTGAACTGGGAACAGCCACTGCGTGGACAAGGAGGCAGAGAGGCAGAGCCACGGGGGAGGCAAGGACCTCCCTGAAGATGAACCCAGCATTTTTGCTGCAGCAAGGATGCAGTTTAGTCCCTGGCTTTTTGCTCCGGGCCACAGGGGACAGCTAGGGCTTTGCGCATCAGCGGCTGGCAGGCCTGAGGCTAAGAGAGAAGCAACGCTGCGCTCCGGCTGCTTCTACCTCCCAACAAGTGCAAATTCTGCTTGGTGTGGGGGAAAAGACGACAGTAAACACAAGAGGCCTCCTACCTCGGATGGGGTGTCAGGAGCTAAACATTTTCTTAAGTTTGGAAAGGAATCCCTCCTTGTTCTCCTCAGCCTCAGGCCTATCCCCGCCTGCGTCAGCGCTAGCCGTGGCCCTGCCACCTGGACACAAACAGCAAAGGGCTGCAGTCAGACACGTCTCCCACCAGCAGGCAGCACCCTGGCGAGGTGAGAGGGTTATTTTAGACGGGGAACGGTCAAGTCAAGGCAGCTGGTTTTGCCTTTATCCTCACATACTGGGCCGCACCTGGCAGCGAGACACAGCACGGGGCCACCGGCAGTGAAAGCACCGGAGAGCCCGGGCCCCAGACATGGAAACGAGGAGCGTGAGCCTTGGTAATGCTGTTCCCTTCCCTTCTCCCCAGCCTTCCAGCTGGCAAGGGAATTCTCGTGCTGCACAACCAAGTCAAGGACACCACAGGCTTTGGAAACAAGAACCTGGAACTGGGAGTCTGCCCTTAAAACCAAGTTGTTGGCTTAACCTCTGCCAGCCGTGACTTTACAGAACAAAAAAAGGTGACATTGGTGGTTCCGGAATAATCGTGGTGGCAGCATGACCCTGGAGGGCAGAGCAGAGTGAACCCACACCAGGACCTGCCTGACGCAATCCTCAGGCAATGCTCAAACAGCATCAACAAAAACTTGAACTCAGGGTAGAATGAAAAGGGCCCCAAGCGTTCCAGAACGAGTATCCAGATAAGGAATCTTTCTGGCAGCAACAACCATAGTTTTCCTATATAAACAAGTCCTGAGAAGTTGTTTGTCCCTTTGAGGAGCAGCTACAGTGAGAACAAAGACAACCTCTTTGCTAATCTGCTTTTTCCATAAGCAAACTGTCAATAACAAGACCCCCAAATCCTCCTCAAGCTTTCTTTGCAGAGAGCACACTGAGTCCAGTTCTCCCTGTCTCCCACGCTGCCTGCCCAGCTCAGACTGATGCAACAGGATGAAATGCAGAGTCCTGCAGCAGAACACGCCCCCATCCACCCTGCGTATTTCTGCTTTCCACAGCAAGGACACGCTTTCAGCAGCAGCCTGACTCTATGCTGCAAGCTGCTGGTGGTGGGTTCAATCCACCTTGCTGCTTAATAGTGGTAAATCCAGCAGGTTTGCTTTTTAAAAATCAAGTTTGGAGAGCATTTTTTTTTCCTTTCCAGCACATAAATGTTTTTAAAAAGCTGGAATGAAAATATCTCTCCCCTTGCCTCCAAGGCTGACCTTTAATGTGCAACCTCCATGGAAGAGACCCAACTTCTCTAATATTAAAGCTAAGAAACAGAACATTGCTAGTATTTGGCAGGTACCACCTTCTAATATCTTGAACTGCAGCCTCTGTTCCTCAGGCTCTGGCACGCGCAGGAGGGAGGACCTGAGTTGCTTTAAAATCCTCTCACCTTTGCCTCACTGTATGCAGCCAGGGATGCCCTTTTTGGTTTCAAGCACAGAAAGAAACTACAGCTTTTACATTCATTGTTCCAATACAAAGGAGAAATTATTTCCCAATAGCACAATAAAACTCTTACTGTCCTGTTTTTCTTTTTTCTTTAGCTGCTCTTGCTGCCAGGTACCTCATCACCAAAACTGGAAACACATAATTGCTGGATCAAAACTGTAAATCCAGAGCTGAAAGAGCAGCTTTGCAGAGCTCCCAGCTGGCTTCACTCCCCCACCACGCTGGATGCTGCCTGCTGACCAGAGCCACCCCTCAGCACCAGTATTTCTGTCCGAGGCTCCCCTACACGCACAGAGCAGCCTTGACAGCAGCGCTTCCCTTTGGCTTCCAAGGAGAAATGTCCCCACCGTGCTCAGAACAGAGCGGCTCACACAGGAAAATAGCCCTGAAGCACTGTTCTCTTCTGCCTTTGCTGAGACAAGTGACTTCTGGCCCAGGGGCAAAAGCAGGAGGGCTGTCATCACCACAGCAAGACTCACCATAGCTTGTCAGGTCCCCGGAGCATCCCAGCGCTTCTCTCTACTCATGCATGGATTTGCCCAGCCAGTATTCCAGTAAGACTTTCCAGGAAAAGGCTCCTTGCTTTGTGCTACAGCCTGTTAACCCCATGCTAAAACCACTTCCAACAGGTCGTGCTGATGTGCTGTCCCGAGGTGACCCTTCCTCCCCAGGAACCCGACACTGACTCCATGGGGATGAAGCCCTGCTTCCTGCTGCTCACCTGATGCTGTATTTGTGACACCGTTCACCGTGCCGTCCACATCTGTCTCGTCCTCAGCGTAGCTCATCATTAAAGCTCTCTGGCGATCTGTCAGCCTCCTGCAGGTCCAAGACAGAGGTGTTGGTTACAGCTGACAGGACATCCAGACCTCCTCAGCCTTCAGCAGTGCACACAAGAGGCAGAAACTGGAAGTTCGAGTTTAATACACCTTGAACGCACCGAGAATCCCTACAGTGCTCTCAAAATGGGCTCTCTATAAAGAGAGATGACCCAATGCACTTCACCCAACTGCAGCAGAAAATCAAAATGCTTTGAGGTGCTGAGAACTATACGGAGCTGCAACCGAACTCGCATCTGGTCGAGAGAGATCTTGGGAAAGCAGCTCCTGTGCCAAGGGCAGCAATATGAGCTGACGAGTTTCTGTCACCACAGGAACAGAGCGTGGCCAATAAGTTTAAGAAGCAACTGCCAAGCACTTCGGCTCCTTTAAGCTGGAGATGTGACAGCTGGGACATCGAATTTAGGTAACCAGGATCCAGACAGAGCTGCAGACAGCGAGGTCTGCACAAGTCAAGAACTACTTCCTCATTTTCAGGGTTTAGGATTTTCAGAGCTGGGTTGACAAAGGGTATTTAAATAAAGTACCTCATGTTAGAATAAAAAGCAGAGTGAGAAATCAATAAAGCAGTTCACGAGATCTTTCTGAACAACACTTTTGCTGAAGGTTTCCCAGGAACTCGCATTAGCTGTACTTACTGAGGAACTTTTATCTTTATGTGAATGTAGTGGTCTCCATAGCCATAACTGTTAACCCTGGGAATGCCTTTGCCACTCATTCGAATGCGCTGGTCAGGCTGAATACCAGGGGGTATCTATGAACACAGAGGAGTCATGTTTATTATTCTAGTTTCACTATTTTAAAGTAATTACACGACTATAAAAATTAACTACTTCTCCAGCAAGCTTCAAAGTAGGATGGGAGAGATCTGCTACATTCATGCACCTGGACAGACTCAGAAGCCACATGAGTAATGACGGAAAAGCTTTTGAAGGAAGAATGGAACCTCACAGTCTGTAAACCTCAGAGGGATCAGCCAGCAATGTACCTGGCCCTTCCCCTCCCTGTCCCTACAGAGCTATAGGGAAGAGAAGTGACCCAGACTGCCCAACACTCCATCCTGAAGGGATCTGCAACGCGATACGAGCAGACTTAGGAGATTAGTGCCATCATTTTAGCAAAGAAGAAGCCTCTGCTGTCCCGCATCACTTTACGTGGCGGAGGAGAAGCCTCTGCCACCCCATACCACTTTATGCCCAAGCTCTCCCACGTAGTGGTACTCACTGCGATATTGATTGTCTCGTACAAGCCTTGACATCTGGCTGTGCCTCCCAGAACAGCCTGTGCTACTGAAATAAGGAGGTCTGAATGGATGTCTGCTCCATTTCTTCTGAACACAGAACTTTTTTGCACCTAAAAGGCAGACAGTTCCAAAAAGAATTGAGCACAATGCCAAGAAGTTCTCATTTTACACTGTTTTGAAAGTTCTCAGAAGAGATTGCTGCACCCACAAAGCACTCGGCTGAGAAGCCCAAGACAAACACGGCTCTTGACACAACCGTCATTAGCCAGAGGCTTCAGAGGGTGCCTGCGTCCTAGCTCAGCGACTCCCTCCCCTAATCCTGGTTAGTTACCAGTCAGTGTGACTCTGCGGAGCCAGAGCAGACGCTGCTTTCCCCTCTGAAGAGAGGAAAGCCAGAACAGAAGGTGAAGGCCAGCACCTTCACAGTGGCCCTTACAAGCTGGAAGAAAAGTACATCTTCCTGCACCACAAAACAGGCACTGAAAAAGGTTTTTCTCCTTGACAAAGATGCATTCAACGGGAATACCAACAGGGGAAGAGGGCCTCAGGCACAGAAAATGTGCAAAGCAGCACCTAATGTGTATCTGCAGAAGGAGACTTGGCCAGCCAGTGTCTCATGGGCACTCCCAATGCACTCCAGCCGCGCAGGCAGGCAGCTCCTTCACATTTCCCAGTCAAAGACTCAAGGCATGAAGAATCTACTCTGGGTTTTGATGCCTATTATCGTAACGGCCTCACCTCAGAACAAGCAGCACTGCTCTTCATGAGCAGACAGCGTTACAGCCCTTGTTACAATGCAGATCTGCTCTCTCAGACAACCCACATGGATCGAGTTACCCTAGGGTGTTCCAAGGGATCACTCGCTCTTCCTCCTCTGTCCCCGGTTCAACCAACTGAATGAGCAACCAACTGAAATACTGAAACCAGAAAACAATATAACAATACATACCCTGAACGTAATGAAAATTTCTTTCTTTCCCACGGGCATCCGAACTGTCTGCCCATCCTCAACACCTGCAATCAGAAAAGAAATAGGGAGTGTTATTGTTATAATCCATGTGTTACTTGAACTCCTATAACTCTTGCCATCCCCAGAGCCTGCCCCCACAGCCGTGCCCGCACAGCCAGGGACATGAGGTACCAGCAGGCAGCACAGTAACGCTCTCCACAGGATCCCAGGAGCTGTGGCCAGAGGAAGGAGGTGTCAGCACATGTTTATACCTCAGAGGTGACTGCTGTGCCCCAGGCAGGCTCCTTGTTTCAATCCCTACACAATTCCTGTGGGAAATGCATCAGACTAAGGAACACTGGGCAGCCTCCACAAGCTGCAGAACTACAGGCTACACCCCCAGGGCAGTTTCAGAGACACCAGTCTTCAGCCCCACCACTCATTTTGTCCTCTCTGGTCAGGAAGACCATCAGCCCACTCTTCTGAGCCAAGCTAAGGCTTTCAAGATTCCCACCCTCTCCCCAAGCTTCATCAAGGACAAACAGAATACCCAAGGCAATAAAACCTTTAAGAATTTCACTCTTCGAAAGCTGCCTGGAATGATCTATGCAGAGCCTCAGCTCAGGAAGGGCAAAGCACTTAGGGTTAGGTTGGACATCAGGAGGTTTTTCCCCAGAGGGTGGTAGAGCCTTGGAACAGCTCCCAGGGAAGCAGTCACGGTGTCGAGCTTGACAATATTCCAGAAGCGTTGGGCCAAGGCCCTCAGCCCCACGGTGTGAATGTTGGGGTTGTGCTGTGCGGGGACAGGAGTTAGACTCGATGATCCTTGGGGGTCCCTTCCAAGTCAGGACAAACTTTCATGCTATGATTCACACTATGATTTATATCCGTGGCCAGAAAGTTCATCTTATTATGAGCCCTTTCAACAGCCAAGCTATCAGCCTGCTTTGTTCTTACAACTTCTCTGCAGCAAAACACCTTACGCTGCTCCCACGCGGGTACCTGGCAGGGACCAGCCATGCTTTGGAGGCAAGGCCCTGGCTGCTGGCCGAGCGGAAGCAACCAACTGAAGTTCTTTAAGAGAGCAGCAGAGCAGCATGCCACTAACCAGCTGGCACAGGCACCATCACTGTCTTCTTCTGCTTGGTTTGCCCCGTCCCTCGGCACACCACGCATGGCGTTGTTATGATGGAGCCGCGCCCACCGCACCGGCGGCATGTAGATCGCATGACAAAAGGGCCAGTATTTATTGTCTCCTAGGGAAGAGAACACAGACCGTACAAATATTTAGTACCAAGATGGTACTTTTCACTTCCACAAATCAATGCCAGTGACCGGCATGGCATATCTGAGTCCTTCTGCTGGCATGTGCAACCCAACAGGACAACAATATCCCTTTAACCAGGGGTGGAGCAGAAATCTGGCTCAGAAATCCAAAGAGGATCCTGCTCCTGAAAAGCTGGATCAGGTTCAGTTGCCACTGTATTTCGATTTCTACTGAAAGCCACCACTATGAGCAAGCATCTCCTGGTAAGGGGGAGGGAAACACAGAGCTTCATCTCTAGGATCTAACATGAAGCAGGAACAAAGCTCATTACAGCGCTGTTTCACAAGGAACTACAAATGTCTGTATTTTGAGAAACCCAGGGATGATCCACTTGCATGAATTATTGCCCATGTCCAGGAAAACGTTATGGAGATTGAGTCACAGACTAAACTTTGAAAGCCAGCCACCAGACTGGAGCACACGAGGAGAGAGTGGGAATTGCTCGCAGCTTCCTCTGACCTACCACACCTGTTCTGCACAGGAAGATACTCTGGTCACAGACCAACAGCTGGTACCCATTTACATACGTGGAAATCTAAAGCGTGAGGCTTGATCATTACTGTAAATAATGTGCATTTCCTTATTCTGTTATTCCCCTCTTAAGCAATCATCACCTGCCTCCTCCTTCCGCCCCTCAATTCAAGGTATCCTATTCAATGCCCAAGTAATTGCAGAACAGTCACATTACATGAATATGGTTTGCTGGATCAAACCAGATGGATATTTGCTGGATAATACCAGATGATCTCGTCCTGAAGGGCAGAGCCTGTCTTTAACACAAATAAAATCCTTCTACCGCCTATTAACATCAAGTCCACACTAACCCAAGATAACTCGATGACTGTACTGGGAATTCTTCCCTGTGGAAG
Source organism: Phaenicophaeus curvirostris (assembly GCF_032191515.1). Taxonomy (NCBI): domain Eukaryota; kingdom Metazoa; phylum Chordata; class Aves; order Cuculiformes; family Cuculidae; genus Phaenicophaeus; species Phaenicophaeus curvirostris. The sequence continues at coordinate 15,070,500 of NC_091407.1, read as the reverse complement.
GGCCTGGCTTGCCCCAGCAAGGAAAATCACAGCAGAACCTGTGTCTCTGAAAGCTCTTACCATGCCGGTGCCATTGCAGTAGTGACAGCGCTGCGCCTTGGTGCCGGGTTCGTGTCCTTTACCATCGCATCGCTCACAGGAGTCGTTGATGTTCACCACGATCTCCTTGTTAACACCTTTTGCGGCTTGGGTGAATGTCAGCTCCATGATGTACTGTCAGGAAACACGGGTGTCAGTCTACAGCCTCGAGCAGAGGGAAATTAGCTTAGGCCAAATAGCAAACAACGCTTAAATACACCCAGGTAACAGAGAGGGTGGAAACGGAGGGACGCACAATTCATACAGAAGGGTTCTGCCTCACTTGAGAAAGCAATAACCTGCCTTAGGATTAGAAAGGGGTACAAAAGGATATTGCAGGAATGATGTACAACATCAATGATGTCTCATGAGCAGCTGTGTAGCAAAAGAGAGAGTTAAGAATAGAAAAGAAGGAAGTAAAAATAGAAATCAAGCATTTTCCTGCTCCAGAAAACCCTGAATATTTCTTAAGGATTTGTTTCACGGGAATGCAGCAAAAGGCAATAGCGAAGGCTTTCAATCCCAATGACACCATCTGCCGTTCCTGAGTAAACTCGTTACTTACCAAGGGAAATTCAAGCAGAATAGGAAACACTCTTTACAATAAAAATGTCAGGTTTAGTAAAGCCAGAAGCACCAAATAGCAAGCGTTTCTGAAGGCAGCACAGGAACCAACACTCTCAGTACTCGAGAGAGCATTTAGCTGCACAGCAAAGAACAAGACTGGCCGTGTTTTATGGGCTCCCCTGCAAAATCAAGCCAATTAAGTTGCAAAGTTAAGCCAATTAAGCAGCCAAACCTGACGCCGAAAGGCTTGTTTTATAGTCAAAAGGTATTTTGTGGTTTTCAACATTACAGATCAAAGCAAATACATGTAAATAAATGTACAGCACGAAAAAAGAGGCCTCCAGTGATGGAGCAGCTTGGCGGCAGCAAGTGGCATAAGTAAACACCAGGTGAAGGAACCAAATCCAGAAAAGATACCCTGTCAGGAGCTGTGGAGGAAGTGTCTATACAGCTCTCCCACCTACACCATGGGACACTCGCGTGCTGACATTCCTAGAAGCAATTTCTTTCCTCAAGCTCAGTCCCGGAGCACGCTGTGCCAGGCTAGTGTCCCTCTCAGACTTTTGCGGTTTCCCTTTCTTGTTTTCTTTTCATTACTCGGAAAATAAACGTGCTTCATACCTCCTGCGGCTGGTCAAAGACGCTCTGAAAATCCCCGAAAGGGGATCCCGAAAACTCTCCAAAGATTTTTCTGAAGAGCTCCTCGGGGTCAATGGAGGGACCGCTGCTCCAGTACTGCCGCCCGGCGCCAGCACCGGTCGCGCCAGGCTCGAAACTAGCCGTGCCATACGCATCGTACTGTTTCCGCTTCACTTCGTCACTTAATACCTTGGAGACAAAAGAATGATTGCCATCAGGACACTACAGATCCCAAGTAACTTATTCTGCAGAGCAGGAGAATTCCAGGCGTTACTGCCACAAGCCCAGGTTCTCCAAACTTCTTGTCATCATCCCAGCTCTCAGCAGCGTGGGGATTACTGAAAAGCCATTTTCTCCCATGTGCCTCTCAGCTCATTGTCAGAAAAATGACAACATCTTAGTAATTTATTATAAGCAAGAATAAGTCATGCTATACTCAGTCAAAAAAGCTGGTGATCAAGAACACTGCGTTAAATCTGGAAACCCCCAGAGCAAACACCAGCCCAAGTGGATTTCTGAACGAGCTGAAGAGCAGGAAGAAGCGGGGCTGGGTGCAGCCCCTCCACCCCAAACAACTCCTGGCTGTGGGCAGGGGTTTGATGGTTTATTTAAGCTAGTCAATAATCCCACCGCAGTGACCACGGTGGAGAAAAAGCACAAACTGTAAGAGCCACTGATGAGTCCAGCTAAATCAGGTCTTTGGGCCAAGCCCTTTCCTGGAGATCCCACTGGGACGCAGCCACTCAAGGATAAAGCACAAGGCATCAAAAAATCAGCCATGGTTTTACAGGAAACACACAAGAAAGGCTTCGTCCCATCTACCCTCCAACCCTTCCTCCTTTTCACGGCAATCAAATCCCACACATTACCTCATAGGCTTCTGCGAGCTGAGCAAACTTCTCTTTGGCCTTCGGGTCATCCTTGTTTGTATCAGGGTGGTACTTCTTTGCCAGCTGAACAAGAAAAATCGAACTATTAGAGACTGACAAGAGTAATTTACTTTAGCATGGCTCACATGGCAGGAAAAACACACCAGGCAAAGCTTGGTATTAATTCTCTGTATTTTAGGGAACCCAAAGCCGTGGCTTCCCATTACCATTCCAGTATTCAGCCCTGTGGAAAAGGCCCCGGAGTGCTGGGGGATAAGCTCAACATGAGCCGTCAATGTACGCTCGCAGCCCAGAAATCAACCGTGTCCCAGACTGCATCCACAGCAGTGAGACCAACAGGGCTTGGGAAGGGATTCTACACCTCTGCTCCTCTCTGCTGAGACCCCACCTGGAGCCCTGTGTCCAGTTCTGGAGTCCTCAGCACAGGAAGGACATGGAGCTGTTAGAGCGAGTCCAGAGGCCACAAAAATGATCAAAGACCCAAAACACCTCCTCTCTGAAGAAAGGCTGAGAGAATTGGGATTGTTGAGCCTGGAGAGGAAAAGGCTCCTAGAACAACTTATTGGGGCCTTTCAATACTTAAAAGGGCACTGATAAGAAAGACGAGGAAAAGCTTTTTAACAATGCCTGTGATGTCTTTAATTAACAGAGAAGAGATTTAGGCTAGATCCTAGGAAGAAATGTTTTCCTGAGATGGTGGGGAGGCCCTGGCTGAGGTTGCCTAGAGAAGCGGTGGCTGCCCCATCCCTGGAGGTGTTCAAGGCCAGGTTGGATGGCGCTTGGAGCCCCTGATCCAGTGGGAGGTGTCCCTGCCATGGGCAGGGGTGTTGGAATAGGATGGGCTGG